>NC_056743.1:148486484-148804527 GCF_019279795.1 Protopterus annectens | reverse complement strand
AGGAGGTAGCTGCAGGCTGCTTGGCTAGTGGCAATCAGAAAACTTAGCAGGAATAGATGATTAAAACCTAACACAGCACGATGAAGGTAGACATACTTTCTTGTTATCTGGAGGTAGTGGGAAGCAGGAGAAGACCATGTCCTGGACGTTTCCAAGGGTAGTAGGCAGGGAGCACCCTAGTAGAGAAATAGTAGAGACACACAACCCAGGCCAAAACCACAGTGTCAATCAGGGGATAGTTTCTTGTTATCTGGAGGTAGTGGGAAGCAGGAGAAGACAAAGTCCTGGACGTTTCCAACGGTAGTAGGCAGGGAGCACCATAGTAGAGAAATAGTAGAGAGACACAACCCAGGCCAAAACCACAGAGTCAATCAGGGGATAGTGCAGAGTTTTAGCACACAGCCAAGCACACACAGCAGCAGCAAGGTGGGCAGATTCAAAGATTCAAAGATACCCCACATTATGGCCCAGCCCGACCCCGACTTTCACAGGGTGACGATAATACCCCTCCATTATGGCCCAGCCTGACCCCGACTTTCACGGGGTGATATTACCCCCATTACGGCCCAGCCCGACACCAACTTTCACAGGGTGATGATAATACCCCTCCAATATGGCCCAGCCTGACCCCGACTTTCACGAGGTGACGATAATACCCCCCATTATGGCTCAGCCCAACCCCGACTTTTATGAGGTGATGATAATACCCCCCATTATGGCTCAGCCCAACCCCGACTTTTACGAGGTGACGAAAATATCCCCCATTACGGCTCTGCCCTACCCTGACTTTCACGGTGTGACGATAATACCCCCCATTACGGCTCAGCCCGACCCTGACTTTCACGTGGTGACGATAATACCCCCCCAATATGGCTCAGCCCGACCCCGACTTTCACGGCGTGACCATAATACCGCCCCATTGCGGCTCAGCCCGACCCCGACTTTCACGGGGTGACGATAATACCCCCATTACGGCTCAGCCCGACTCCATTACGGCTCAGCCCGACCCCGACTCTCACGGGGTGACGATAATACCCCCCATTATGGCTCAGCCCGACCCCGACTCTCACAGGGTGACGATAATACCACCCCATTACGGCTCAGCCCAACCCCGACTTTCACGGGGTGATGATAATACCCCCATTACGGCTCAGCCCAACCCCGACTTTCACGGGGTGATGATAATACCCCCCATTATGGCTCAGCCCGACCCCAACTTTCACGGGGTGACGATAATACCCCCCATTACGGCTCAGCCTGACCCCGACTTTCAGGGGGGAACAATACCCCCATTACAGCTCAGCCCGACCCCGACTTTCTTGGGGTGATGATACTCCCCCATTATGGCCCAGCCCAACCCCGACTTTCAGAGGATGATGATACCCCCACATTACGGCTTAGCCCGAGCCCGACTTTCACGGGGTGACGATAATACCCCCCATTATGGCTCAGCCCGACCCTGACTTTCACGGGGTGATGATAATACCCCCCATTATGGCTCAGCCCGACCCTGACTTTCATGGGGTGATGATAATACCGCCCCATTATGGCTCAGCCCGGCTCCGACTTTCATGGGGTGATGATAATACCCCCATTACGGCTCAGCCCGACCCCGACTTTCACGGGGTGACGATAATACCCCCCATTACGGCTCAGCCCAACCCCTACTTTCACGGGGTGACGATAATCCCCCCATTACGGCTCAGCCCGACCCCGACTTTCACGGGGTAATGATAATACCCCCCCATTACGGTCCAGCCTGACCCCGACTATCACGGGGTGAAGATAATACCCCCCATTACGGCTCAGCACGACCCCAACTTTCATGGGGTGACAATACCCCCCCAATACGGCCCAGCCCAACTTTCATGGGGTGATGATAATATCCCACCATTATGGCCCAGCCCGACCACGACCTTCATGGGGTGATAATACCCCCATTACAGCCCAGCCCGACCCCGACTTTCACGGGGTGACGATAATACCCCCCATTACGGCACAGCCCGACCATGACTTTCACGGGGTGACGATAATACCCCCCATTACAGCCCAGCCTGACCCCGACTTTCACGGGGTGACGATAATACCCCCCATTACAGCCCAGCCTGACCCCGACTTTCACGGGGTGATAATACCCCTCCATTACGGCCCAGCCCAACCCCAACTTTCACGTGGTGATGATATTATCCCCCTTACGGCCCAGCACGACCCTGACTTTCACGGGGTGACAATACCCCCATTACGGCCCAGCCCGACCCCGACTTTCACAGGGTGATAATACCCCCCATTACGGCCCAGCCTGACCCCGACTTTCACAGGGTGATGATAATACCCCCCATTACGGCTCAGCCCGACCCCGACTTTCACGGGGTGATGATAATACCCCCATTACGGCTCAGCCCGACCCCGACTTTCACGGGTGACGATAATACCCCCACATTATGGCTCAGCCCGACCCCGACTTTCATGGGGTGATGATAATACCCCCATTACGGCTCAGCCCAACCCCGACTTTCACGAGGTGACGATAATACCCCCATTATGGCTCAGCCCGACCCCGACTTTCACGGGGTGATGATAATACCCCCATTACGGCTCAGCCCGACCCCAACTTTCACAGGGTGACGATAATACCCCCATTACGGCTCAGCCCGACCCTGACTTTCATGGGGTGACGATAATACCCCCATTACAGCTCAGCCTGACCCCGACTTTCACGGGGTGATGATAATACCCCCCATTACAGCTCAGCCAGACCCCGACTTTCACAGGGTGATGATAATACCCCCATTACTGCTCAGCCCGACCCTGACTTTCACGAGGTGATGATAATACCCCCATTACGGCTCAGCCCGACCCTGACTTTCACGGGGTGACGATAATACCCCCATTATGGCTCAGCCCGACCCCGACTTTCACGGGGTGACGATAATACCCCCATTACGGCTCAGCCAGACCCCGACTTTCACGGGGTGATGAAAATACCCTCCCATTACTGCTCAGCCAGACCCCGACTTTCACGGGGTGATGATAATACCCCCCATTACTGCTCAGCCAGACCCCGACTTTCACGGGGTGATGATAATACCCCCATTACGGCTCAGCCCAACCCTGACTTTCACAGGGTGACGATAATACCCCCATTATGGCTCAGCCAGACCCCGACTTTCACGGGGTGACGATAATACCCCCCAATATGGCCCAGCCCGACCCCGACTTTCACGGGGTGATGATAACCCCTCATTACAGCCCTGCCCAACCCCGACTTTCACGGGGTGACAATACCCCATTATGGCCCAGCCCGACCCTGACTTTCACGGGGTGACAATAATACCCCCCAATATGGCCCAGCCTGACCCCGACTTTCACGGGGTGATGATAATACCCCCATTATGGCCCAGCCTGACCCCGACTTTCACGGGGTGATGATAATACCCCCCATTATGGCCCAGCCTGACCCCAACTTTCACGGGGTGACAATAATGCCCCTGTTTACGGCCCAGCCCGATCCTGACTTACACGGGGTAAAGATAATACCCCATTACAGCGCAGCCCGACCCCGACTTTCATGGGGTGATAATACCCCCATTACGGCCCAGCCCGACCCCAACTTTCATGGGGTGACGATAATACCCCCATTATGGCGCAGCCTGACCCTGACTTTCACGGGGTGATGATAATACCCCCCATTATGGCCCAGCCCGACCCCGACTTTCACGGGGTGATGATAATACCCCCCATTACGGCTCAGCCCGACCCCGACTTTCATGGGGTGACGATACCCCCCATTACGGCTCAGCCCGACCCCGACTTTCACAGGGTGACGATAATACCCCCATTCTGGCTCAGCCCGACCCTGACTTTCACAGGGTGATGATAATACCCCCCATTACGGCTCAGCCCGACCCCGACTTTCACGGGGTGATGATAATACCCCCATTACGGCTCAGCCGGACCCTGACTTTCATGGGGTGATGATTATACCCCCCTTTATGGCTCAGCCTGACCCCGACTTTCACGGGGTGATGATAATACCCCCCATTACGGCTCAGCCGGACCCTGACTTTCATGGGGTGATGATTATACCCCCCTTTATGGCCCAGCCCGACCCCGACTTTCACGGGGTGACGATAATACCCCCCATTACGGTTCAGCCCAACCCTGACTTTCACAAGGTGACGATAATACCCCCATTACGGTTCAGCCCAACCCCGACTTTCACAGGGTGACGATAATACCCCCATTACGGCTCATCCCGACCCCGACTTTCACGGGGTGATGATAATACTCTCCATTATGGCCCAGCCCGACCCCGAATTTCACGGGGTGACGATAATACCCCCCCATTATGGCTTAGCTCAACCTTTCACGGGGTGATGATAATACCCCCCATTATGGCTTAGCCCAACCCCGACTTTCACGGGGTGACAATACCCCCATTACAGCTCAGCAAGACCCCGACTTTCATGGGGTGATGATAATAGTCCCTATTACGGCTCAGTCCGACACCGACTTTCACAGGGTGACGATAATACCCCCCATTACGGCTCAGCCCGACCCCGACTTTCACAGGGTGATGATAATACACCCCCATTATGGCTCAGCCCGACCCCGACTTTCACTGGGTGATGATAATACCCCACATTACGGCTCAGCCCGACCCTGACTTTCACAAGGTGATGATAATACCCCCTATTAAGGCTCAGCCCGACCCCGACTTTCATGGGGTAACGACAATAGCACCCATTATGGCTCAGCCCGACCCCGACTTTCACCGGGTGACGATAATACCGTCCCACTACGGCTCAGCCCGACCCCGACTTTCACAAGGTGATGATAATACCCCCTATTAAGGCTCAGCCCGACCCCGACTTTCATGGTGTAATGACAATACCACCCATTATGGCTCAGCCCGACCCCGACTTTCACCGGGTGACGATAATACCGTCCCACTATGGCTCAGTCCGACCCCGACTTTCACAGGGTGACGATAATACCCCATTATGGCTAAGCCCAACCCCGACTTTCACGGGGTGACAATACCGCCCCATTACTGCTCAGCCCAACCCAGACTTAAATGGGGTGACGATAATACTCCCCCATTACGGCCCAGCCCAACCCAGACTTTCATGGGGTGATGATAATACCCCACATTACGGCCCAGCCCGACCCCGAATTTCACAGGTTGACGATAATACCCCTCATTACGGCCCAGCCTGACCCCGACTTTCAAAGGGTGATGATGATACCCCCACATTATGGTTTAGCCAGAGCCTGACTTTCACGGGGTGACAATACCCCCCTTACGTCCCAGCCCGACCCCAACTTTCACAGGGTTACGATAATACCCCCGCATTACGGCTTAGCCCGACCCTGACTTTCACGGGGTGACTATAATACCCCCATTATGGCTCAGCCCGACCCCGACTTTCACAGGGTGATGATAATACACCCCATTAGGGCTCAGCCCGACCACGACTTTCACGGGGTGACGATAATACCCCCAAATTATGGCTCAGCCCGACCCTGACTTTCACGGCATGATAATACCCCCATTACGGCTCAGCCCAACCCCGACTTTTATGAGGTGACGATAATATCCCCCCATTACGGCTCAGCCCAACCCTGACTTTCACGGGGTGATGATAATACCCCCATTACGGTTCAGCCCAACCCTGACTTTCACGAGGTGACGATAATACCCCCCCATTACGGCTCAGCCCGACCTCGACTTACACGGCATGACCATTATACCGCCCCATTACGGCTCAGCCCGACCCCGACTTTCACGGGGTGACGATAATACCCCCATTACAGCTCAGCCCAACCCCGACTTTCACGGGGTGATGAATTACCCCCCATTATGGCTCAGCCCAACCCAGACTCTCACGGGGTGATAATACCCCCATTATGGCTCAGCCCGACCCAGACTTTCACGGGGTGACGATAATACCCCCATTACAGCTCAGCCATACCCCAACTTTCATGGGGTGACAATAATACCCCCCATTATGGCTCAGCCCGACCACAACATTCACGGGGCGATGATAATAACCCCCCATTACGGCTCGGCCCGAACCTGATTTTCACGGGCTGACGATAATACCCCCCATTACGGCTCAGCCCGACCCCGACTTTCACGGGGTGACGATAATACCCCCCAATACGGCTTAGCCCGACCATGACTTTCACGGGGTGATGATAATACCCCCACATTACGGCTCAGCCTGACACCGAATTTCACGGGGTGACGATACCCCCCATTACGGCCCAGCTGGACCCAGACTTTCTCGGGGTGACGATAATACCCCCCATTATGGCCCAGCCCGACCCCGACTTTCAGAGGATGATACCCCCACATTACGGCTTAGCCCCACCCCGACTTTCACGGGGTGATGATAATACCCCCCATTATGGCTCAGCCCGACCCTGACTTTCACAGGGTGACTATACCACCCCATTACGGTGCAGCTTGACCCCGACTTTCACGGGGTGACAATATCCCCCATTACGGCCCAGCCTGACCCCGACTTTCACGGGGTGATGATAATACCCCCCATTACGGCCCAGCCGACTTTCACGGGGTGACAATACCCCCATTACGGCCCAGCCTGACCCCGACTTTCACAGGGTGATGATAATACCCCCATTATGGCCCAGCCCGACCCCGACTTTCACGGGGTGACAATAATACCCCCCCATTATGGCCCAGCCTGACCCCGACTTTCACGGGGTGATAATACCCCCCATTACGGCGCAGCCCTACCATGACTTTGAATGGGTGATGATAATACCCCCATTACAGCCCAGCCTGACCCCGACTTTCACAGGATGACGATAATACTCCTCCATTACGGCCCAGCCCGACCCCGAATTTCATGGGGTGACGATATTACCCCCTCCATTACAGCCCAGCCCGACCCCGACTCATGGGGTGACTATATTGCCCTTCATTACGGCCCAGCCCGACCCCGACTTTCACGGGGTGATGATATTACCCCCCCCTTACAGCCCAGCCCGATCCTGACTTTCATGGGGTGACGATAAATCCCCCCATTACGGCCCAGCCCGACCCCAACTTTCACAGGGTGACAATAATACCCCCCATTATGGCTCAGCCCGACCCCGACTTTCACGGGGTGATATTACCCCCCCATTACAGCCCAGCCCGACCCCGACTTTCATGGGGTGACGATAAATCCCCCATTACGGCCCAGCCCAACCCCAACTTTCACAGTGTGACGATAATACCCCCCATTATGGCTCAGCCCGACCCCGACTTTCACGGGGTGACGATAATACCACCCCATTACGGCGCAGCCCGACCCCGACTTTCACGGGGTGACGATAATACCCCCGCATTATGGCTCAGCCCGATCCCGACTTTCACGGGGTGACGATAATACCCCCCATTATGGCTCAGCCCGACCCCGACTTTCACGGGGTGACGATAATACCGCCCCATTACGGCTCAGCCCAACCCAGACTTTCACGGGGTGACGATAATACCGCCCCATTACGGCTCAGCCCGACTCCGACTTTCATGGGGTAATGATAATACCCCCCATTACGGTTCAGCCCGATCCCAACCATCACGGGGTAAAGATAATGCCCCCCATTATGGCTCAGCATGACCCCGACTTTCATGGGGTGATGATAATACCCACCATTATGGCTCAGCCTGACCCCGACTTTTACGGGGTGACAATACCCCCCATTATGGCTCAGCCGGACCCTGACTTTCACAGGGTGACGATTATACCCCCCCCTTTACGGCCCAGCCCGACCCAGACTTTCATGGGGTGATTATACCCCCCCTTTACGGCCCAGCCTGACCCCGACTTTCATGGGGTGATGATAATACCCCCATTATGGCCCAGCCCGACCCCGACTTTCACGGGGTGACAATAATACCCCCAATACGGCCCAGCCTGACTTTCACGGGGTGATAATATCCACTCATTACAGCCCTGCCCGACCCCGACTTTCACGGGGTGACAATATCCCCCATTACGGCCCAGCCCAACCCCGACTTTCACGGGGTGACAATATCCCCATTACGGCCCAGCCTGACCCCGACTTTCACGGGGTGATAATACCCCCATTACGGCCCAGCCCGACCCCGACTTTCACGGGGTGACGATAATACCCCCATTACGGCCCAGCCTGACCCCGACTTTCACAGGGTGATGATAATACCCCCATTACGGCCCAGCCCGATCCCGACTTTCACGGGGTGACGATAATACCCCCCATTATGGCTCAGCCCGACCCCGACTTTCACGGGGTGATTATGATACCCCCCATTACGGCTCAGCCCAACCCCGACTTTCACGGGGTGACGATGATACCCCCCATTACGGCTCAGCCCAACCCCGACTTTCATGGGGTGACGATGATACCCCCCATTATGGCTCAGCCCGACCCCGACTTTCATGGGGTGACGATAATACCCCCATTATGCCTCAGCCCAACCCCGACTTTCATGGGGTGACGATAATACCCCCCATTACGCCTCAGACCAACCCCGACTTTCACTGGGTGACGATAATACCCATTACACCTCAGCCCAACCCAGACTTTCACGGGGTGATGATAATACCCCCCATTACAGCACTGCCCGACCATGAATTTCACAGGGTGACAATAATACCCCCCATTATGGCGCAGCCTGACCCCGACTTTCACAGGGTGACGATAATACCCCCATTACGGCTCAGCCCGACCCTGACTTTCACGGGGTGACGATAATACCCCCATTATGGCCCAGCCCGACCCCAACTTTCAGAGGATGATACCCCCACATTACGGCTTAGCCCCACCCCGACTTTCACGGGGTGATGATAATACCCCCCATTATGGCTCAGCCCGACCCTGACTTTCACAGGGTGACTATACCACCCCATTACGGTGCAGCCCGACCCCGACTTTCACGGGGTGACAATATCCCCCATTACGGCCCAGCCCGACTTTCACGGGGTGATGATAATACCCCCCATTACGGCCCAGCCCGACTTTCACGGGGTGACAATACCCCCCATTACGGCCCAGCCTGACCCCGACTTTCACAGGGTGATGATAATACCCCCATTATGGCTCAGCCCGACCCTGACTTTCACGGGGTGACTATAATACCCCCATTACGGCGCAGCCCGACCCTGACTTTCACGGGGTGACAATATCCCCCATTATGGCCCAGCCTGACCCCGACTTTCACAGGGTGATGATAATACCCCCATTACGGCCCAGCCCGACCCCAACTTTCACGGGGTGACGATAATACCCCCCATTACGGCCCAGCCTGACCCCGACTTTCACGGGGTGATGATAATACCCCCCATTACGGCGCAGCCCGACCATGACTTTCATGGGGTGACGATAATACCCCCATTACAGCCCAGCCTGACCCCGACTTTCACGGGGTGACGATAATACCCCCCATTACGGCCCAGCCTGACCCCGACTTTCATGGGGTGACGATAATACCCCCCATTACGGCCCAGCCCGACCCCGACTTTCATGGGGTGATATTACCCAAAAACACCAAAACGGACCAGCTGTGAGGATGTAGATAATTTTATTGCTTCAATAAGTAATAATTTCAGCAAAGGTCAAAACCATGCTGAATAAGCAAACCGGTTTCGGCTAATGTTAGCCTTTTTCAATGCCCAATATCCAAAAATAGTAAAACATCACCCTTGTGAGCACTACTTATAGTCCCTCTCTTAAAGAGCTATTACCCAATAAAGATTCATTATATTGGCTAAATTGAAAAATTTTAACATGATGTGCACATAGTTCAACCCACATATTCAAAATACTATTTGTTATTTGTACAAAAAATCATGTAATAAGGTGGATGTATGTTACATTGTGTAACAGAGTTTCATCATTTTGGGCTGCGTTTGTAGGGTCAGACTATCATGAACGGCCCATGGTTTTTGAAATAGTGGGTTGAGCCTGTCAGGATATCTGTGCAAATGTGGGGAGAAAGCAATATGATCAGCTTATTAATGTGTATAGTGGTTAATGCTGTTTATTGCAACTTTTAGAATCATAAATCAATCCAACTAAGATATTTCATCTTTTGGTCACCAATTATTCATCATATAGGGTCAATATATTATATTTGTATTAGATATATTTAGGCACTTTTGGGTTTTATTAGATATAGGGGGTAGGAGGTGTACTGTCTTAAACTGTTTTTCAGATGTAGTTTGGCATTATCGGTTGTGTAACACTGATTATTAATTTTATTGGATTTAATTTTCTGGAACATTTTCAGCAATACTCAGTTAGATATTTGTTTAACTAGGGGTGGTTAATAGATGCAAAATAGGTTCAATATTGTGATAATAAAATTTTTTTATATCACAATAAGGTGATTCTAATAAGTTTATTTAGGGACAATATTGTCCAATACTATACCAGAAGAGATGAAGGTCGTTCTGGTTTAAAATTGTTTAAGGCTGTTCAAATTTTGTTCAAAATGGATTACATCAGTACCAGATGAGACGAAGGTCATTCTGGTTTATAATAACCATCAGTAATTTTCACCTCTGGGAAGTTGGTAGATACTTTTTATATCAGAGGAGATGAATATTCTGGTTTATTTCAATTTGGTTTAGTACAGAGCATATGAGTACCAGTTGAGACGAATGTCATTCTGGTTGACTTTGACGTTTTTTTGCCATTCAACTTTTTGAACATGCCAAATCTTTTGTTCTTTTTACAAGAACATTGGTCTATTTTTAGGTTTTGTCCTATTTTTTAGTATCAGGAGTTTGTTGTGGCTTAGATTTTTTCTTTTTTGAACAGATTTTGCAACCCCTTATGTTTGTGATTGCTATATACTGGTTATTTTAGTCTGGAAGTGTTTCAGAAACTTTAAAGTATTGTTTTTTTTCATCATAGTGCCTCTTTGAACCATTTTATAATGGATTTAAATGACATTTTACATGGATTGGCAGCTGATAGGGACAACTTGGAAGTGTTTGGTTTGACCAATAATGCCAGTTCTGAGAATATTGAATTTACTACTAATGATGAACAAAAATGTAGTTACATATTTACTAAATTGGGGAGACGCATGAAAATTCTACGCACGAATGTTTGGCATATGAAGCTGTTCAAAGCTTATCAAGCCAAGAACATAACACCAAGGGGGTTGAGGGTACGTTTACAACCTTTGGTAGCACATATTGATGAGGAGCTATCCAAGGATTGGGCAGATGCACAACATTCAGCATCTATGCTTTTTGTTAGTTGTTTGTTAAAATATTATGATAGAACTATTACTAACAACTTGTCAGATATTCAGGGTTTATGCTCGGAGGCTGAACAATTTAACAAGCAACAGTATTACTCTCAACACATCTCCAATTTAGCTAAAGACTTGTCTATTCTAGAAAAACAACTGATGAAGAGAAAGATTAACAAATTTCAGCGGGATCTCATGGATTATGAAAAGGGGAAGCCCTTCATTAGCCAAAAAACAGTTAGATTCAGTGAATCTCAGATTAATCCAAGGGTGAAAAATAATAACAAGAAAAGACCTAGGTCAATTCTTAGACATGCACACACCTCCTCAGATTTTACTTCTGAGGAAGAAACCTACTCCACGTCAGATGGAGAAGCGTCTTCACGTCAGGCGTCCCCAGTGGCCAAAAGAAGACAGATGCCCCCTTTAGACCAAAGGGTAGGAGGAGGGGGGGCAGAAAACATAGATCTAGGTTCAAATACTCCAACTTTACAGAATCTGTTGCAACAGATGATACAGTAATTAATAATGTTCATAACATCTCATCTATTGTTCTTTCCCCTGCTCAGATTACACTTTTGAATAAAGGATTGAACTTTGTTCCAAGTTCTGTTGTTCCTGAACATGATTTGTTAAATGATGTTAACAATTTTTGTAGATTACTTAATCTGAAAATATTTTTCTCAGACAAGAATGAAGCTCAAAGATCTACTGAATTTAGATTCAGGAAATCTAATTTTGTTGCTCCAATGAACAAACATGTTTCTATTTTCAGGGAATGCATCATGAAGGAGTTACATTATGCTAATGTATATCAACCACAATTCAATAATTTAAGCCATAAGGAAAGACAGGCTTTATCAGAGCTTAAAAATAATCAACAGCTAGTTATTACAATGGCAGACAAAGGAGGCGCCATCGTGGTCATGGATTATGAAGTATATCATAAGGAAGCTCTACGACAGTTGTCTGATGTTAGCTATTATAAACAGCTTAAGTTGGATCCTACTATACGTTTCAAGGCTGAAATAGACAGGTTTTTGGAGGCGTCTATCAATCAGGGGGTAATTACAGAAAAGGTAGCTAAGGAATTACAGGTGGAGGAACCTATCCCCCAGTATCTGTATCTGTTACCTAAAATCCACAAGGATGCAAATAACCCCCCAGGTAGACCCATTGTTTCTGGGCGTGGTTCTTTAACTGAACCTTTATCTAGCTTCCTTACTGTATATTTAAAACCTTTATTGAAACATATTCGATCACGTATACAGGACACAACCGAGTTTCTTAATATAGTTCAAGACTCACAATTAGAATCCTCTTGGTGGTTGTGCACCCTTGATGTGGCCTCATTATATACCAGCATACCACATGAACTAGGCATTTTAGCTGTTTCATATTGACTTTATAAATCAAAATTGTATTCTATGGAATTTAATAATTTTTTGACCAAATTAACTGAATTTGTTATGTAAGAACATTTTTCATTACAATGGCCAAGTTTACTGGCAAGTCAATGGAACAGCAATGGGGGCGTCTTTTGCCCCCATATATGCGGATCTGTTCATGGGTTATTTTGAGGCCACATATATATATGATACACATCACAATCCTTTTTTGTCAGATCTTGATATTTGGAGAAGATATCTGGATGATTGTTGGATGGTGTGGCGTGGAACTAAGGAACAACTTTCCAAATTTGTGGATTATTTAAATAACAACAGTTTTGGAATTCACTTCTCAGTCAACATAGAACATGATAGCATTGTGTTTTTGGATGTTTTGATTACTAGACTTCAGGATCAGACTTTAGCTACATCAGTCTACAGGAAATTTCCTCAGTATAACACTCTGCTACATGCGGACAGTTGTCATCCACGCCACATCATCCACAACATCCCCAAATCACAATTTATGAGGATGAAAAGAATATGTTCCTCTTTGGAGGATGGTTCTAAGGCTTGTGATGATCTTGTTAATAGATTTGTTGATCGTGGATATCAAAAACACATCATTATTAAATCTTTGCAAAAAGCTAACCATTCATCACGGTCTGAGTTATTACAATACAAATCCAAACAACAGTTCGACCATAGGTCAGGGTATAATCCCACTTTGAGGTTAGTAACCACCTATGGGGCCAATACTAATCGATTTGTTGATATCATTAACCAACATTGGGACATTTTACGGTCCCATGAAATTTTGAACGACATATTACCCCAACAATGTTCTTTTTCTTACCGAAGAGGCAGAAATTTAAATTCTTTTCTAACCCACTATAAAAGACATAGTTCACAGCATTCATTACAGACCACTTTGGAGGGAACAATACTGAAGGGAAGTTTTCCTTGTGGTCATTGCTCATTTTGCAAACACATGCCAAAAACTAGTGAGTTTTCCAGCAGAAATACATCCCAGGTTTTTGAGATAAGAATGTTTTCTAATTGTAGTTCGGATTGGGCAGTATATCTGGCCACTTGTAATTGTTCGGCATTTTATGTGGGACAGACCTCCAGGCCTGTTAAACTTAGGGTTTGTGAACACATTAATGCGATTAAACACAAACGCATGACCAATGCTTTGTATAAACATACACTTGAACACCCTTCTGCTCACTTCACATTCATTATCATAGATAGAATCACCTTACATAGACAAATGAAAGCAGGATGGCATAAGAAACTTAATGACATGGAGTACAAATGGATTATCAGGTTAGGGGGTCTTTTTAGACCAGGATTGAACACATTGGAACCAATTCAATAGGTTATAAATACATGTGTATTTCTATATTTATGTTGCAATTTATTGGGCTACAATGATTTTTTTACCCATTATGTGTGGGTTTTATAGGTTTAGATAATATATTTCAGCCATATATATATTGTGACATATATTTGTAATGTCAGGTTATTGTTTGAGGTACAGTTGTCATAACTGTTGTATTTAATACATAAATCAGCAGTTTGATTATAGGTTTATGTTTGCCTAAATATTTTGATTATACATATGTATATTTATAATGTAATCTATTGAATTTTTGTCCAATCAACAAATGATTTTTTGTACAAATAACAAATAGTATTTTGAATATGTGGGTTGAACTATGTGCACATCATGTTAAAAATTTTCAATTTAGCCAATATAATGAATCTTTATTGGGTAATAGCTCTTTAAGAGAGGGACTATAAGTAGTGCTCACAAGGGTGATGTTTTACTATTTTTGGATATTGGGCATTGAAAAAGGCTAACATTAGCCAAAACCGGTTTGCTTATTCAGCATGGTTTTGACCTTTGCTGAAATTATTACTTATTGAAGCAATAAAATTATCTACATCCTCACAGCTGGTCCGTTTTGGTGTTTTTGGTTGCTAACTACTTGGGACCGTGCAGTAGATCCTACGTGCGTGACTTCTTGGGTGTGATGATATTACCCCCCATTACGGCCCAGCCCGACCCCGACTTTCACGGGGTGATGATATTACCCCCCCTTACAGCCCAGCCCGATCCCGACTTTCATGGGGTGACGATAAATCCCCCCATTACGGCCCAGCCCGACCCCAACTTTCACAGTGTGACGATAATACCCCCCATTATGGCTTAGCCCGACCCCGACTTTCACGGGGTGACTATAATACCCCCCCATTATGGCGCAGCCCGACCCCGACTTTCACGGGGTGACGATAATACCCCCCATTATGGCTCAGCCCGACCCCGACTTTCACGGGGTGACGATAATACCCCCATTACGGCTCAGCCCGACCCTGACTTTCATGAGGTGACGATAATACCCCCATTACGGCTCAGCCCGACCCCGACTTTCACGGGGTGACGATAATACCCCATTACGGCTCAGCCCGACCCCGACTTTCACGGGGTGACGATAATACCCCCCATTACGGCTCAGCCCGACCCCGACTTTCACGGGGTGATGATAATACCCCCCATTACGGCTCAGCCCGACCCCAACCATCACGGGGTGAAGATAATGCCCCCCATTATGGCTCAGCCTGACCCCGACTTTCATGGGGTGATGATAATACCCCCCATTACGGCTCAGCCTGACCCCGACTTTCACGGGGTGACAATACCCCCATTATGGCTCAGCCGGACCCTGACTTTCACGGGGTGACGATTATACCCCCCTTTGTGGCCCAGCTCGACCCTGACTTTCATGGGGTGATGATTATACCCCCCTTTATGGCCCAGCCCGACCCCGACTTTCATGGGGTGACAATAATACCCCCATTATGGCCCAGCCTGACCCCGACTTTCACGAGGTGACAATAATACCCCCAATACGGCCCAGCCTGACTTTCATGGGGTGATGATATCCCTTCATTACAGCCCTGCCCGACCCCGACTTTCACGGGGTGACAATAATATCCCCCCATTACGGCCCAGCCCGACCCCAACTTTCACGGGGTGACAATATCCCCCCATTACGGCCCAGCCTGACCCCGACTTTCACGTGGTGATAATACCCCCATTACGGCCCAGCCCTACCCCGACTTTCACGGGGTGACGATATTACCCCCCATTATGGCCCAGCCTGACCCCGACTTTCACGGGGTGATGATATTACCCCCCCATTATGGCCCAGCCCGATCCCGACTTTCACGGGGTGACGATAATTCCCCCCATTACGGCTCAGCCCGACCCCGACTTTTACGGGGTGATTATGATACCCCCATCACGGGTCAGCCCGACGTTCACGGGGTGACGATGATACCCCCCATCACGGGTCAGCCCGACGTTCACGGGGTGACGATGATACCCCCATTATGGCTCAACCCGACCCCGACTTTCATGGGGTGACGATAATACCCCCCATTATGCCTCAGACCAACCCCGACTTTCATGGGGTGATGATAATACCCCCCATTACGCCTCAGACCAACCCCGACTTTCACTGGGTGACGATAATACCCATTACACCTCAGCCCAACCCAGACTTTCACAGGGTGACCATAATATCCCCCATTACGGTGCTGCCCGACCATGACTTTCACAGGGTGACGATAATACCCCCCATTACGGCGCAGCCCGACCCCGACTTTCACAGGGTGACGATAATACCCCCATTACGGCTCAGCCCGACCCCGACTTTCACGGGGTGACGATAATACCCCCCATTACGGCTCAGCCCGACCCCGACTTTCACAGGGTGATAATACCCCATTACGGCTCAGCCCGACCCTGACTTTCACGGGGTGACGATAATACCCCCCATTACGGCTCAGCCCGACCCTGACTTTCACGGGGTGACGATAATACCCCCATTACGGCTCAGCCCGACCCTGACTTTCACGGGGTGATAATACCCCCCATTACGGCTCAGCCCGACCCCGACTTTCACGGGGTGATGATAATACCCCCCATTATGGCTCAGCCCGACCCCGACTTTCACGGGGTGACTATAATACCCCCATTATGGCCCAGCCGGACCCCGACTTTCTCGAGGTGACTATGATACGCCCCATTACGGCCCAGCCTGACCCCGACTTTCTCGGGGTGACGATAATACCCCCATTATGGCCCAGCCCGACCCCGACTTTCAGAGGGTGATGATACCCCCACATTACGGCTTAGCCCGAGCCCGACTTTCACGGGGTGACAATACCCCCATTATGGCCCAGCCCATCCCCGACTTTCACGGGGTGACAATAATACCCCCCATTATGGCTCAGCCTGACCCCGACTTTCACGGGGTGACGATAATACCCCCCCATTACGGGTCAGCCCGAGCCTGACTTTCACGAGGTAATGATAATAACTCCCCATTACAAGTCAGCCCGACCCCGACTTTCACGGGGTGATGATAATACCCCCCATTATGGCTCAGCCCGACCCCGACTTTCACGGGGTGATGATAATACCCCCATTACGGCTCAGCCCGACCCCGACTTTCACGGGGTGATAATACCCCCCAATACGGCCCAGCCCGACTTTCACGGGGTGATGATAATATCCACTCATTACAGCCCTGCCCGACCCCGACTTTCACGGGGTGACAATAATATCCCCCCATTACGGCCCAGCCCGACCCCGACTTTCACGGGGTGACGATAATACCCATTATGGCCCAGCCCGACCCCGACTTTCACGGGGTGACAATAATAGTCCCCATTACAGCCCAGCCTGACACCGACTTTCACGGGGTGACGATAATACCCCCCATTACGGCCCAGCCTGACACCGACTTTCACGGGGTGACGATAATACCCCCCATTACGGTGCAGCCCAACCATGACTTTCACGGGGTGATGATAATACCCCCATTACAGCCCAGCCTGACCCTGACTTTCACGGGGTGACGATAATACCCTCCATTACGGCCCAGCCCGACCCCGACTTTCATGGGGTGATATTACCCCCCCATTATGGCCCAGCCCGACCCTGACTTTCACGGGGTGACGATAATACCCCCCCATTATTGACTTAGCCAGACCCCGACTTTCACGGGGTGATGAAATTACCCCCCATTATGGCCCAGCCCAACCCCGACTTTCACGGGGTGACGATAATACCCCCATTACGGCCCAGCCTGACCCCGACTTTCACGGGGTGACGATAATACCCCCATTACGGCTCAGCCCAACCCCGACTTTCATGGGGTGACGATACTCCCATTACTGCTCAGCCCGACCCCGACTTTCACGTGGTGATAATACCCCCCATTACGGCTCAGCCCGACAGCGACTTTCACGGGGTGACTATAATACCCCCCATTATGGCTCAGCCGGACCCTGACTTTCATGGGATGATGACTATATCCTCCCCTTTATGGCCCAGCCCGACCCCAACTTTCATGGGATGATGACTATATCCTCCCTTTACGGCCCAGCCCGACCCCGACTTTCACGGGGTGACGATAATACCCCCATTACGGCCCAGCCCGACCCCGACTTTCACGGGGTGACAATAATACCCCCCAATATGGCCCAGCCCGACCCTGACTTTCACGGGGTGATGATAATACCCCCATTACGGCCCAGCCCGACCCCGACTTTCACGGGGTGATGATAATACCCCCATTACGGTGCAGCCCGACCATGACTTTCACGGGGTGACGATAATACCCCCATTACGGCCCAGCCCGACCCCGACTTTCATGGGGTGACGATAATACCCCCCATTACGGCCCAGCCCGACCCCGACTTTCACGGGGTGACGATATTACCCCCCATTATGGCCCAGCCTGACCCCGACTTTCACGGGGTGACGATAATACCCCCCATTACGGCCCAGCCCGACCCCGAATTTCACAGGGTTACGATAATACCCCCATTACAGCTTAGCCCGACCCCGACTTTCACGGGGTGACAATACCCCCCATTACGGCTTAGCCCGACCCCGACTTTCACGGGGTGACAATAATACCCCCCATTACAGCTCAGCTTGACCCCGACTTTCATGGGGTGATGATAATACCCCCTATTACGGCTCAGTCTGACCCCGACTTTCACGGGGTGATAATACCCCCATTACTGCCCAGCCCGACCCCGACTTTCACGGGGTGACAATAATACCCCCATTACAGCTCAGCCCGACCCCGACTTTCACGGGGTGACGATAATACCCCCCATTACGGCTTAGCCCAACCCTGACTTTCATAGGGTGACGATAATTCCACCCATTACGGCTCAGCCCGACCCCGACTTTCACGGGGTGATGATAATACCCCCCATTACGGCCCAGCCCAACCCTGACTTTCACGGGGTGACGATAATACCCCCCATTACGGCTCAGCCCGACCCCGACTTTCACGAGGTGATGATAATACCCCCCATTACGGCTCAGCCTGACCCTGACTTTCACGGGGTGATGATAATACCCCCATTACGGCTCAGCCCGACCCTGACTTTCAAGGGGTGATGATAATACCACCCCCATTATGGCGTAGCCCAACCCTGACTTTCACAGGGTGATAATACCCCCCATTATGGCTCAGCCCGACTTTCACAGGGTGATAATACACCCCCATTATGGCTCAGCCCAACCCCGACTTTCCCAGGGTGATAATATCCCCCATTACGGCTCAGCCCGACTCTGACCTTTATGCGGTGATGATAATACCCCCATTAAGGCTCAGCCCGACCCCAACTTTCACGTGGTGATGATAATACCCCCCCCATTATGGCTCAGCCCGACCCCGACTTTCACTGGGTGATAATACCGCCCCATTACGGGTCAGCCCGACCCCAACTTTCACGGGGTGACGATAATACCTCCCCTTAATGGGTCAGCCTGACCCCGACTTTCATGGGGTGATGATAATACCCCCCATTATGGGTCAGCACGACCCCGACTTTCACGGGGTGATGATAATACCCCCATTACGGGTCAGCCCGAACCCGACTTTGACAGGGTGATGATAATACTCCCCATTACGGGTCAGCCGACCCCGACTTTGATGGGGTGATAATACGCCCCCATTATGGGTCAGCCCAACCCCGACTTTCACAGGGTGATGATAGTACGCCCCCATTACGGGTCAGCCCGACCCCCAACTTTCATGGGGTGACATTAATATCCCCTATTTCGGGTCAGCCCAACCCCGACTTTCACAGGGTGACGATAATATCCCCCATTACGGGTCAGCCCGACCCCAACTTTCACGGGGTGAGGATAATACCCCTATTACAGGTCAGCCCAACCCCAACTTTCACGGGGTGACAATACCACCCCTATTACAGGTCAGCCCAACCCCAACTTTCACGGGGTGACAATACCACCCAATTACGGGTCAGCCCGACCGCAACTTTCATGGGGTGATGATAATACCCCCATTACGGGTCAGCCCTTCCCCAACTTTGACAGGGTGATTATAATACCCACCATTACGGGTCAGCCCGACCCCGACTAATGGGGTGATGATAATACGCCCCCATTATGGGTCAGCCCGACCCCGACTTTCTCGTGGTGACGATAATACCCCCTCATTATGGGTCAGCCCGAACCCGACTTTCACGGGGTGATGATAATACCCTCGCATTACGGGTCAGCCCAACTCTGACTTTCACGGGTTGACAATATCCCCACATTATGGGTCAACCCTACCCCAACTAATGGGGTGATGGTAATACGCCCCCATTATGGGTCAGCCCGACCCCGACTTTCTCGTGGTGACGATAATACCCCCTCATTATGGGTCAGCCCAACCCCGACTTTCACGGGGTGATGATAATACCCTCGCATTACAGGTCAGCCCAACTCTGACTTTCACGGGTTGACGATAATATCCCCACATTATGGGTCAACCCTACCCTGACTTTCACGGGGTGACAATAATACCCCCATTACAGTTCAGCCTGGCCCTGAATTTCACGGGGTGACAATAATACCCCTCATTATGGGTCAGCCTGGCCCTGACTTTCACGGGGTGATGATAATACCCCCCATTATGGGTCAGCCCAGCCCCGACTTTCATGGGGTAATGATTAAACCCCCCATGAGTCAGCCTGACCCCGACTTTCACGGGGTCTCGATAATACTCCCCTATTACGGGTCAGCCCGACCCCGACTTTCACAGGGTGATGATAATTCTCCCCCTTTATGGGTCAGCCCCACCCCGACATTCATGGTGTGACGATAATACCCCACATTATGGGTCAGCCCCACCCCGACATTCATGGTGTGACGATAATACCCCACATTATGGGTCAGCCCAACCCCATCTTTCACGGGGTGATAATACCCCCCATTATGGGTCAGCCCGGCTTTCTCATGGTGATGATAATACCCTCCATTATGGCTCACCCCAACCCCGACTTTCACTGGGTGACGATAATAGACCCCATTACTGGTCGACCCAACCCTGACTTTCACTGGGTGATGATAATACCCCGCCATTACTGGTCAGCCCCACGCTGACTTTCACTGGGTGACACCCCCATTACAGGACAGCCCAACCCCAACTTTCACGGGGTGATGATAATACCCCCCATTACAGGTCAGCCTGACCTGCACTTTATGGGGTAACGATAATACCCCCCCATTATGGGACAGCCCGACACCGACTTTCACGGGGTGATGATAATACCCCATTATTGGTCAGCTGACCCCGACTTTCATGTGGTGACGTCAATACCCCCATTACAGATCAGCCCGACCCCGGCATTCATGGGGTGATAATGCCCTGCCATTACATGTCAGCTCAATCCCGACTTTCACGGGGTGATGATAATAACCCATATTACGGTCAGCCCGACCCCAACTTTCACGGGGTGATAATATCCCCCGTTACGGATCAGCCCAACCCCGACTTTCATGGGATGATAATACTCCCATTATGGGTCAACCCAGCCCCGACTATCACGGGGTGATGATAATACCCCCCATTACGGGTCAGCCCAACCCCGACTTTCACGGATTGATAATACCCCCCATTACGGGTCAGCCCAACCCCGACTTTCACGTGGTGACGATAATACCCCCCATTAAGGGTCAGCATGACCACGACTTTCAAGGGGTGACATTAATACCCCACATTATGGGTCAGCCCGACCCCAACATTCAAGGGGTGATGGTAATACCCCCCATTACGGGTCAGCCCAACCCTGACTTTCACATGGTGACGATAATACCCCCCATTACGGGTCAGCATGACCCCGACTTTCACGGGGTAGTAATACCCCCCATTATGGGTCAGCCCAACCCCGACTTTCATGGGGTGATGATAATATCCCCACATTATGGGTCATCCCGACCCCGACTTTCACAGGGTGATAACACCCCCCATTACGGGTCAGCCCGACCCTGACTTTCACAGGGTGACAATAATACCTCCCATTACGGGTCAGCCTGGCCCCGACCTTCACGGGGTGACAATAATACTCCCCATTATGCGTCAGCCCAGCCCCAACTTTCACAGGGTGAGGATAATACCCCCCATTACGGGTCCGCCCGACCCCGACTTTCACGGAGTTATGATAATACGACTTTCACGGAGTTATGATAATACCCCCATTTCAGGTTAGCCCGACCCCGACTTTCACTGGGTGATAATACCTCCCCGTTACGGATCAGCCCGACCACGACTTTCATGGGATGATAATACCCCCATTATGGGTCACCTCGACCCCGACTTTCACGAGGTGATGATAATACCCCCATTATGGGTCAGCCTGACCCCGACTTTCATGGGGTGATAATACCTCTCTATTACAGGTCAGCCCAACCCCGACTTTCATGGGGTGATGATTATACCCCCCATTACGGGTCAGCCCAACCCTGACTTTCACGGGGTGACAATACCCCCCATTATAGGTCAGCCCAGCCCCGACTATCACGGGGTGATTATACCCCCCATTACGGGTCAGCCCAACCCCGACTTTCATGGGTTGATGATAATACCCCCATTACGGGTCAGCCTGACCCGACTTTCTCGGGGTGACGATAATACCCCCCATTACGGGTCAGCCCAACCCCGACTTTCATGTGGTGACAATAATATCCTCCATTACGGTTCAGCACAACCCCGACTTTCACTGGGTGATAATACCCATTACAGGTCAGCCCGACCCCGACTTTCACGAGGTGACGATAATACCCCCTCATTACGGGTCAGCATGACCCCGACTTTCACGAGGTGACGATAATACCCTACATTATGGGTCAGCCCAACCCCGACATGCACGGGGTGATGATAATACCCCCCATTACGGGTCAGCCGACCCTGACTTTCATGGGGTAATGATAATACTCCCCATTACGGGTCAGCCCGACCCCGACTTTCATGGGGTGACTATAATATCCCCGCATTACGGGTCAACCCGACCCCGACTTTCACAGGGTGATGATAACACCCCCCCATTATGGGTCAGCCCTACCCCGACTTTCCCGGGGTGACAATATTACCCCCATTACGGGTCAGCCTGTCCCCGACTTTCACAGGGTGATGATAATACCCCCCCATTATGGGTCAGCCCATCCACGACTTTCACAGGGTGATAATACCCCCCATTACTGGTCCACCCGACCCCGACTTTCACGGGGTGATGATAATACCCCCCATTATGTGTCAGCCTGACCCCGACTTTCATGGGATGATGATAATACCCACATTATGGTTCAGCTCGACCCCGACTTTCACGAGGTGACGATAATACCCCCATTACGGGTCAGCCTGACCCCGACTTTCATGGGGTGATAATACTCCTCCATTACACGTCAGCCCAACCACGACTTTCACAGGGTGATGATAATACCCCCATTACGGGTCAGCCCGACCCTGACTTTCATGGGGTGATGATAATACCCCCATTACAGGTCAGCCCGACCCTGACTTTCACGGGGTGATGATACTACCCCCCATTACAGGTCAGCCCGGCCGCGACTATTACGGGGTGACGATACCCCCCTATTATGGTTCAGCCCAACCCCGACTTTCACAGGGTGATGATAATACCCCCCATTACTGGTCAGCCCGACCCGACTTTCACGGGGTGACGATAATACCCCCCCATTACTTGTCATCCCGACCCCGACTTTCATGTGGTGACGATAATATCCTCCATTATGGGTCAGCCTGACCCCGACTTTCACGGGGTGATAATACCCCCCATTACGGGTCAGCCCAACCCCGACTTTCACGGGATGATGATACCCCCCATTACAGGTCAGCCCAATCTCGACTTTCCTGGGATGATGATAACACCCCCATTACAGGTCAGCCCATCCCCAATTTTCACGAGGGTTTGACGATAATACCCCCCATTACGTGTCAGTCCGACCCAGACTTTCACGGGGTGATGATAATACCCGCATTTCAGTTCAGTTTGACAATGACTTTCACGGGGTAATGATAATACCCCCCCATTACAGGTCAGCCCGACTAGGACTTTCACGGGGTGATAATACTCCCCATTATGGGCCAGCTCGAACCTGACTTTCATGGGGTGATAATACCCTCCATTATGTCAGGCTGACCTTGACTTTCACGGGGTGATGATAATACCCCCCATTACGGGTCAGCCGATCCGCGACTTTCACAGAGTGACAGTAACACCCCCCCATTTCGGGTCAGCCCAATCCTGAATTTCACGGGGTGATAATACCCCCATTACGGTCCGCCCAACCCAGACTTTCACAGGGTGAGGATAATACCCCGTCTGCACTTAACAGGAACAAAGCCAGGCCCTCACGAATAAACAAGCTATCCTGGTGGACTGTAAGTGTAAATTATACAACAAAAGAAACATATATCTAAGAACATGAAGGAACTTGCTCCACAGAGGAAGAATACGCTGTGCACCTTGAACAAGCAAATCAGATATTTTGTAAAGTCCTCTAAGGCTATTTATGAGACTAAATTAGCATCCCAAGCTAAGGACAATCATAAAGCATTCTTTAGCTACTTTTGAAACCAAAAAGGGAATGCCCAGCTGTGTGCTAAATGTATAGTGAATGGTACCACTCACACTGAACCTGAGGAAATTGCCAACCTGCTAGCCGAGAAATTTGGCAATAACCTCACACCCTGTTCCCACCAGACATACCCCAAAGCATTCCTGACACCAGTCCTCTACTGAATATCTCCAAAGAACAGGTCATACAAGTGCTCTTCTCCAAGGCCAGAAACATGGCCTCTGTGGGACCAGATAACATCCCAGGCTGCTTACTAAGTTCATAGGTTCATACTAGGCTATCTGCCCAAGGGCATTTATAAGCCTAGCCCATAGTTATGTGGCTTTCGCCACCCCTTTAGTTTGAATAAAAACTATGCCTATCATTTTTCTGTGCCTCTGTCAAGCAGTGACACTGAAGTAATCCCTGGGGTATATCTGCGATCTCCCATCCATTGGTCAAGATTCCTCTTGAACAAGGCCAGCGAGGTGCTCTGCCTCACATGTACCGGGATTTTGTTCCACAGCATAGGGAGTCTCTGGGTGATGAATCTGTCCCTCCAGCACGTTCTATTTATAACCGTGTCAAGGTTTAAGTCTCCCGCCCTTGTGGTTCTGAGGGATCTAGATTTTTGAGGTGAAGCATATTCATCAAATCTGGGTTTGACATGGCCTTATATGTCAGGCACAGGTCACCTCTGAGCAAGCGGTATAAAACTGAATAGAGCTGGAGTTCTTTCAGTCGGGCAGCATAAGACATATTTTTGAGACCCTTTATCCTTTTGGTGAGGAACTTTTGGGGCCTTTCAAGCTGCAGCAGGTGTCTGGTCAGATACATTCCGAACAGGGCATTGTACTCAATCATAGGTCTAATGAGTGATGAATACAGGGGGACGATGACCTCCCTTGATCTAGATGTGAATCCCTTCATGATCAGGTGGGCGATATAGAAGGTTTTCCTAACTACTTTAGCAACATGAGTGTCAAACGAAAGGCTACTGTCAACCTGGGTCCCCAGATCGCTGGTGACTTTTGCTGTGCTCAGTGGATTGCCACCTATATGGTAGCTAGGGGTAACCTTGTTTTTCCCGAAGGGTATGACTATGCATTTTTGGAGTTTAACTTCAGGCCATGGCTCTGGCACCAGTTATCCGTTTCTGTGAGGCCCTTCTGGAGGATATCTGTGTCAGATGTGTTTTCGACTATGGCCCAGTTTGCAGTCATCTGCAAACTTTGTCAGCCATAACCCTCCTGTGTTTGCTTGTACTTCAGAAAAGTAGATGCCGAACAAGAGTGGACCCAGGACTGAGCCCTGTGGGACACCACTTGTGACAGGTTTGAGTCTGACATGGCTCCAGCAACTCTGACCCTGTGGGTTCTGTCACTTAGCCAGTTTGCAACCCATCTTGTGATGTATGGGTTTACATTCAAGCTGATGAGTTTTTCGATGATACCTGAGTGGGGTATTGTGTCGAAGGCATTTGCCAGGTCGAGGTAGGCTGTATGGACTGCCTTTCCCTCAATCAATGGCCTTGGTGACTGTCTCGAAAAAGTCAACCAAGTTTAAGAGGCAGGATCTGCCTCTGACAAAGCCAAACTGGGTTGGATCCAAAGTCTGCAAGTTCCCTATGTCTTTATTTATGAGTTCCATTATGATTCTCTCCATGGCTTTGCAGATAAGGCTTGTCAAGCTAATGGGGCGGTAATTTCCAGGGTCTGTGGAGGCACCGCCCTTATGAAGTGGGACCACAGTCGCCGTGCACCACTCCTTGGGTACGTTTCCTGAGGTGAGGCTAAGATTAAACAGCTGTCCTAACTGTGGGTTTAATTCCTCGTTGAGTTCATGAAGCACACAGCCGGGGACACCATCCGGTCCCATAGATGCTGTGTTTTTTGCCTTAGTGAGGGCAGTTCTCACCTGGGCGTTGGAGATGTTTGGGGGGCTACAATCCTCTGGAATAGATATCTCTCCTTTTGGGGGGGGAGTTTGCACTGAACCTGTCAGCCAGTATGTTGGCAATGTGTGTAGGTTCAGTAATTTTCACATCATTTTGAACTAATTCTGAGCATATCTGGGAGTTTCCTCCTAGGTTTCTAACATAGCTAAAGAAGGCCTTATGATTGTCTTTAGAGTCCTTGGCGATTTTTCTCTCAAAATTTGCCTTGGATGATTTTATGAGAGCTCTTAGTTTTTACTTATAATGATCAAAGGTGTCTTACCTTTCAAGGATTTTGCTCTATCTTGTAGTAGCTTCCTCCTTTTGTTGTAGAGCTTGTTTATGGCTGGGGTCCACCAGACTGGACGCTTGCCTTTGGTACAGAGAGTCTTAGTTTTGTTTGGGATTGCCTGATCCATGCAGTCCTGTAGGTGCTGGTAGAAGGCATTTGTAAGTGATTCAGCGGTTTGAGTAATGTTTACCACTGGCTCAGGGGCCTTAAAGGAGACCACACTAGTTTTTAGAAGTGTGAAATCGGCTTTTGAGAAGTTTTTCACTGTGGTCTTTTTGTTTCAGGTGGGGGGATGAGGACCTCCAGCGAGATTAGTTTATGATCTGATCTCACCAGTGAGGGGTATACTTCGGTGTTGAACATTTTGATCCCATGTTCGTGATGATGAGATCAAGTATGTTTTCTCCTCTTGTGGGGATGGTGACTAGTTGTTCCATGGCATTTGAGTTTATGAACTCCAGGAATCTTTGGGTTAGAGTGTTCGGGCTTGAGTAGTGTTCCCAGTCTATATTAGGGTAGTTGAAGTCACCTAGTATGATGGTGTTTGGAGATACATTTATCCCCTCCAATGTTTTCAGGAAGGCCATGTGAGGTTCCTGAGTTTGAGAGGGTGGCCTGTAACATGCTACAAATTGCAGAGCAGTCTTGCCTATGGTTAATTGCACCTGGATGGTCTCCGATGCATCGTGCGTTGCCACCAACCTTGAGGTGTGGGTGTCCTTTATGAATATGGACACCCCCACTCCTTTCTTGGTGTTGTCCGGATTTTGGGGCCGGAACGCATGATATGAGGTGAAACCTGTTAGTGCTGGGGTGCTCTCAGGAGCCTTGAACCAGGTTTCTGTCACAGCACAGACATCGATGTTCTCCATATTGAGAAGGGCCTCGAGTGCGTGCATCTTGAGATTGAGACTTCTGGCATTGAGCAGCATTACCCTTAGTTTTTTTCCTTTTTGGTGTTCTAGGGTGGTAGGTTTAGAATTTGAGCCTTGCCTAAAAAAGGCACTATGGGGGTGGCAAGAGCCTTTGCCAATATCCGGAAGCCCAGGGGTAAAACAAGACCTAGAGGAACCACTTGGCACTCAATTGAACCATAGCCTAAAAACTGGCTTTGTCCCAGTAGAGTGGAGAACAGCAACAGTAATCCCCTTACACAAAGGGGGTCCATCAGTCGACCATGGGACCTATCAACCCATAAGTCTAACCAGCCTTATTTGTAAGGCCATGGAGAGAATCATCATGGACGTTATCCACAAAAGCATATGCTACCTTCAAACTCTTGACCCAACCCAGTTTGGTTTCTTCAAGGGCAGAATTTGCTTACTGAACCGGGTGGACTTCTTTGAGAATGTCACCAAAGCCCTGGATGAGGGAAAAGTAGTACATACTGCCTATCTCAATTTAGCCAAGGCTTTTGAAACATTTCCCTACTCAGGTGTCATTGAGAAACTCTCCCAGATGGGGATTAGGGTTCCAAATGTAGAGATGATATGTCAGCAAGTAAAGGAGAGTATTATTGCTGAAATTGAATTCATCTTACCTAGATGACACTGATAGATTGTATTTATGTAGCATATATCATGGACAGAAGTAGGTTCAAAATTTAAAAAAGCTGGGTGCAAAAGACCCAGTATAAAAAAAGTGCCCAATCCTGGTGGGCACACTGTTTCCAGCACTGGAAAAGTTGACAGTGTAGAATCCTCAAAATACAGAAACATTCGTACAATGGGGCCTGGCCAGGCAGAGGTAGTAGTCCACAAAAATCACAAAAACTGATAGGCCAAAGACAAGTTATAAAGTCAAAGTGGAGTATTGAGGATAAGAAAGAAATTATGTATTGTTATTATTTTGCACAAAGGCAAGACTTTCCAGACACAAGATGTACAAAATGATTGAGAGAAATTAGAAGAAAGAAAAATACTTCCACAAGAAAAATTGTCAGAAGCTTTAAATAAAAAAATGTATTCATTAATACAATAGATTTGTGAAAAACAATATATAGATCAAGAAACTTTGAACTGTTTGGAAAAAGCATTTGAGGAAGTGTGCAAATATAAACCAGAAAAACCTTGAGATTTTTGAAAAGTATGAAAAAGAAATATGGACATAAGAAAGAAAGATTTGCTATGGTGCAATATTTATGCAAATGAGAAAGCCAAATTAATCAATATAAATAAGGCAGCCCAAAACATATTCAAAGAGAAATACAGGCAAAGGCATCCAAATATGAAAAATGTAATAATAAAAAATAGTATCACAAAGAGGGAATGTAGAAAAGAAAATGAGTAAAGTAGAAGTTAAAAAATAGAAGTTAAAGTTATGGGAGTGCCTGTGAAGTGAAGGATTTGGTGTAGAAGGTCTAACACAGGTTACATCACAGCATAATGGAGTGAGTCCCCAAAATAAGGAGAAGCAGGAAAATCAGGAGACATCTGAAGAAGAAATATGGACATGGGAAAGAAAGATTTAATATGGTGTGATATTTATGCAAAGGAAAAAGCAAAACTAACCAATACAAAAAGAGCAGCACCAAAGATATTTGAAGAGAAATACAGGCAAAGGAATCCGAACATGAAAAACTTTACAATACAAAAAAAATAAGACAGAGGAAAAGTAGAAACGGAGTTTAGTAATGGAGAAGTTAAAGATATTGAGAGTGTGGTTATACAGCATCTGTGAAGTGAAGGATCCAGTGTAGAAGTTTATTTCAGAAAGCACCACAACAGGATAGAACAATGGATATCCAAATGAAAGGGAAACCAGTAGAGCGGGAAGCAATTGATCAGGTGCCATATGAAGACTTCCACAGGAAACCAGAATAAATGTTCACTTCAAGTTGGACAGTAAGGGAAAGAATAGGAAAATGTGGAAACTCTGATGAGTCAATGTTGAGGAGTGATAGGCTAGTGAGTTCCCATATGACAGAGCAATGGATGGCACAGGATGAAATTGAAAAGAATGTGCCACTTGAAGATGCTATAGAACATTCTATAGAATACCCACAGAAAATGTAAAATAAAAAATGTGCCCTCAGTTTAGAAGAAAATTAGCTAAGAGAAGAGTTGCTTGATTTAATATACATAGACAGATTAAGATCAGTGAAAGAAATACACTGCAGTAGGTCAATAAAACCCAAAAGTCAGAAGTTTGATGAAACAAATGAACATAGTAATTAAGACTGTCCATAGAGATCCATACGATATAACAGAAGTAAACAGGATATATTACTGTGCAGCTAAATTAATAACTGATAAAGTTCTACCACAAGAACACAGGGTAATGAGGGAAAGGAAGGAGAGAAATCAAATACTATCATGGAAGTATCGAATAGAGAAAACTATAAAGCAATTAAGACAAGAAGTGTCACTGTTAGAAGAATATAGAAGGGGGAACAGATCAGTAAACATACTAAGAAAGATAGACGTGCTAAAAGCAAGGTGCAATATTAAAACAGACCAGGATCTATCATGCACTATCGCAAATAAACTAAAAAATCTCAGTATACGTGTAAAATCTTAAAAGATATGCAGTTAAATATAAAGGAAAAGTACAAAATAAGCAATTTATTGATGACCCAAAAAGGTTTTATAGAGAATTGGGAAATATGGTAAAAGGAGTTGAAATACCACTAAAAAAGAAGGAATAGATGCATTTTGGAGAAGTATCTATGAAGATCCTGTGGAACCTAACAAATGTGCTAAATGGATAGAAGTAAAAGAAAGAATAAGAAGTTTAAAGGTACAGGATATGAAATGGGATGAAGTAACAGCCAGAGGGATTGAAACAATGTTAAGAAAAGACTCTAATTAGAAAACCCCAGGCCCAGATGCAGTACCCAATGTTTGATTAAAAGTATTAACATATTTGCATGAAGATTTAGCCATGCGTAAGAACTATTTATATGCATATTCCAAACAGACACCAACCTGGCTAACAACAGGAAAAGCAATGCTCTTACTTAAGAGTGAACCTGCAAGCTACCCTAAAAATTATAGACCAATAACTTGCTTTCTGGCGATGTATAAACTATACATGGGAATTGATGCCGGGACAGTGTACAGTCACTTAGAAGAAAACTCAATTATGGCAGTAGAACAAAAGGGCAATAAAAGAAAGTCATATGGAACAAAGGATCATTTGTTGTTAAAGTTATACCGGAGAACTGTAAAAAGGGGTAATAATCTTAAGTATGGCATGGATTGACTACAAAAAAGCATTTGATAGTATCCCACATTCATGGATAAGAACAGTGCTTAACAATGTATAAGATACATCCTACACTGATCGACTATGTTACAGTGACCATGAAACAGTGGCAGACCATTTTGCAATTAAGCCATGACAAAGGACAAATTCTTATCCCAGGGAATTCAAAGGGGGATATTCCAGGGTGACTGTCCGTCACCGCTGCTGTTCTGTCTTGCCCTTAACCTATTAATCTGTCTACTTAACAGCTTAGGCCATGTCTACAGTTTAGACAACAACAAAGTCTAAAGACTTCTCATATTCTCTTTATCGATGATTTAAAACTGTATACCTCATCAAATGAGGAACTGAAAGTACAACTGCAAATTGTCAGAACTTTTTCAGATGATATAAGAATGTCATTTGGTCTTGATAAATGTGCAAAAGCAAACTTTAAAGCAGGAAAACATCAGTTTGGGACAAGAATGTGATATAAAAGACCTTGAGCAAGAAGGAGTGTATAAATATTTGGGGACTGATGAAGGATCAACAATAAAACATGAACAAATGCAAATAAAACTTAGTAAGGAATACTTTAGAGGTCTTAAATTAATCATGAAAACAGCGTTGACATCTAGGAGCAAAATCCAGGCTATAAACCAATTTGCTCTTCCTGTCTTAACTTACAGTTTTGGAATGAATGACTAGTCCCAAAGTGTGTTAGACAGATTAGATAGGTAAACAAGAAGGATGCTACATGCTCACCAAACGATTTATAAAAATCTGTGCATACCAAGATTATGTATTCCCCGTTCTGCAGGAGGGTTGGGCCTCCTTGAAATTGATTACATGTATAGATCTGCACTCATGGGACTCCACACATATCTGCTGACCTCACAATCCCCAAATGTAATGAAAGCTTTGAAAGATGAAGAGAATAAATCTAAGATGACTTCTCCACTTAATCTAGCAGAAGCATATCGGCGTCAAGCAGGAATGGAAATCAAACCAGAAGTAGATAAGTCAGGAGGCAGCTGAATATGCCAAAAAACAAAATAAAGAATATAAGGTGAAGGAACAGATGAGAAGGCAAGAAATGTGGAAAATGAATAAATATAGTTGCAAGTATAGAAAACTTCTGGAAGAACCTCATGTTGATCATGAATGAACACAGGAATGGTTAAGGAGAGGTGAATTTTCCAACCAAGAGATGAAAGGTTGATATTGGTGTCCCAAGATAGTGGTCTATGTACACACTAGTTTACAAATTCCATTGAACATATGGGAGAAAAGACAAATGTAGGTTTTATAAAACTGAATTGGAAACAGCTGCACACCTAGTTGCTGGTTACGACATTCTAATGGCAAAGGAACTGTATACTGAAAGGCATAACAATGTGGCAAGACTGTTGCACTGGGGATTGTACAAATATTATGGCATTGAAGTGGATGAAAAACACTGGAAACATAAGCCACAAAGCATCATAGAAAATGATGAGGTTTACATCACATGGGATCACCCATTACCAGCACTTCAAAAGATGGATGCTAGAAAACCAGATGTAGTGGTCCATGAAAAGACAAAAGTAGCATTGCTCATTGAAATCGCCACACCCAGTGACTACAGTGTCTTGTGTATAGAGAGAGACAAAGCCATAAAATATCAGGATCCACAGGCAGAAATGAGAGCATTGTGGAAGAAAGATACCCAGACAGTTCCAATAGTAGTAGTAGGACAATGGGTGTTACAGGTTCATAGATTAGTACTAGGCTAACTGCCCTTGCAAGCCATTTTAAGCCTAGCCAATTAGCTCCTGTGAGATTCAAACCCTGTACGTTGTGTTTGTAAGGCAAACACCTTAGCCATTACGCCATCCAAAAAAAAGAGTCTAAAGTCGTATTTAGATATGTTACCAATATATGTAACCCCATATGAATTGCAGAAGGAGTCATTACTGGGCACATTGTGGTTGCTGCGAAGAGCACTTTTGGCTGACATTTGACTTAGGAATGGGGTCCATTCCTGTCATGGTATAAGACACTCAAAAGATTTGGAGAAATTAAAAAAAAATGGGTATTAACCCATACATCACTAGCTGGGTAGCCAACTGGCTCATTGATGGAATTCCCACTGTCAAAGTTGGGAGTCCACCTCCACCAGTAGACCAGTTATCAGTGGAGTACCACAATGATCTGTGCTGGGCCCTCTATTGTTTGGAATCTATTTCTCTGGAGTCCAGGTGAAGGTTGATGGTCTGTGGCTTACCAAGTTTGCAGATGACTGTAAACTGGGTGCAATCATAGAGTCTCCCAGTGATGTTAACATATTACAGAACACAGACAAATGATTGGTGCTGAAGTCACGAAGTAAAACTTAATTCCAAAAATGCCTCATTATCCCCTTTGGCAAAGAAGTAACCCCTGCTATGTATGATATAGACAGCACCCCTCTAATCTCAAACTCAGTGGTGTGAGACTTGGGAATACAGGTAGATATGGTGATCAAAGTTTAGATTGATGTGTCCATAATGGTAACAAAAGGCTTCTATATAGCACACCTCATAAATAAGGGCATTGCATCCAAGACTATGGAGGTTATAACTCCAATGTACTTGACCCCTTATCAGACCACTAATTGAGTACAGTGCTGCCTTCTATACGTATCTCATTAGACACTTGCAGCAACTGGAGAGCTGGAGAAACCACTGAGATTTTGAACCAACAGAATCCAGGGCCTCCCAAACATGACCTAAAGAAATCCCAATCCCTCCGAGCTACATGCTGTAGGGACCTAAACCTTGTCACCACAATAAACAGGACATGCTGGAGGGATTGATTACTGTCCCAGAGACTTCACATACTCTGGAACAAGCTACCCATCTATGTCAGGCAAGTTCCTTATTAGCACTCTTCAAGACAAATCTTGATGAGTGCATGGGAAATAGAAAATACACCCAGGGGATCAATTCTGTGGCTCTGCTCAACAGGAGCACAGGAAAATAACTTTCTTGGGTGGTATAAGCCAGGGAACCTTGTTGGCTAGGCTTACTTAGGCCCTTGGGCCAATAGACTAGTACCTACCTACGAACCTGTGACCTACATGGAAAGACAAAGCCCTATCGCTGTATTCAGCATCATACAGGCAGGTGAGAGGCGACCTGTGCCTGCCCTACAGAGCAGTCTGTGACCGTGCCCTAATGGAAATGCTGCACATCCACAAATCAAGTGGGACAAGAGTAACTCTCTCCAGGGATCTCAAGTTAGCCTGTGACATTAGCAGAACAAGCTGGAGAGGCAGATATAGCTCTTACAGATTGCTACTCCTCTGGAATAAGCTGCCACTCCTTATAAAGCAGAGGTCTTCAATGACCCTATTTAAGTGCAACCTTGACAATTGAATGGGTGACCATAAATTCACCCCCGGGGTGGCACCTATGTCCCCTCATGGACAGGGGCAGTTGGTGCTGATCATAGCATTGCTCTGCAAACAATGACCATCTAACTATGGTTAGCAAGGGTACTCAGGTTTTTACATGGCTAGGCTTGTAAAGGCCTTAGGACTATGACCCTAGTAACCTCCTATGAACTTATTCACAAGGAAACGAGTCCTCCTTTTCCTTGTCTCCCCACAGGTAACCCTTTCTTTGGGGATACCTTAGGGTTCATGTGGTCTAATTTGGGTTAGTTTTACATCCCTATACCCTCCTGATATGTTTGTTCACATATCTGAGAAGTAAGCCTGAGTACTAAGTTATCTGCCCATGAAGTCATTGATCAGTGATAACATTTTGTTGGTTTGTAGGCAATTTGACTGTCTTCCAGCAGGCTCTAAGAGGGAAGGTATCCTTCACAAACCTCCTACCTGAGTGGATATAATCCTTTGTGATCTCTGCAGTCCAGCACAGGTCCCAGAGACCATATCATTTTGATACCTTACTATCTGATATGGTGTCCAAAGTTTTGAAACATTATGGTAAGAGAGTCTACTTCTGTGACATGCTAGGACTCTGTGATCTCCACTACTTACCTCATGTAATCAAATTCCAGACTGGAGCTGGAAAACCTTGAAAAAACTCAGCATTTAAGTTCAGGGAGTATCTTTTTCAGTCCACTGTAATTTTGACTGTACAGGTGCTAGGGCGGCCACGGTGGTGCAGCGGCTAGAGTTGTTGCCTCACAGCAAGAGGTTCTCCGGTTCGATTCTCGGCTGGGGTGCCTTCTGTGCGGAGTCTTCATGTCCTCCCTGTGGTCGCATGGGTTTCCTCCGGGTGCTCCGGTTTCCTCCCACATCCCAAAGACATGCTGTAGGCGGATTGGATACTCTAAATTGGCCCTAGGCGTGAGTGTGTGTGCCTTCTGTAGAAGGTTGGGTGCTGGGCTGGCAACTCGACACTGTAAAACTCCCAATCATGAGCGGACAGGTGATCCGCTGTGGTGACCCCTAACCGGGAAAAGCCAAAAGGAGAAGAAGGTGCTATAGTTATGGCCACCGCTAAGATGTGTGCTAAACAGGGTGTCATGACTTGAGTTTTATTTCCATGAGAAGAAATGTAGAAACATTCTGTAGCCCAGTTCAAAGTGTAGTGTTTTTCAGCCAGATTTCCTAGACGCTGCTAGATGACCTTCTGAATAATAAACATTACCTCACTTTTATGATCTTCTCTTTCCATTTGCATTTCCTCTTTTAGACCCAAGCCAACCCCAAAACAAGCAGCAGACTCTTAACCACCTGAGGCAGAATGTGAAATGTTATACAGGCGTACCTCTCGTGCTACCCACGCCACCTAAGATGATAACCTTGCCAGCCATGCATCTCTGGTCCTGTCTCCTTTAATTACTCTTGAAAGTTAGTTGTTCAAGTCTGAACTGGCCTGGAGGACCACATCAAAAGAACAGTGTGTCTAAATAATGTCATTCTCAATCATGTCCTGGAACTTGCAGTTCCCGTCCTAGAATGAAGTCCTCTGGCAAATCTGTCCATCTCAGCAGAGCTCTTTGTACAGGCCTGGATTCTGCTTGTGAAAGTAGTAGTAGAGATTATCCTATGTTCAGAATAGGGAAGAGGTTTGACTCCTATTGTTTGAACTCAACCTTAGCCATCACATCTTGACTGTCTGTTTCTAGATGGTAATTCTTCAGGACCTCATGCTCTTTCAACTTTTGGGAATGTGGTTTGTATCATTTTATATGCCTTTCAGCGCATCAGTAGTTGAGTTTCATACAGGACAGGTCTACAATTCACTGTACATGGGTATCCCTTTCAGTGTGAGATGTAACCATTTGAGTTGTCTTAAGCAACTTGGTTTTTGCTAAGGTGTTTGTCTTGATAGATGAAATCTTTCAGGGAATTTGCCATCTCTTCCCTTGTAACCCTCTTCCAGTAACTTTAGAAACATCCATTCCATGGGAGCCCCCTTGTCTGAGTACCTAAGGCTGAATGATATTTTCACTCCTTCCTGAAGTATAGTCTTCATAGACTTGGAGTTGGGCACTCTGCAGTGATAGTTGTTTCTGTCATGAACGAGGGCCCTAGAGTCATTGCTTTGGCCATTTAGGTTATGACACACTGCATCGTCTGGGCCTGATGGTTGTCATCACAGTGCTGCTTACATACCAGTAGCTTCACGGCAATCATAATGTTACCAGATTCTGGAGTTGTGGAATATTCCTGCAAATCTTGTTATATTCCTTTTTTTTTTTTTTTTTTTTTTTTTTTTTGCAGACAAAGCCATTACAGATTCCAATGACAGATGTTATAGTTGTGGGGTGTGTAGTTCTCCTAAGCAACCACCTGGTTAAAGGGGTTAGGTGTCCCCTGCAGAGAAGGGTCTGCATCAGTCAGTAGGAGCTGAGAGCAGTTTTTCTGATGCTGACAGCTTTAAAGACAAAGCTATTTCCAGGATGTCTCTTCTGAGGGTGGACAACTTGTTTGTTATGTAGTATCTAAATAAGCATACAGTCATACTACTCCTGTGCAGATAGATGTTCTTTATCTGGTAATAAGTCATAGACATGGATATTGTCCTCCTGGTGGTACACATTCCCAGGGAAGTTAGAGTTTGGCAGCCAGTATGAACTACTGTTTTAGTCCCCTACTGGAGCTATGGTGTCTATGCCTGGTCTCAGTCTTCTAGAAGTGAGTCATTAAGGAGATTGATGTTTTACCAGTTTTACTTGGCACAGCAGGGAAGGGAGAAAGTAGCAATGAGCATACTCCTTCCTTGCATGATATTGGAGATTTCTATCTGCCTTCTCAAGGTGCATACTGATTATCTACCTCATCTCAACAATCAGTGATGAATGACCAGAGCTCATTTTCATTACCCCCATGTTTTTTGAGAAGGGCATAGTTCATACGACCAAGACCCTGGAATATAGGAAAGTCTTTAATTCCTAGCCAAGAATGAGATGACCACTCCAGCTTAGGGCCTGCCTTGTAATGTAGCCTCTCTGATCCTACTGTATCTCTCTGCAGGGGACTTGAGTGTAATTGATGCTGCTAGGAAAACTTCCACGTGTGAGACTTGTGTTTCCAAGAGGAAACATCTCAGTTTGGTTTAAGTGATACCTTTCACTGTTCATGCTGGTTGGCTTGTTGATTCTGACTTATCTCAGATACCAGTATGATTTGGGACTCGGTTAGGTTACAATCAGAATGCATGTGTCAGCTATTTCTACTAATCTTGAACTTCTGGAATAAAAAAAATATATATGATCAAGTGCTGCATCTGTATCCTTGAGTTCATAGTTAGTTACTAGCCTTGTAATCCAGGTGACCGTTGAGGAGTCTAGCCCAAATTCCTAGATGCCCCAGTCACTGTCTAGTTAAGTGACTTGCCAAAGATTATGCAACATGTAAATGAGGGCTGAGAGAATCAAACCCTGTACCACAGGAACTACAGATTACAGTCTCAGTCATCTGTGCCAACTTCCAGAATACACAAGAGGGCACAAAGTCATACTCCTCCTGTGCAGGTAAATTATGTTTATCTGGTAATAGGTCATAGACACAGACATTGTCCTCTTGGTGGTACACATTCCCAGGAGAGTTACAGAATTTGGCAGATTGTCTGAATTTCTTTTTCAGTCACCTGCTGGAACTGTGGCGACCAACCCATCAGTTACAGCTGCATCATATGTGTATTTATTTCTCTCTCTAAGACCTTTAACCTCTCAGATAGTTAGGCTTGTATCACATATCTTGGTCTTAATTTTGTGCAGTGATCTGTTGTGCAGCTGTCACTTATCCTGCTTCTGGTATAAATTTTAGTGGTGGTATATTCCAAGTAATCATGCCAGTATCAGTTCTCTGAGTCACAGTTTTCTGTGCTGTTCTGCTGCATAGTATTTTTACAGACCATTTCCATTAGACACATTAAGTGAAAATCCCTTTTAAACATAAACATATAGTGCCTGACTCGTGGTAAAAAGAGACACAGTTGTCCTAATTGTTAAGGTCTTCTCCTCCCATGCACAAGTTACAAGATTTGACCTTGACTTCCAGCCAATGCCTGTGTGGAGTTTGTATGTTCTTCCTGTGTCTCTGTTGGGTTTCTACCACCTCCAAAAATATGCTGGATGTGTTTACTTCAAACTCACTCAAAACTGAAAAGGGTCATGGGCAGCAGCACAAGATCAAGGTGGCCCCTATCAGGGGAAAGGGTTTATAGAGCTACTACTTTTAGGCATCAGCTGTGATGCACAGTATTTTCTAGATAAGACAACCTGGATCACAGACTGCACACCGTGTTAAGGTTAGCCACTGGACAATATAAAAACTGTCTGTAGGTGACTTTTTATTTGCATTGATGTATGTTGCCAAAAATGGGTGGAGAAAAGTGGGTTGAGGACCTGGCCTGCTCTGACCAGCATCAAGGACCTGTGCTAACATTGGGAGAGAGGGGGGTCTATCTGCTTCTGTTGGCCATTGTTTGCCCACCAAAAAGCCCATCAGCTGTGGATCAGTAAACTACTGGCCATCCTGCATCCATTTGCTCAGCTAGGTTTATCTGGGATACTTCTGTTGAGCAAAAACAGGACATAAAACCAACAAACCTGCCAGACATGAACTAAGCATTGCTACACTGGATATCGATTCACTGACGGGATGCAGCTCCAAAGTGGACAGCGTGATGGTAATGAGGAGGCTGGACATCCTGTGTATCCAGGAGACAAGATGGAAGGGCAGTGATACTACTCGGATGGAGGACAGACTATAAATGAGGTGGGATCTGTGGTGAAGGAGCTTATTCAGAAGATAATGAGGGATGTTATCTGAATTAATGATAGACTTATGGCAATCAGACGCCAATGTAAAGACAGGACAGTATTCATAATCTCAATCTATGTCCCACAGCAGGGTTCTGATAACAAGGAAAAGGAGGGCCAGCATGCAACTCTTATAGAGTCCATCCTAGTAAGGAATGGGAGTTCAGGTAAAATTAGGGATTGCAAAGTCATTCCTAGTGAAACAGTTGGCTCTCAGCATAAGGTACTGGTGGCCACAATCTACTGTCATCAGTGGTTAGAGAAGGCTGTACGTTCAATAGACTAGACTGAAGACATGGAGGTTGAATGGAGTGAAAGCACAACAGTTCAAGGAAATATGCAGGGTTCTGGCCTCTCAGGAAGAGGAGGAAATAGGTGGAGTTGAAGAGTGGCAGTGACTCAAAGTAGCATATGTGAAGACTATAGAATAGGTAAGCAGCTTAGGTATGCTAGGTATGGAAATAAGGTATACAATGAAAGTTGTTGGTGGAATGTAGTAATCCAGGATGTTGTCAAAAAAAAAGAAAGGTTGCAGGAAAAAACATGAGACAGGAACAATGGCTCAGGTTAAGAAGAAACACTGATTGACCTAAAAAGAGGCTAGGAGAGCAGTCGCAATATCAAATAGTAAGGCATCAACGCTCTCTACCAGCTTCTGAAAATGACACAGCATAAGAAATAAACCCTATCAAGTTGCAAGGCAAAGTCAGAAAGATAAAGAAGATAGTCATCAGACACCCTTGCTCACCAGTCTACAGGACATCAAAAGCAGACGGAAGGAGTACACCAAGCAGCTTCTGAATCAGGAAAACCCCAGAGAAGGTGTACTAACATAGACACAGCCTGCAATGAAAGAGGAGGAAGAGCCTACCAAAGAAAAAGTAAGTGCAGCACCAAAGAAAATAAAGCCAGGGGAAAGCTGTAGACTCTGATGAGGTCACAGCATATATGATCAAGATGTTGTTTGAATTAGGGGAGAAATGGCTCCTGGGGGTACCCATAGCAGTATGGAGAAAAGGGTGTATCCCACATGACTGGAGAAATAAGCACTCTAGTACCAGTGTACAAGAGCAAAGGGGGACATTCACAATTTTGGGCAGTATAGAGATATCAAACTCCTGTCACACTGAATGAAGATTCTGGAGGGAGTGATTGATAAATTAATACACAGAGGAGCAGAAAATAAGATGGGAGATAATCAGTTTGGATTAAGATTAGGATGCAGCATAACCAAACTAATGTTTGCAATGATACAGATAGTTGATAAGAGGCTAGAGATGACAAGAGAGTTCATCTGGGCATTCCAGACTTGGAGAAAACATATAAGCCCCCAAGAAAGCTGGTTTGGATAGTCCTACAAAAGTATGAACTCATGGAGAATTTGTCAGAATTAGTGCAGGCTATGTACAAGAATCCAATGACAAATGTACAAGCAGTGTTTGGACTCTCGGAAGGGTTCCCTGTGGGAGTGGGTGTGCATTAGGGTTCAGCTCTGAGCCTTTTGCTTTGCATACTAGTGACAGACTACATTAGCAAGCAGGTCAGAGGGTCAGATTTACAAAGCTGCAGACCCTATAGCATTATGAGCAGACTCTGAGCAAGAACATCCACAAGTGATAGAGAATGGAAGGCAAAACTGAAGGCACATGAGAAGAAACGGAGTACTGACAAGACAGTTACCCTAGTGGTAAATGGGGGAAATCAGAAGAAGCTGAAAATTGAAATGGAAGAGTAAATAGTGAAACAGGTTAAAATCTTCAAGTATCTGGGAGGGGTGGTTGAGGAGAAGGAAGTCTGAATGAGAAGGTCAAATCTAGAATCAGAGGGCTGGTGTTAAATGACACAGTGCATCAAGGGTAGCATGTAACAGAAGAATGGTAAGGAAGATGAAAATTGAGTTATGTAAAATAGTGTTGTGGCCAGTACTGCTGTGTGGTATAGAAACCTGGACAGTGAAGGCAGAGCAGCTGAGAACTTGGAGGTGATGGAGAAGAATTGCCTGAGATTAATAGTTGGGTGTACACCGTGGAACAGATGGAAAAAATGAGGACATCAGAGAAGAAGCCAGAGTTGCTCTATTTGCAGGGAAAGTGAAATAGAACAGATTACAGTGGTTTGGAGACATGCAACAAAGCATAAGACAATCTGATGAAGAAGATTTTGGAGAGACAAATGGAGACAAGGAAGTCCAGCAAATAAATCAATGGGTTATTTGAGAGAAGACCTGTGACAGGCATTACTACCAAGGAAGGGTAGGAGAATGGCACTGAATCAAGAAACAGTTGACGTGGACTTGCAAGATGGCTGCACATTGAGTAACAGCTTATTTCTAGCTCTCCCAATGTGAAAACAGAAGTCAGTAGAGAAGGCCAGTAGACTTGTGTTATGTGAAAATGTCAGTAACTGGCTAGTGACTGCACCACCTGGATGCCAGGAATAAAAAAAATACAGGGGATCTGTAAAAAATCAGCTACAAAAAGTGAGGAAGAAACACTGACTGGGGAAAGTTATGTAGCTGTTCACCAAAAAGCATTGCTATTTTCAGATATGACTTCCAATAACCTACAAGAAGATAAATGACAACTGCACACAGACCTGGTTAAAATAAACCAAACACTGGTGGAGTATTTCAACACAAACAATTAAACGCTGGAAAAATAGAAGAATAATTAAAGAGCTATTCAGATGAGATGATAACGCTGCAAAAATCAGAGGTTGAAATGAAGAAAAGACTGGCTGAATGTGAGACTGCTCAGGAAGAGATGTTTCAAGAAATAGCATTATAGACAGTGCATGTAGGAAAACCTGAGATTCTCAGCTATACAGAAAAGCTGGAAGGAACAGAGCACAATAAATTCATGAAAGCACAAATAAGCAACTGGACTAGTATTCCATAGCAGGAGTTATTAGTTGAAAGGGCACATTGTGTGTATGCTACAAACCGGCTATAAGAAAGCAAACTAGACCTTTAATAGTAAAGATGCAATCTTACCAGCAGAAGGAGTTGATTCTGACAAAACTGTAGCAGAAGGACAATGTGCTAAAAGTGGGAGACAGCAGAGTGTTTGTGGAGAATGATTATTCATTGTACACCAGACAGAAGGAGTAAATTTATTCCACTATTCAGGGAATGTTGAGATGCAGGTGTGAGATTCAAACTGCTGTATCCAGCTGTTTTCAAGGTATTCTTACCTGGAGAGACAAAATCATTTTTTTGATAAAGTACATGCTAAGGAGGAAATGCAAAAGTTTGTTCAACAAAACGTAAGCTGTGGAGATTCTGCTTCTTGTTCTTCTGGTAAAAAAGACCACAGAGGGACTATACCTGTGAAACCTTTTCAAAATTTTCAGTGGAAGATGTTAGAGAGAAGGAAGGGAGCATGAAAGTTGACTAGAAGAATAGAGAGTACACTAGAAATGAAGCAGAAACAAGATTTCAGAGATGAACTGTAATAAAAGCAGTAACTTAATATAGGATTGCAGTGCAATAATATAATATGACAGAACAAGAAAATCTGAAAATATCGTACTTTTTCAAAGTTTTTTTGACTTCTGGGGGACTCTAAAGCATATGCCCTACTTCATGTCATTAATGTTTGGAAAAGTGCTTTGGGGAGAGGAAGGGGGGGGTAAGTTTTTTTTTTCTTAAATAGCACTATTTTTTGTGGCACATGGCTTTATTTGCATGCTGTATAAGGTAAAGCTTTTTACAGTTAATATGAAGTGTAACTGGGATTGGAAGCAGGTGCTGTTCTTTTTTTCCTTTTCTATCTCCCTTCTTCTCTGTTTCATCTTGTTCAGTTTTAAGAAATGTAGGCGCTGCAATTAAAAAAAAAAGTCTGGTTGAAAAGCATGATAAAAGAAAGATTAATTTGCTTTTTCTCATTCTTGCATGGGGGAATGACTGGATTAAAGACCTTAGATTGATTTAGTAACTCATTTTTAGAAAGAGCAAGTAAAGTAAAAAGAACATTGAATATTATGAGGCTTTTTTCTAGCAAATACACCTATGCTCATTAACAATTGTACAGCTGGTCTTCTTGTTTCCATAGAAACAACCTGATAAGAGAAACTGGTTGCCTGGTTCTCGTGTCTCCATGGAGACAATCTGATAAAGAGAAACTGGCTAGTGTGATGAAGAGTGATTGGATGAGAAAAAAACTGGCTAAAACATAATGTTCTCTGAAAGCATTCAGGGGCTTTCCTAATGTAGTTAATGTTCTCTGAAAACATTCAGGGGTTTTCCCAGCTGGGAGAGCTATAAAAATAAGACAAAACCAGTCAGCACTTAGTAGAGGCACAGGCTGCACCAAGCATCTTAGCATGGATGGTCTTTCTTTTAAGTTAACTCAAGTCTATGAGTGTGCCTGTCAGTTTGGGACTTTTGTTCCTTTTAGCAGGGTAAAACTTCAGTATTTGACGGAGTACATAGTTTTGTGTGTTTAGTATTAAGTTAATAGGTTTAGGGGGTATTGGGGTGTGTGTGTTTTTTTGTCTGAGGGGTTTCAGTAAAACAAAAAGTATTATTAAAATGTGACATAGACTCATGTATATCAGAAGAAACAACTGTATAAAAGTTCAACCTGCCAAACGGTGTATGCATGTAACACAAAAGCTGGAACTAGACATTTAACAAAAAGGTGCTGTCCATAAAAAGTGGGAATAATAACCTTTTAATACAATGATGCTTTCTTTAATGTTCTTAAATGTAAATGGCCTCACAGATAAATATAAACAAGAAAGAGTAGTGAACTGTATTAACAAATGTAGAGTGCAAATAGCTATGTTATAGGAGACACACTTGGGTTCATAGGTGTGTACTAGACTAATGGCCCTGGAGTCTTTACAAGCCTAGCTCATAGAAGTGCCCTGGCATTGTGCCATCCATCGTTAGTTCCCAGTGTCTCAATCAAGTACAGCCACTGACGTGATCCCCTGGGTGAATTTTTTATTTCCCATCCACTCATCAAGATTTCTATTGAAGAGGGCTAGTGTGGTACTGTGCTTGACATGTATGGGAAGTCTATTCCAGAGCGTGGGCAGTGTCTGAGTTATGAACCTGTCCCTCCAGCATGTTCTGTTTATTGTGGTAATGAGGGTGAGGTCTCTGGGGCATGTGGTGCGGAGGGATTGGGATTTATTTAGATGTAGCATTTCTAACAGAGCTGGGTCAGACATGGCTTTGTAAGTCAAGCAGAGATCGCCTCTTAGTAGACGATATGAGACAGAAAATAGCTGGGGTTTTTGAGTCTGTCCATGTATAGGACATGTGTTTAAGGCCTTTCTCTTTGTGAGGTACTTTTGTGGCCTCTCCAGCTGTTGCAGGTGTCTAGTGAGGTACATGCCAAATGAGGCATTATACTCTATGACTGGTCTAATGAAGGAAGAGTAGAGAGAAATGATGACCTCTCTCTTCCTGGATGCAAAACCCTTGGTAATGAGATGTGCCACATAGAAGGACTTTCTGACCACAGTGGCAATGAGGTTGACAGCAACCTCTCCTTCGACTACCAGAGTCCCCAGATCTATTATAATGCCTGCGGTGTTAAGTGGGCTTCCATCAATGTGGTAATTAGTGGGAACTGAATTTTTCCCAAAGAGGATGATGATGCATTTTTTGGCATTAAGCTTAAAGCCATGTTTTCAACATCAGTCCTTGGTCTCAGTGAGGCCTTTCTGTAGGATGTCTACGTCACTTGGGGAGTTAATAATGGCTCCCAGCTTGCAGTCATCTGCAAATTTGGTCATCCAGAGTCCCTTTGTGTTGGCCTGGACTTCTGAGAAGTAGATGCCAAACAGGTGAGGACCCAGGATGGATTCTTGTTCGACTCCACTTGTGATTGGTCGGCAGTCTGACTTGGAGTCCGTTACTTTCACACTGTGTGTTCTATCTGTGAGCCAATTTGCAGCCCACCTAACAATATAGGGGTTGATGCCTAGTTTGGTGAGTTTATCAATAATTCCTGAATGAAGAATGGTATCAAAATCCTTGTCCAGATCATGGTAGGCTGTATGAACTGACTTACCTTGATCCACCGCTCTGGTGACTGACTCAAAGAAGTCAACCAGGTTGAGCAGGCATGATCTACCTTTCACAAAATCAAATTGCATGGGATCAAGAGTTTGGAGATTCCCTATATCCTTGTTAATTAGGTCCATGATGATGCACTCCATAGCCTTACATATCAGACTCGTCAGACTAATGGGGTGATAATTTCCAGGGTCTGTAGTCGCTCCTCCTTTATGGAGAGGGATGACTGTAGCAGTGTACCATTTAGTAGGGATAAAGCCCGAGGTGAGGCTGTGAGTGAACAGAGCACACAGATGTGGTGTCAGTTCACTTTGTAATTCATGTTTCCATAAAAGGTTACATGAACTGAATGTGTTAATTTGATAAAGAAAGATGTGGTGCCAGTTCACTTTGTCATTCATGTATCCATAAAAGGTTACATGAACTGAATGTGTTAATTTGATAAAGAAAGGCTTTCAGGATGGTTATTCAGCAGAATACCTGGGACAAAGGAAAAGAGGAGTACTTATATTAACTGCAAGAGGCACTCTTATAGTGGTAGACGAAGATAAAGATAATAATGGCAGATTTGTACTGCTAAGGGGCTGCTGGCAAGGGAGGAAGATTACACTGGCATGTATGTATATTCCACCTAAAACTGCTATAATTGAGCTTAAGAAAAGTCTGGGAGAAATAATCAGGTTTCAGCAAGGAATATTACTTATTGGTGAAGACTGGAATTTAATTTGCAGCAGAGACTATGTGTCTGGGGGGGCCAAAAGGGAAAATGTAGCAAAAGAGGGCAGATATTTGAAGGAATTTATGAAAGCATTTGGCATGGAAGATGTGACTACAGTAATAAGAGTTCTGAACGAATGTACATATTATTCTCCGAGATATAAAAATTGGGCTAGGCTAGACAGAATTTGCATTTTACAGGAAAATTTGCATTTAATTAAAGATCTTGATACCCACCAAGAACTATTTCAGATCATGCGCCAATAGTAGCTAAAATAAAAACACCGGGTAATAAAATAAAATTGAGACACTGGCTCTTTCCCACCTATCTGTTTAAAAGAGTGGAATTTAAGGAATGGATAATGGAGATTATTCAGGGGCTTTTAGGGAGGATAGAAATGTCTTCTGAAAATATAACTAGGGAGTGGGATAAAGTTAAGTTTGAGTTTAAAAATATTGTGGAAGTAAAACAAATGGAGCTATGGTTAAAAAGTAACAAGAATTATTCAGAAGAGCTGACAAATGTTAAAGTATTGCAAAATAGGGGGAATCTCACAGAACAAGAAGAGGATCAACTGCAGAATGCTAGGCAAAAAAATATGGGATTACCTCAATAATATGCATGAACTTAGAAATATTGCTGTTAAGCAACTGATTTTTGATGATAAAACTAGGGCACGAAAGCTTTTAGCACAACAACTCAGGTAACAGAAAGTAGAAAGGGTTGTCACCAAACTTAGAGAGCATACAACAAAGAAGGTAACAAAAGATCCTGTAGAGGTACTGGAAATATTTCAGAAATTCTATGAGAGTCTCTATAAAGCAGAGAAATATGATAATTAAGAAAAGATACAAATGGAAATGTTTATGGAATAATTAAATATGCCAAGGCTAGAGGTACATGAGGCTAAATTACTAATAGGATAGGAGAGGATGAGATAAATGATGTATAACCAATCAACAGGAAAGTCCCCAGGAATAGATGGTATTCCTGTGAAAGTTTGGGAAGTAGGAGAAAAAAAACTGATAACGATCTGGAAGGTTTTGTTTAACACTATCTTAAGAGGAGGAGAAGTACCACCATCCCAGAAGAAAGCAGTGGTAGCTGTGTTACCTAAAGCTGGTAAGGATCCATCAGATCCAGCATAATACAGCCCCATTTCAATACTAAAACACGATTGTAAAGTATTCATGCCTATAATGGCAAGATGAATGGCAAAAGTAATGCCAAAACTAATAGGTAGGGATCAATGTGGTTTTGTGGAGGAGTGGCAAACATTTGGCAACATTAACAGAACATTGATGATCCAGGGGGAAGAAGAATGTAAGAAAATACCATTGTTGGTGGTGGGTCTTGATGCATGCAGAGAAAGCATTTGACAGAGTAAGCTGGGACTTTATGAGCAGGGCAATGGAAGCATTTGCATTTCCTGAAAAAAAAGTATAAGGTTATTAGGAGAATATATGAACTGTAATTCTAAGTTGAAAGGGTTGATGATGAAACACGAGGGATGCTCAAGAAACAAGGAGAGACTGGGATTTTAGATGCAGTCCTTTAAGGAGAATAACAATAGTCATGCAGAATATTATATCCATAAAGTAGCAGAAAGTATTTTAAGAACTAAACCAACACGGGAATGGAGAAAGGAGATTCTGCCAATAGGGATGACCGCAATTAGCGATACAGACAATATGCAAGAGGGGGCCAGAATTTATTGGAGAAAACTGGCAAAGGAACAAAGGTATTGGGAGCAAAAAACTAGACAGGGAAAGATGATAGAATGGGAAGATGCCAAGAGTTTATTTGGACTACAGGTTAGAGATTACCTTTCCTACCAGGGATTGATATCAGAGTATAGGCAAAGAGAAAGAAATACAGGGTCCTAAATGAAAGACCAGCACTGGTAGAATTTTTAATAGAATCTAGAACAGAAGCTGCCATTATAAAAAAGAATAATTAGTAGAGCATATAAAATATTACATGATAATTATAAGACTCAATCAGAAGAGGTTAGAAAGGATTGAGAAGAGAGATTGGATAAACAATTCACAAATAAACAATTGAGGGATATATGTATGTCTCCCAAATATGCAACAAAATCTAGAAGATTTAGGATTTTTGCCTGGAAATGTTTATATAGATATTTTATACCCCAGGTAGACTCAAGAGAATTTTTCCTCAAGCAGATAGCAAATGTTGCAGGTGTGACAGGGAAGAAAGAGGTAATTGGTAACATATTTTCTGGGAGTGTGGTGAATTGGCAGACTTTAAGAATTCCCTGTGGGATGCAGTGTCAGAGATGCTGGGTGGGCAGATTGGTCTGATGAGGAAGATGATTTTTCTGAACTATGATACAAAATCAGAATTGCCTAGGCATGGTAAAGCCTTACTGTGTTTAATAATGGTGGCTGCCAAAAAAAAACAATTACTAGAAAACGGAAATAAAAAATTTAACCAACTTTACTAGAAGTAGTGAATATAGTAACAGAGATAAAACAACCAGAACTGAGATCTTTAGAAAAGAGTAGGAGCAAACTACATATGAAAAATGGGAATTGTGGGAACAATACATACAAGGGAGGAATGAGGTTTAAAAGGCGGCAGGACTTAAATAAGCTATGTAATGTCTGACTGAAAAAGATTAGGTGATTATAAGTGATGAATAATGTTTGCAACTGGGAATGCGTCAATATTGATTGTGATGTAAAATGCTTGCAACTAGGATTGTGTCGGTGTGGTTTGTTTTTATTTGTATAAATGTACGTATGACTGCCTAAAAGTGATGGTTTAATAAAGATGTTTTAAAAAAAAAGAAAAAGAAAAAAAGGCAGGAATTTAATAGTTTATGTAATGTTGCTTAGGTTATATGACATACAGCAATGTATGTGAAGTACAATGTTTGTTATGTTCATTATTGTGTGATTACTTTTATATAAATGCAAATTTCCCATGTCACAAATGATAACTCAATAAAGGTGTTTTGAGGATAAAAAAAGAACAGTTGATGTGACACCCCGATCCCATGTAGAAAATGGGAAGAAACTGATAGATGATGATGATGACCTCAGTGGTACATTTACCAATCTGAATAGGTCAGGTCCAACTTTAGAAATGTGCCTAGGTAGTTAATTAATTGAATGGTTGCTAATATTCTTGTACAGAATGCAATGAGTTAGGTAAATATTCACATGAAAGCACACTGTAGTAATCATGGAGCTGTAAATGAAATTTACAATGTAACCAAAATATAAATGTTGGCTTAAACTTTCATTTCAGGGGGACTCTGTTTTGTAAATGTTGCTTTGAAAAGTTGTCACTGCCTCTTGGCACAGGTTATGACTGATAATGGTCTTTGAACCAATGCACTTACCTGATTAACAATGGCAATTAAATAAATGCTGTGATTGCTTCTTATAATAGGATGAGTGCTATGACAATGTGGAGCTCAATTACCGTTCTTATCTTGCTCAGAGTGATTCTGATACTTCTGGCCTACATACAAGTATTGCCAAATAAATGCAATATGTCCATACTATAACTCTTTTTCCTTTTCAGCCTAATGGGACAAGGCATGTAAGTGAGATAAAACTATTTTACATAAGTAGACTTTTAAATACATAGTTTTGTAGATAATTGTTTAATTATACAATTTAATATACAATTGTGATATGATCAGCAATGAGTTCTAAAACTGGAGAACCTCTGCGAGTAAAACATTTTCTTCATATATGGTTTCATTGGCTTGCTTTTAAAAGAATGCATTTCCTAACAGTGCAGTTGCTGTGTTTCTATACGGAGCTTATTTAGGATTTTGACATAGCCCAAAATAAAAAGTTTATGCTTTTAGAACAGGGCCTAAAACATTTTGGAGTCATGACTGAGAGAGGAGTAGTAAACAATCCACAGTGAATGTCTGAGTGTTACTCGTAGTGTACGTACCACATTTTTTTGCCTGCTTTCCTATTCAGTATGTGTATCAGTGTTTTTGTAAAATGTGTGTTAGAGTAGTGACAAAAAGATAATGCACCTGGGACAAAAACATTCATACTGAGGAAGGTCAGCTACTGACAACTGCAAAAAAATGGAAAGGGAATTATACTTTTATAATTTAGTGTTAATTTAGCAAGGCAAACAATGTTGATGGATGCTGGGATTCAACAGGAGAAGCACCACCCACAGGAAAATGGAAGTTATCCTCCTTCTCTGTGATTAGATAGCCTTACCTGTTATAATGTTTGCAGACATGTTAAGAGTAAACTGCATACATAGGCAGCAAAAATGGGTCAAGGCCTGCACCAGATCACTTTAAAAGTGCATTAAAGGAGTTTAACAGGTAAACCATAAAGGAAAGGTGAGACACAATAGAAGCATGTCCCAGATATTTGTCAAGAGTTGGTAAAGCCTAGTAGGATGGTACCTTACAGAGGAGATATTGAAGAACAAAAAGAACGAGTGGCATTATATGAAGGGCAGCAAAGGAGTCATGTTAGAGAGATGTAATGGATGCATAGAATACTCTCTTGGTGAGGGATGTGGAATCAGAAATGGTGTAATTCAAGATTACATAGACATAAGGTTTAACTGAATGAAGGAAGGAGCAAAATACTACATAATAATGAAGCTTGACTCACCTGCGGAGTACAACAGTAAGGAGTCTGGATGGGCTGCAATCCTTATTTGCTGTTGACATTTTCAGTTTTTTCCACCATTTTCTTGGTATATTACAATGTTTGCATAGGGAACCTCATGTTTTGTGACTTTAGTTGATCACAATTGTGTTTCATGTGAGGTGGTCTCATAGATTTGTATACTTCATGCCATCAACAGGATGCTGATATTTCACTTGCTTGTTTCATAGCTTATACATTAATTATGAAAGTTTCTTGCACCATGGAAAATATGAGTTGAAACAGCCATCTAGCACAACTACAGCTGAATGTTTCATCAGCAAATGTAGTTTCCGCATGACCCCATTTACTCTTTGTTGTCATCTTTTTCCCATCAACATTTCAGAAAGCTGACCTTATTATTGTAATCCATTTGTATTGCAGTGACCCCTTTATCCTTACTGCTGTTACCCCTCATTTGCATTTCAGTTGCCAGCCCAGAATGTTTGCTCTTTACCTAGTGTGTTCATGACTAAACATTTGGCTAGCTATCTGCATAACCTCAGCCCTACAGTATTCTATCCCTTCATTTTATTTACTTATTTTGTTCATTTAAGGTATCCTGCCATCCTGCTTACACTTTACACACTGTCTTGCTCTCTTTGCTGTGGTGACAATCTTTGCAGGTATCTGAAATGCTTATAATCTCGCATGAGATGCTTTTACTCAAACATGAAGATCCAGCCGTTCTTATATTACTCATACTGCTAGTATTCATAAAGCTACAGTACATGACATTCCGAGTATGTGATGCTCCTTGTAAGTTAGAATTCTTGCATTTAACTGGTCTAGTTCTATTAGCTATTTGTTGCATAATTCTATAATCATTATAATTCCTAGGTATTTGTGAGTAGCACTGGTTGCTATGTGTAACTGAGAGCCTATATTCTTCATTTCATCTGTAATGAGCATGAATCTGCCTTTTCAATCCTTATTGCTTCAGGCAGTTGTCACTCACACTTTGCTTATTTATGCATTTCTTGCTCCACAGGTCCTATGTAGTGATAATAAATAGTTTATCTTGTGTGCTAGATATAGGTAAGCACAAGCAGGTATGTAATTATATAGAGAGGACAATTAAAATTATGTGAAAGCTTCAAATTGTTAATTCTAGCATATTCTTATAACCACAACTAAAAGAAAATCAAATTATATAACTTAAGCAGTTATATTAGAATAAAAAACGTTTCATTTTACTTTAAACATTTTAACCATGCTATACTTCTCCATGGAAATAAAAACAGATTACTGCATCTTAGTTTAACTGTGAAATTCCCACCTGCACAAATATATTCATTTGGCTGCCAAAATGTAGACAACTGCTATAAATTGCAGTGGTAGGCTGCTAAACAGATGTGTTTCATTAACACAAAAAGTGTTAAATTCAATCATTTTCATTTCCTTTTTCTGCTTCATTTCCCTTTGTACTGGTTTGGAAAACTGTCAAGTCAAATATCAAACAAGTGAAGCCATCCATCACTATCAGTAGCATTACAACTCTACGTAGTCAGCGTTACGTAGTTATGCTGCCTGTGTTAGGAACTGTGCATACCATTCTCGTTAGTGTCATACTTATTTTCTTTTCAAGGGTATTCTAGAATTTACACTTGCTGCGGCATTTCTGCTGCCATTTACATGTCTCTTTTTGTTAGCTAATTGTGAGCAGTGCAAAGTTCATAAACTTACAAAATGCCTTATCGTTAATTCAAGATTTTATAAGGGTAATGACAAATGCACTGCTTTAGTCTACACTGCACATCCTCATTCTGTTTACTGTACGATGCCTGACATTCTGATGTGTTTCCCCCTAGTCTGTGCTGTATCACCATAACCAGTCGTACATAGCATTTTTGCAGATATTTTTACATGAAGTTACAGACACAAAGCTTCAGTAAATACAAAGCAAGACTGTGTTCAAAAGTTGCGATCCAAAAAAAGTTGGCAGAATGACAAAGACATTCCCAGTGAAAGAGAAACAATCTTTAGAAGTCTTGCTAAACTGGCAGACGCTATATTTGGTGTTAAGTTTGAGGCTGCCACTTTTTTAGAGCTTTTACCTTTAATTCTTTGCTCACAATTAAAAAAAAATGTACCAATAATTGATTATCTTTTTCATAATTCTGCTGAATTTGTTGGACTGCTTTTTATGACAAATAGCAATGCAAAAAGAACCACAAACATATGGAATTTTTGTTATGGACTTTTCTAAATAGTTAAGATTTTATGTTTTCATAACTTTGTTTTTGTTTGTTATTTAAACATTTTAATAGAAAGATTTATGGAAAAGAAAGAACCACAAACAGAAATCTTGTTGCTAGTCAGGTATTTGCTATCCTCTTAGTGTTCTGTTGAGCAAAGCTAAAGATACCTGTGGTATCATCAATTACAAAGACAGAAATGCAGAATTATACTGCTGCCATTTTATTTCTTTTCACTTTCGGTATAATGCCCTTGTATTAATTGTACACTGTTTAAAACATGATTTTCTGTAGAAGACAGACAATTTTCTTATCTTGGTACAGGTTTATATAGAGTTGGGGAACAAACAATTATGAGCTACATCCATTTTTAATGCATTTTTTTCCCTGTTGAGAAATGCTTTTTATTTTTCTGACAACTTTTGAAATTTGGTGAGGAATGGCAGAATACTGGATTCATGGTACAAGGGGATAAAATTCTAACTGTAGCCCAGAGAACCTGTGTTTGATTAGTGATATGGATGCTGGAGAGAATGGGTCGGGGGAAGTTTGGAGTGAACGGTTAATGTTTTATCACCTTTCCTAGGGAGAGGGAGACAGCCTAGCTCACTGCAATAGCAGCATGAAGATCCTGGCCAGCTCCACTCTGCAAGTGGCATGCCACTTGGTTTGAGGGTAATGCAAGCACTGAAGCCAGCAGTCACCTCACAGAGGCAGGCATAGTTGACCTTGCAAGACTGCCAGAAGGTAGTGGGTTAGAGCATGTTCTCCAGCAGTAGCATGACACTGAACCAGTGCCCTCAATCTCCTCACTGGCCATTTGAATTCCTGATACTGGCTAAGGCTCTTGCCACGCCTATAGTGCCTTTTTTAGGCAGGATTCAAATGACAAATTCACCACCGTAACAGGTACAAGCAAGCAAAATCTGAGGGTAATGTTACGTAATGCTAGAAGTCTAAACCTCAAAATGCACTCCTTAAAATGGAGAACATTGACATCTGTGCAGTGACAGAGACCTCGTTCAAGGCTCAAGAGAGCACCCTTGCATTACTAGGCTATAATTCATACCACACCTTTCGGCCACCTAACCTGGACCGAAGCACTAAAGGTGGAGGCATGTCCATATTCATTAAGGATATCCACACCTCCTGGCTAGTTGCTCAGCATAATGCATCCGAGATTATCCAAGTGCAACTAACTCTGGGCAAGAACGCAATCTAAATTGCAGATTACTACAGATCCCCCACCATGCCCCAGGATTCCCACTCCTCATTTCTTGATACACTGGAAAATATTAGGGTACAACCTAACACCATAATAATGGGTGATTTCAACTACCCCACCATTAACTTGGAAAACTACTCAAGTACCAACTCTTGTGCTCAACGTTTTCTGGAATTCATAAATTCCATCTCCTTGGATCAACTTATCCACACCCCCACCAGGGCAGCAATATCCTAGACCTGGTCATTACCAACATGGGCAACCGGTGTTCCACACCAGAGGTCAATTCCTAATTGGTCAGATCCGACCACAAGCAAATCACCCTAGATATCCACATCCCACCCCCCCATTAGGGAAACCAACGTAAAAAATGTCTCCAAAGCCAACTTCACGCTTCTTAAGACAGAAGTGGCAAACTTCACGACACCCATGCTGACGGACAACAGAGGTACGACTGCTGAATCTTATACAATTGCACTTTATAAGCACTTACATGAGTGCATGGATCATGTAATCCCTAACATAACCAAGATGCTATCCACCAAAAAAAGGAAGCCAATCTGGTGGTCCCCTGCTATAAACAAACTCTACAACAGAAGAAAGAAACTGTTGCAAAAAGGAGTAAAATCCCATGATTGGAGGAACTCCATGGTCAGCCTCAGTAAGAAGCTGAGATCCCTCATAAAATCCTGCAAAACTAGTTACAAAAACAAAATCACCACTGATTCTAAAGACAACCACAAAGCATTCTATAGCTATGTCAAAAATCTCAGTGGCAACACTCAGATCTGCTATGAGTTACAGCACAATGGCACTAAATATACAGAACCAACTGATATTGCCAACATCCTGGCAGATAGGTTCAGTGCTAACTTTACCCCTCTCTCATCCCCTAAAGGGCCCATCTCTATACCGGAAGAATGCAAAGTTCCTGTAATCACGGCTGCACAGTTAAAAACACCACTCTCCAAAGCCAAGAACACAGCATTCATGGGACCTGTCGACATCCCAGGCTGCATTCTACATGAACTACAGAACTAACTGGCACACCACCCAAGTACCATGTTTAATCATAGCCTCACCTCAGGCTTTGTGCCCACTGAATGGCGCACAACAACAGTTATACCACTCCACAAAGGGGGAGCCACCACGGACCCCGGGAACTACCACCCCATTAGCCTGACAAGCCTGGTCTGCAAGGTTATGCAACGTTTCATAATGGAACTTATAAACAATGACATTGGTAATCTCCAAACTCTGGACCATACCCAGTTCGGGTTTGTAAAAGGCAGATCATGTCTCCTAAACCTGAGAGACTTCTTTGAAGCGGTCACCAAATCCGTAGATGAGAGTAAGGTGGTTCACACAGCCTATCTAGATCTCACCAAGGCTTTCGATACCATCCCCCACTCTGGAATTATAGATAAACTCACTAAACTAGGTATAAATCCCTATGTCACAAGATGGGTTGCCAACTGACTCACTGACAGAACCCACACTGTGAAAGTAGCAGACTCTAAATCCGACTTCAGACCAGTGACAAGTGGAGTACCACAGGGTTCAGTCCTAGGTCCTCTCCTGTTTGGTATCTACTTCTCTGAAGTACAGGCTAACACAGAAGGTCTTTGGCTAAAAAAGTTCACAGATGACTGCAAACTAGGAGCCATAATCAAAACTCCTAACGATGTGGACATGCTACAAAAAGGCCTCGCTGAGACAGATGCCTGATGTCAAATCCATGGCCACAAGCTCCATGCCAAAAAGTGTATTGTCATCCCTTTTGGTAAAAACTCTGTACCCATGAACTACCACATAGGTAGTAGTTTACTTAACACCGAAAGTGTGATAAGAGACCTTGGGACACAGGTGGACAGTAGTCTCTCCTTTGATAATCACATTGCCACATTAGTCAGGAAATCCTTCTATGTGGCACACCTCATCACAAAAGGTTTCTCATCCAGGAAAAAAGAGGTCATTGTTCCCCTCTACTCATCACTCATTAGACCCATTATAGAGTACAATGCCCCTTTTGGTATGTACCTCACAAGACTTCTACAACAACTGGAAAGGCCACAGAAATACCTCACAAAGAGGATTACTGGCCTCAGACAGATGCCCTATGCAGACAGTCTCAAAAAACTCCAGCTTTACTCTGTCACATATCACCTACTCAGAGGCAATCTCTGCCTAACATACAAAGCTATGTCAAACCCAGAGCTGTTGGACATGCTCCACGTAAAGAAATCCCAATCCCTCTGAGCTACACACTCTAGGGCTTCCAAGAATAACAAAACAAAAATGAAAGGCCAGTACTGTGTAAATCCAACCGAAAAGGTTTTATTGAGACTGTTATAAAGCGCTTTTCGTTTAGCTCATAGGCTAAACTTCTTCAGACAATTACAATTCAAAAAACCCTCATTTATATACATACCCTTCCGTGCCTAATCAGCCTTTCTAAAAGGTGTATCACTCAAACGTTAATATTTACATTTACTAAGATGAAACATTTAAAACCATTGGTGTTACTACAATTCTGTAACATGTTCATATTACAATGGGTTTAATTTAATATGTTTATTATGTATAAATCTGTATAATAAAAACTATGTTTCATTTGTTAAAAAATGAACAAAAAGTTAGTAATTAAATAAGTTCATTGCTAACATGATATTCAGCCTAATAAGATATATTGCCAATACAAGAAGCGAATAATAACGACTCTTAATACTTGTAATAATTAATGTATACACCATTAGTATTAATACTTCTAATAAATAGTCAAATGTCACATAGAAAATGTAAAAAATAATAAGTAATTACTTTACTTAAAAATCTTAGAGGCATTTGTCCTAAACTGTATGCATTTTGACTCAAAAGGGTCAGTGTTAGTTAAGTTTAGTATCTCAGTCAATTCTTAATTATAAATATTAGGGTTTTATTATGAATAAGCACATTCAAGTCCTTAAACGGGTTTAATATGCCTTTTAATATCATAGGGGGTGAACCCCATAAATTACTAGGTGCAGACAGGTTTTAAGGATAGTGACAAATAGGCGTTGGACATACTAAATTATCACAATATGTCCTAAGGATATCTAATACTTTAAGTCTAACTACACTAGAGAGCCAATCTAAGGTAAAGTGTTATCGCATTACATTTTTAAGTTTCAATATTGGCATTATTGAGGCAGGCCTCATTTAACCCAGGCCAATAATGTGAATTCAACCTCAGTTGCCACAGCAAGTCTAGTTCTTCAAGTAGTAGTGAAAAAGGGCCCCCTCTGGGGTCGATCTTAGTTGAGTCGATGACTCTGAATTTAAACCCATGTCCTGGATGGTCCTTACAATGTCTAGCTAGGGGACTCTTTTGTTTACCCTTACTGATGTAATAGGTGTGCTCATATACCCTATCTCTAAATCTATGCTCCGTCTTGCCAATGTAATATGCTGGGCAGCTATAACATTGTGCTAGGTAGACTACTGATTTTGAATTGCAATTATATTTCCCTTTTGTGTAGTAATGTCTGCCTCTTATTGTAAATTTAATGTCTGTGTCTATATGTCTACATTGGTTGCATGCTTCACATTTATATGTGCCTGGGAATTTTTTACCTCTAATTTTGTTGCTTTCTAACATTAGTTTAAGGTTCTGTCCTTTCCTATATGTTAAAACTGGGTGGTCCCCTATTTTTTCTATAAGGTCCCCATCATTGGTTAGAAGTTCCCAGTTCTTGAACACAATGTTCTTGACAGCTAAATAATCAGTGTTAAATGTAAAAGTGAAGCTAAGTTTGTAGTGAGCTCCTGATGGTTTAGTGTCAAGCAATGACACATCTCTTACTTCTATACCAATCTGTGAGTTCCAGTTATTATTAACAGGAGCTCCTTCATCACGGTGGGCCATCAAAATAGATTTAAATATACCTTGTTGACGTTTGAGGTGAACTTCATCCATCAGTTTTTCTACTAGTTCCCTAGGGTAGCCTCTTTTTAAGAACATTGTTTTCAATGTCTTACATTCATCTACAAATTCATCTTGTCCTGTTGTCATTCTAGCTGCTCGCACCAGTTGTCCTTTAACCACCAATCTCTTTTGGTAGTATGGGTGTGCACTGATGTAATGAAGAAAGCAGTTGGAGTAGGTCTTCTTTCTAAAAAATGCGTGCTCGGTATTGTTGGTGTGTGTAATCTTTAGTCAATTCAACATCTAGATAATTAATAAAGTCTCTATTAAACTGACTAGTAAATCTTAAAAAAATAGTGGAATTATTGAATCTATCAATCAGATTCAGAGCTAATGTGGAGTCTCCCTTGATGATCATAAATATGTCATTCAAAAAGCGAGTGTAATAGAATAAATGTTGGTTGACTTCAATATTGTCCAGAATTACTTTGTGTTCCCAATAAGCCAACACTAGGTTTGCAAAACTCGCACCGCAGGGAGACCCCATCGCTACCCCTATTTTTTGTAGAAAGTAATGGTTGTTGAACATAATAAAGTTAATGTCTAGCACTATCCCCAATAATTCTTCCACTAATCTCATTTTGTTCTGGTCGGTTCCCTTGGACCTAATGTGGTCTATTATCCACTGTATTCCCATATTTTGCGGTATGGCCGTATAAGTCACATATGTCAATTGTCATAAAATTGTTTTCACCTTTAAAGTCCAGTTTGTTTATATTGTCCAAAAATGACCAAGAATCTTTACAGATTTGTGGTTCAAGTGCTACATATGTTTTAATACATTGTCAACAACCTTTGCACAGGGGTATGTGATAGATTGCCTAGCATCCACTAGAGCACATATAGGAGGGTTTTCCTGATTCTTATGGATTTTTGGAACTCCAAATAATATTGGCATTTTGGGGGAAGCCATGGTTAGTTTGTGTTCAAATCAATTAGTGCATCGATGAACAAGTCATTAATAAATGTTCTTGTTCTATTATAAGCTGTGTTCACCTCATTTAAACTAACCGCTGTATATGCTTCCCTTTCTAACACTTTGTTCATGCGTGTGTTGTAATCCTCTATTTTCATCAGTACTAGTCCTCCCCCTTTGTCTGGCTTCATCAATCAGACAGGAAGGTGTTGGAGATTCTTTAACGAATCTCTCTGTTCTTTGTTTAAATTCATTAAAGTGTTACAGTTAGACTTGTGTAGTAGATGGTTTAGTGATCTAAAGTCCATCTCGCACAGTCTTTCAAAAAGTAGGAGGGTAGGGTGAATGGGTGGATTGAAAGTACTAGGAACACGTGTCAGTTCTCTACTCTGATTTGAATTGTTCCCCATTAAAATACATAAATTCAATTTTCTTATATATACAATTTAAAATCAATTAGTAATCTTGCTATATCCATTTTGTATTAGGGGACAAAAGTGAAGCCCTTAGCTAGAACATCTACAATTAAGGGGTCTAATAGTATATCTGTAAAGCTGAAGATGATAAAGTCCTCTTCTGTATTGGTAACGATGTTACATTTGTTTTGTAATTGTCTGAAGAAGTTTAACCTATGAGCTAAATGAAAAGCGCTTTAGAACACAGTCTCAAAAAAACTTTTTTCGGTTGGATTTGCACAGCACTGGCCTTTCGTTTTTGTTTTACTACATGCTCTAGGGACCTAAACCTTGTCACCACAATAAACAGAACATCCTGGAGGGATCGATTCCTGTCCCAGAGACTTCCCATACTCTGGAACAAACTACCTATCTATATCAAACAAAGCTCCTCATTAGCACTCTTCAAGAAAAATCTTGATGATTGGATGGGAGATAGGAAATTCACCCCGAGGATCACTTCTGAGGCTCTGCTTGACAGGGGCACAGGAAAATAATTTTCTTGGGTGGCAAAAGTCAGGGTACCGTTTGGCTAGGCTTATATAGACCCTAGGGCCAATAGCCTAGTACCTACCTATGAAATGTGTTGTATCGTATACATAAACGTAAAGGTTATTGATACTCCACAGTATGTCATATCCAGATTTGAAAGCACCATCCTGTGATAATGACACAAACACAGCATATTACAACTGTTATGTTCACCAACTAGATAACTTAAACATGTCTCCAAAGATATTTATGTGCTCCAGAGTTAGTAGGGAATGAATTCCACAGTAGAGGGGATGCAGCTGAATGCTTAGACCCCAGTAAATATATGGACAAAGATTAAACTTAATACCGTTCTAACAAACTTATAAACCTTTCTGCCCATTATAAAGACCTGAATTAAAACAGAGAACCGGAAAACCAGTGAAATATTAAAAAGTCTGTTCAAGACTAAAAACTGAGGAATTATCACTTGAATTTTAGTGTTTTTTTCTAATAGGCAGTTACAGCAGAATGATTACTAAAGTAATACTATACACAATGCTATCTTATTAACTGTAAGACAAAGGAATCTGGCTGGAGTACTTGTAAAGTCCTTTACAAAATGCTCAGCTGAAAAAATATTTGACAAAATGACTGGAGAATTAAAATCCAAAAACATATGCATTCTGGCAACATTGCTCAGATAAAAAATAAAAGATTGACTTAGAGCACCTTATTAAAATAAAAACTAACAAGATACATTTTAGCATGCTTTTTCCAAATGTCCAGTAGTGCAGATGTAACAACCACCTTATAAACTGAAAAATGTGCCAAACAATACAATGAACAATTAGGTTTAAAGTTGCATGCATCATTCATAAAACACTCAGTAAAAACTGACAAGTGCAAAAATAAATTACTAAAATTAAAATAAGTATTTCAAGCCTCTGTTCTTTAAGATAGGTTTCTCTGACTAGCCATCATTTAAACCAAGTCTGTATTGGTAGTGAACAAACAAATTTAAACAGTATATACTATATTATGCTAATCTTGTCTTCCTACAGCCATATTATTCTATTACTTTCATGAGCACAGTAAAATAATAATGTACCTGCTGAGCTGAGCAGTGCATTAGAATACTATTTTTCATTGACACGATACAAGAAAGAAACTTTTTTTATCCCACAGCAGCTGTCTGTACCGTTTTAAGTCTACCTCTTGGTCTGTTCTTTCAGCAAATGACATTCAAGGGTAAAAAGGTCACGCAGACAAACCACTTAGTAAAAACTCCAAGAAAAGTCCAGCAAAGCTAAAGTTTTTGCTGTATAATATTTGAAAAACACCTATAATGTAGACCCATGGGATATATACAAATGACCCAGTAAGGAAATACCAGTGTTTCTGCTGCATGGCTTTTGAATGTCCAGGGATCCCTTGGGCCTCCATTATAGGAGATTTAAAGTATTACACAGTGAGGACTTTAACACTGTTTTTTTTCCTGATGTTTTTTTTCTTTCAGCAAATGGTTACAATTTTCTCTGTTTGTATTCTGCTATACAATTGTCTGCATTTTTCTTCCAAAAGTTACAGAGAGAGAGAGAAAAAAAAAGAACAAAGAACACTGATTTGGCAGAATTAATTTTTTAGAAGAAAAAATTTCTCATTACAAAGTTTAATCATATGACAAAACATTTGTATTAACATTCAGTATTTTCACATCGCCTAATGCTTTATAAAGAATTGCAGGTGCATACAGCATATCAAATTTTCCTTTTCATTTTAACTACTTTTTAAGTTTGTTGTATGTGAGGATTAGTATGGTTCCAGTAATAAATTAAATTGAAGTCAAACATAGTTTTTGTACTAAAGCAATGACTGCCAAAGCTACGAATTATTAAAAAGGGAATAAAATGTAGTTGTGGTAGTACAGTACTGAATGATAACACAAGGAGCCTCTAAAAAGAGACTAGAATGTCATTTTGGCAGTATAATAAAGAATGTTTGAAGTATGAGTGGCCAATCAGCTTCATCCTGTTTTACTGGAGTTCACTCCCAAAATTGTCACTCACATACTGTACACCTGTGAGCTAGCAAACTTGGTCAGCAGTACCGCCAGGTCACACCTGTAAAATGGCCTTCTAATTAGAAGTGCATCTACCTAGCTGACAGAAGAATAAAACATGTAATACTGTAATTGCATAGAACTGTAGAAAAAAATAAGCTGTCTGAATAGTGCTCTATGGATTTCATATGCATCATTTTAAGAAATGTGCACTGTGCATGCAACACATACAGTGTGTGTGTGTGTGTGTGTGCACGCGCACAACACATACACTATACAGGTGACAGAATTTAGTTGTGTAGGTCCGATGTTTTATATGCAGTATCAGGATGAGGGGTATTTTATATTTCAAAACAAATCCTTTTAACATTCAGAGTGATGTTTAATGGACCACAGAATGATTAAATCTTTATTAAATAAAGATTATTCTCCAGATGTGCTGCTTCTTTGATTCATTTAGCAATACAAGACTGCCATAAAATTTGTATTGATTTTAATAGTAACTGGAAAAGAACAAGTAAAAAAAAAATCTGAGATAAAAACAGTATAAATAAGCTAGTTAACATTTTCTTGAACAAATTAAATTTTCATGAATAAATTTCATCATATGAGCTATGCCAGAACAGAACAAATTCAGAAGAATCACATTCTGCACAGAAATATTGTACTGCAGGTAATATTAGCTGAAATTTACTGTTATTAGATGTCTCATTTATTATTATGCTTATAATCAGGCATAGTAAATGGCAATTAGTACTAAACAAATTTACTAAACAACATAACAGCCTGTTATCCATCTTGAGTCATGATACACCCCAAGAAATAAATGGCTCTTATAGGATCGCTTGAAGCTGCCCACAGAAGAGTTTTGCTAAAGGTGCCTGGGTAGTACATTCCCCAAAACTGGAGCCTAAAAGAAGCAGCAGTGAGATTCACATGTATCCTATCGCATCATGGAAGCCATTAGCTGCCCCTTGACTGCTGAGCAAAGAGGTTAGTCTGGCCAGCAGGGGGGGACCAGCACATCTTAAGGATAGGAGAACAAAGACCAAGAAGGGCACGAGTGATTAGAACCAGTACCTAATAAATGATAATTCAAGTAATTAGAAGACACCAAAACACAGTAATGATATGGGGAACTAGAGCTGTACTTATTAGAGGCCTAGATGTGACATTCTGCACTCTCTGAAGGCATTCAAGTTCAACATTCAACAGTCTTTTCTACCTTACCAAGGATGAACTGCACCCCTCACCAGAGAGATTCTGCATATTGGCAATGGCAATTTTTACGCCATAATGTTTTTTTTTTAATGCAGATCCTGTCTCATAGACCTTCCAGTATAATAAATCCTAATGAGACATATATCAGTTTGGCTCTGCTCAGTACTAGAACAATAACAAAGAAACTTCCAGGCTTGTAGCCTGCCTGGCCTTTGAGTACACATACATCTGTATGGTTACTGAAACTTGCTTCCAGTGTAGCAAATATAGTCCCTTTTTAAGTGACTTTAGCACCTAACATTTTTGGACCCTTTGGTGAAGAAAGGGTCATATTAGTATTCATCTGAAATGACATTACTTTGTGGATAATCCAAAAACATAATGACATTGAACTCAGATATCCTTATGTCAATAAACAACTGTCATTTCTATATCACTCACCCCTTTGTGTGTCTTTCAATGCCCACACCTACCTCAACAAACTAAAATTCTTAACTCTAGGACAAATGCTGCATCATTAGTAATTTCAGCAAGTCGTACATCAGCAGGCAAACATATACCACAAACAACAAATACACAGTTATTTATAACTTGCAGATACATTTAGTTCCAACATCTCACCAAATCCCCACTTCCTACCTCTTTGCCTTTACTAATATATCTTTGCCACCACCTGCAGTTGCCACTTAACAGGTCCTAAATATTATTTCCAAAATCAAAACACTTGCTTTATGGGACTGGACAACATACCAGGCTGTCTTCTAGTCAGCACTTAACAATTCCCCTTTAAACATAGTCTTAGCCTGTCCATCACATATGTGCCTGAGACATGGAGACTGGCCATGGTAGAATCCGTACACAAAGGTGGCCCAGCCGCTTACTCTGAAAAGTGTAGAGCAATTTGTTTCACCAGTATTGATTATAAATTAATAAACATGTTGTTATGGAATTTATTAGCAAAGATATTGTCAGCCAACAGTCCTCTAAAACAATTAAATCAGGGTTTGTAAAAGGGAAGTCCTGTCTACCAAACATGGTAGAACTTCTTCAAGAAGGTAACTACAGCACTGGATAATGATCAGTCTTTGCACATTATATATGTGGATCGAAATAAGGCATTGATGCTGTTTCACAAACTGGTATTGTTGACAAACTTACCCAGTTAAACATTGTGCAATCCACTGACTAGCTAGCTGGCTCATAGAGAACCTACTACAGGGTTGGGAGCATACTTTCCTCTGCTTGTCACCAGTGGTGTGACACATGGTTCCATTTTATATTCATTTTTTTCAGCATATATTTTGTTGGTGTCCAATTTGATATAAAGTCCAAGACTAAGAAAGTTAGCTGATTACTGCAAACTTGGAGCTGTCATTAACTTGCCAGCTGACACCCATAATCCACTCCAATTCTTGGTGTTACAAATCATGAACTGAGGCTACATTAAAAAAATTCAATACTATATTCTTTGGAAAACAAGAGCACCTCTTCATCTGTCACCTAAATGATACCACACAAAATGTTGACATTGTCAACAAATGTACCTAGGTCTCTTAGGACAATGAACTCTCCTTTGACCACAGAGTTTCTACTGTTGTTAGTAGATCCTTCTACTTAGTTCAGCTAGTCATTAAATGCATATTATCCAGATCCAAGCAAGTTATCATCCCCTTCTAGTCTTTCCTTTCATCATCAATCCCCCTTTTTTTCTATTTTCCACAAGGGATCAGGGTGTTGTGTCACTTGTTGCCATCCCTCTCTGCTCAATGCCACTCTCCTACCTTCTTTGACACTCATGCCTGACTGTTGCTTGTTCTTCTGTCACACAATCCATCCCTCTTATTGCAGGATACACTCATTTCCTCTTGCCTTCAGTCTGTCCGAAATCTTCTTCACCAGACTGTCTTCTGCTTTCCTGCACGTGCCCAAACCACCATAATCGTTTCTCTGACTTTTTCTGAAATTGAAGCTACTTTGGCTTTTGCTCTTATGTCCTCATTTCTCCTCCTGTACCACAGTGTGCATCCTACTACCCATCTCAGACACTTTATCTCCATCATCTCTAGCTTCCTCATCTGCTCTGCCTTTCCTGCCCAGGTTACTATGCAATGCAGTAGTACTGGTCACACCACTGTTTTGTACACCTATCTTTTCAGCTTCTTTGGCGTACTTCTGTCATGCACTACTCCTGACACTCTGCCAGTTGGCTGCAGCCCCTCTGATTCTAGCTTTGACCTCCTCATTCAGACTTCCCTTCTCCCTCCCAGATTCTTGAGGCTTTTAACCCATTCCACTGTTTTCCCTTCTAGGGTCGGTCATGCTGCATCTTGATGTGAATCCAAACTGCTCATTTCCCATCTTACGTTTTACTACTCTACGTATTTCATTTATCAGTCATCCTCTCCAGAACTTTCATGCAATGTGACAGTAGTTTAATACCTCTATACTGCCCACAGGTGTGCATGCCCCCTTTGTTCTTGACCACTGGCATTAGTATTCTTATTTTCCAGTCATCTAGGATACATCTTCCTCTTCATACTGCTATGAGTACTCTCAGGAGACATTTTCTGTACCTCACCCAACATCTTGATCATATCTGCTGTGACCACATCTGAGCCAGCTGCTCTCCCTGACTTCATTTTCCGTAGTGCTTTTCTTACATCTTCTAGGGTGGGCTCCTCCTCTTCTCTCAGCATAGGCTATGTTTGGGTCAGTACAGCTTCTGTGGGGTTTTCTTCATTGAGATTTTGCTGGAAGTACTTCTTCCATCTGCCTTTGTTGTCCTCTGGACTGGTGAGCTGGGTGTTGCTGGCATCCCTTATGAAGCGTGCCTGACTATCTTTTTAACTTTTCTGTCTTTGCCATGCAACCTGTTAGAGATTTGTTTGTGCCATCCACTGAGTCACTTTTCAGATGTTGGAAGAGTGCCTGATGCCATTATAACTCCTCTCTTAGTCTTTGTTAGCCAAACAGTATTGCTTCCAAGCCTGGTCTCTCTTTTATATCTCTCACTTTTTCCTGCATTCCTCCTTTCTTTTGATGACTTCCTGGACTTCTGCATTCCACCACCAGCTTTTCTTATCTGCCTTATTTCCATACCTGGCTTGGAAGCATATCTATTCTGTAGTCATCACACATGCTGTTTTGAGGCTCTGCCATTCTTCTTCAACTGCACCTATTTCTTCTTGAGTCTTGAGGTACCAGAGCCCTGATTAATGTACCTTGAACTGTTGTGCTTTGTCTCCAGTCAACTTCCAGGTCTTCAACCTGGTCTCTGTTGACCTTAGAGCCTTCTCTGACAACTGCTTGAGCTGATTGTTGCAATCAGTGGTTTATGCTATGGGATGACTGTTTCACTGGGGATAGGTTTGCAATTGTTGATTCTACCCCAGTGCCCTAGCCTTACTAGGAGGAATTCTATCTGAACTTCAGGTTGTGACTGTCTGTCTTTCTGAACCATGTGTTGGCTACCATCAAGACATTTGCTAGACAGAAGTCTAGAATGGATTTTCCCTTATTCCTGTTGTCCCATCCATGTGGACCCAGGCAGTCCTCATCTTGTTCTGTCTGTCCTGATATGTGCATTCAGGTCAGTCATTATCAACAACAATTTCTGTTTATTGAGTAGGTCTTGCAACTGTTGTCTAAATGTACTTTTTTCCTCACTATTGCAACCCTGCTGTGGGGCATAAGTTGAGACTATGAATACTGCTCTATCATTACAATGGGGTCTAATTCCCATGAGTCGGTCACTACATGTGAAGCCTCTCCCTTACCACAATTACCACACCATTTATAGCCTGTTCTCCTCCTGAGTAATAGACTCTGGATCCCAAGCTAAATGGCTTTGCTGCACTGCCCTTCCACCTTGAGTCGTGGATACATAGGATGTTCCACCTCCTTCTTACCATCATGTCATCCACTTCTAAGCCTCATCCTGTCAGTGAACCTACACTGAGTGTGACAATTCTTAGTTCATGTTTGGCAGTTTGATTAGTGCTATGTCCAGAACTATCCCAGTTAGATCAAGCTGGGTAACTAGACAGGTGGCAAACAGTAGATTAGTGATTCAGGGCGGTTGGGCTCTATGGTGGACACACACTGGCCAATAGGGGTATATACTCATCTCACACCATTAGCATGGGTCCCTGGCTTAGGTTCTTAACTGACATATTACTGGCAAATGCCCATGCCTGTTTTGGTGACATTAGTCACCACAACCAGTTCACCTAGAGCCGTATCTTGCACCAGCACCACAGTTTACAGTCTGTGATCCATGTTCTCTTATCTTGAGGATACTGTGCACCACAGTAGATCCCCAAAGTGGCTGGTCTGTGCAACCCTTCCCCCTATAGGGCACCATCTACAGTCTGTGCTGCTGCCCACAGCTCAATTCCTAGGTGAGTTTGAGATGGAAACATGCAGCACATTTTTGGGAAGTGGAATAAGTCCCACAGAAGCACAGGTAGAATATGTAAACTTCAAACAGACATTGGTCTGAGATCAGGATCAAACGTCGTACCTTGAGCATGGGCGGTGAAGACCTTAAGCATTATGCCAACTGGCCCATAATAAAATGCCGCATCTCCTTTTGCATGTACTTAACTAAACATATTATACAACATGAGAAACCACAGTGATTCCTGAAGAAGATCACAGGTATGTTTGGACTGCAGGTTAGCGATTGCCTTCTCTTCCAGGGATTGATATCAGACTATATGAAGAGAGAAAGGGATATGGCAGTCCTAAGTGAAAGAACTGCTGTGGAAGAGCTTTTTGTCAAATGAAGAAAATAAGCTGTTGTTTAAAAAGGGATAATTAGTAGGGATATAAAATATTGCATGATAAATATAGGAATTAGTCTGACGAAGTTAGAAAAGCTTGGGGAGAACGAATGGAAATGCAACGTACAGGGGAGCAATACGAATATGTATGTATGGCTCCTAAGTATGCAACAAATTCCAGAAAGTTTAGGATTTTTTCTTTGAAATTTTACACAGGTATTTTTACACCCCAAGTAGACTTCAGAGATGTTTTCCTTAGGTAGTTAGACATACCTCTCACCTGCACAGATATTTACATAATGTTTAGATTCTTGACTTGTATTTTTGGTCCACTTTCACATCAGAAAATAATGTAGACATTTGAATTTCAGACTTCATACTCCTCAGAAAATTCATGCTAACACAAAACCTGTTATGCTATCAACTTTCTAAGCTGGTACGAGCAGTATTTAAAAATTGTCCCTATTTTTGTGACTTTGTCCCTCTAGAATTTATGGCCTTGTCCAGATTTCTTGCTCTAAGAGGTCGAGAGGTATGTAGTTAACAAATGGAGGTGTGATAGGGAAGAAAGAGGCAAGTGTGAATATGTTTTTTGTGGGTGTAGTGAGCTGTCAGATTTAAAGATTCTCTACAGAATACTCTGTAACCGATATTGGTGGAGCAAATGGCTATAACTAAGGAAATTATTCTATTGAGCTGGGACACAGGAACTGAATTGCCTAAACATAGTAAGGATAGTAATATGTTTAAGTCTACTGGCTGCCAAAAAAAGCAATTACTAGAAAAAAGAAATCAAAATCTAAACCATCTGTATTTGAGGGTTCCTTTCATAATGTCGACCCACTGTTCATTGACTTTCAAAATGTCAAGACAAAAATGTCATACGTTTACAAGCACAAACACCTGGAACACTATATTTCCTCTCCAGGAAAGTAACCACTTGACCACCTATGATAAAATCAGAAATAGTAGCAAATTACACCCACTGAAATGGGGGCTTTGCCCCGTCCACTTAACTATGCCAACTCTGAGACTGCACTACAGTGGAGAAAGGGCAAAGTTCACCATGTTGGCCATGTGGCTACTTTCCCGGAGAGGAAATTTGATGTTCCGGGAGTTAGTGCTTGTAAACTTACATTTTCATCTCAAAGCTTTGTAAGTTGACAAACTGTGGGTTGATGTTATGAAGGGGACCCATATTTGAAGGAGTGAATATTGTAAAACAGATAAAAGAACTGGAAAAGGTATCATTAAAAAAGGAAGGAGCAAGTTATGTAGAAATAAATGGTAATTGTGGGAAACATACATGCAAAATAATGCTCAGAAGGAGGAATGAAATTTAAGGGAAGGCATGAATTGAGCAATTTATGTAATGTTGGACTAAGAAAGAGTTGTTATAATGAAGAAATGTATATGCAATGAATAATGTATATAAGTGAAAAAAATGTTGATATGGTTTGTTTTATTTTCCGTTAAAGTATGTGTGCCTAAATCTTGTGTTAATTTAATAGAGATGCTAAAAAAAAATCACATGTTTGAACTCATTAAGCTACAAAGAGCATCTAAAAGCCCTCTCACTGTACTCTGCCTCCTACAGATTGCTGCAAGGCAACTGCTGTGTGGTTGCAAGGCAAAAAAAAGGAACGAGTCCAGATATTTTTTTTTCCTATTCAGAAAACTAGATAGGTCACCTATACCAGTAGTAAGGAGTTGAATTTGCATTGCAATATACATAGAACCCATTAGCAAGATGGAGACGTCTCCCAAAAGAAACCCTAACTATGGAATATGTTCCCACTTTATTTTGAAAAAGTAGCTCCTTAACTCTCTTTAAAATCAGCCTTGACAAATGGGTATGAATCCCCTAAATTCATCTCTAGGATGTCCTGTCAGGTCCTTATAGAAAGAGGAAGCAAGTGCCAGGAATTGCTGTGGGTAGGTTACTAATAGTCTATTGGACTAGTTGCCTACTGCAAATCTATGGACACTGACGTCTTAGGTAACAGATGTATACAATCACAAAAAAGATAATAGCATGAACTGGTGTTGATACGTCTCACTACAAAAAGAGTCTTAATTTGTCAGTATTCCTTGGCTGCTAAAAATATCCAAAAATACGATCACTTGGTTTATAAGTTTAAGATAATCATTAAGGATCACTCAGACTGTGAACCTTATACACAAACTCCAGCTTACATCCCCTTAAATAATAATGGGATATGAAGGGGAGCAAGACACCCTCAAGACTGTATAATGAACAAAGCATTGAGCTTTGCAGCGTTAAACTTCAAATAACTGTTTCCCATTCAAATGAGGATGGTGCTTGTGCTGTCTGCAAATTAATCATGGGCTACCATATGTTCCCAAATGTGGAAATGAAGCTGTGTATAATGTGAAAAGCAGAGATCCCTCAAACTCCTCCTTTGAATTATATTGTCCATTGGAAACATAACATTTTCAATTATACTGTCCTCAGTGTACAGACCTGAAATTTTAAGAAGTAATAATCCCCAAAGCTATCCTCTGTATATGCCCAGAGATCTGGAAAGCAATTCAGCCAAGAATTATGGATACATTGTTTTTCTAGGTATATTTTCTCTCCCCGCCTGTTCTTGCCCTTCTCCCAATCAGTATTGGCAGATTCATTCCCTATCAGTGATCACTGGTCACTGACTCTTGTGGGAGCTGCCATCTGGATAAGAATAGAAATAATTTAATCCCAGCTGACTGCACACCATCAGCCTTCTTCTATGGTGTTCTGGCCATGAAATGGTTTGTCCATCCTCCCAGTAAAGAGACAGTAATATCACTGACCATTCCCTACAGCTTTACAGCCACTGAGTGGCCATATCTACCACACTGCTGCTAAATCTTCACCCAGCTTAGCGTGCCTTCACTTAATCCATTGTCTGAACAGACAGCAGGCCATTTCTGAGTGAGCTTAAACCATCCTCCCTTGATAGCTGAAATTAATGTTTGTGTCACTGCTAGAACCCCATATGCTTCTTTGTGTATGTATTTCCATCACTGTCTTGGAAACACCAAGCCTATATCCTCAATTAAAGGACTTGCCACTTTCACATGCAAACCTCTGCTTGTTTGTGGTGGACAGCCCACTAGACCCCCAGTCCTCCCTCCCACCAAATGGGAAATATGCATTAGCTATCCATTCCTACCCTCATCTGCCCAACTCCTCCTATGCTAGAGCCATTATTCAAATGTGGGATATCTAAGTCATTGACAGAGCTTTATCTATTTACACAATGGTGCGTGCTGGTAACGGTGGATGAAAATCCACAGTAGCAGTGCATGAGCTTTAAAAGAATGCCAAGAACTACTATTTCAAATGTTGACAAGTAATCAAGGAATACAATGGTAGATTAGGAATATCAGTATCATACCATTGAGAGATTTTTAACAATCTTAACAAGGGCCATCTCATTCCTGTGGTAAGTACTGATAACAGTAAAGAGAATTTGAGATTGTAAGCTCTCAGAATTTAAATTGTAAATGAACAACCTTCTTAAAAAACTTATCAAACTGAAAGGATAGAGACTGGATGACAAAATTCTGCAGAATACCAGGATTCAACTATTGAATTATGAGGAAAGGAACAATTAAAGGCTGCTATAACCCCTTTACTGCTTACCATTTTCAAGAGGTCTCCTCACAGATTACTGTTCCTGTTTATTTTTATTCCATACATATAAGTGGTTGTATCTCCTAAATGCTTTGTCATTCATATGGAGTTATTGGGGAATAATACTTTAATAAATTCTTATAAAATTCGCTTAGATTATACTCCTAACTCCAGAACCAAAAGAACAGCTGTATCTTGAATTTTAATAAAATTATTAACTTCATTTTTTATGCCTCAGCATTTAAAAAATAAATTATCAGTTTTATACCAAAATACACATTTTATGTTTGAAGTTATGGCAGTACTATATACGTATATTTTGGTAGCTTTTTTATTATTGTAATACTGAGAAGTAATAACTTCATTCTTATTTTAAACATAATATTTTGCAGATGTTGCAGTTTATCAATTTATGATGGCCATTCTAACTTTAATTTGACCCCATATGCAAAGATCAATATCTCCATATTGCTTTCTGGTATTGTTATAAAATTTTCAGGGCAGCACACCTGGATGTCAAGCCTTACCTAGAACATTGCATTAACTAATAGCTGTTAGGGTAAGAGGACAGAACAATCTTAAACACACACAAGTCTGAGCAAGTAAAATATGCTTCTTTTGCTATAACTTCTGGAATGACAGAAGATATTTTTTTCTAGGAAATCGTGCTATTTTTAGCTATAATTTCCTAATAATACACTCTTGATATAATTCAGATATACAGAGAGTTTATCATACTGAAACGATTAGCAAAAGGGGAAAAAGTACTGGTGATATGTAGCAACATAGGACCACATATGTGAAATTGTTTTGTATCAGTTTTTTTTTAATTTTTTTATCATTTACTTATATTTTGTTGACTGTGTTACGCCCAATAGGCCAATAGGTTTTTTTGATGAGAGAGCCAAGATAGTATTTATTGCCATCCATTCCTAGAGCAGTGGCAGCTGGGAGAATGGCACACAAGCACGGCAACTAAGCAAAACAGAGTAGAGGCGAATACCAACTCCATAGAGATGCTTGCTGAAATAGAGGAGGAGTGGATTGTTCAGGAGAAGGGAGAAGGAGCTCGACTTGAGGATAAAGAGGAATTATTTCAATGGGAGTTGTTAGAAGAGAGGAAGAGAAATGAGATATAATTACAACCATCTGTTTGGGAGGGTTGTGGGATAATATATTAGAAGATTTAGTAGAAGAAAGTGATGTAGAGACAGGGAAGGAAACATCATGGAGTGAAATGATGGAGAGAATACATAGGTAAGAAGGACAGAAATTAAACAAAAGATCTTTTACAGAAGTAGTCAGTGAACAAAAAGAGGTTAGAAGGGAGAGAAAGAAGATAGAAGTATCAGAAAGGAAGAAGTATGTGATGAGAATTCAGAATAAGGAAGAATCTAAAATGGACAGGTAAGAAGTATGGGTCAGGATTTTTGTGCCTTTAAGAATAAAGGCACAAGAGATAATAGCTTTTATTCTAAGTAAAAAAGAGAGACGTATTGTGACTTATGGCATATATTAGGCTTTTTTAAATAAAGAAGAAAGAGAACAGACAGAAACATGATCAGTGGGTATAACATGGAACTTGGGTAATGAAAACATTTCAGGGATTGCTATATTGCATAGGAAGGGAATACACATTTTGGACTATACTTCAGTTAAATCAGGAAGATTAATGGTAGTGAATTTTAGGTGGGAATGGAAAGTGTATATAAATTAATAGCAGTATACACATGTGATATATAAAAAAGGGAAAATTATTTTAAAATATATTAGATTATGTCATAGTAAATATGAATATAATAATAGAATACTTTTACTGTGATGTAAGACATATAAATAAAATAAATCAAACAAGAAAGTAATGGAAGAAATAATAAAATGTGAAAATTTAGAATGATGGAATTTGAATAAAAGAACATATCAAAGAGGAAAATTAAAAACAGATTATTTTTGTTATCAAAAACTTTGAGAACAGTGATAGAAAAAGCAGTAAAAATGTTTTTTTTTCTGATAGATGAAAATAAGGAACATATACAAATAGGGAAAGGAATTAAGAGGATTAATCAAAAGGAGTGAAATGAAAAACATTGAGAAGTTAAGAGTTATGGAAAGATCATGTGACAATAAGGGATTTTTTTACAAAAATTGGATGACCTGGTGGATAACATTTAAAGAAAAATATAGAAGAATGTATTTAATATGGGAAAATAGGAAAATACAAAAATAAAACAATGACTATAGAGATACAAAAAGCTGCTTTATAGTGTCTTAATAGGAATGAAAGGGAATATTTTAGGAAAGAAGAAGAGATTTATGAAAATATTTGAGAAAATTAAAGATTTATTATATAAGAAAAATATTTCCTACAAGGAAAAAATGTGGCATATCTAAGTAGAAGAGTAATGGAAGACAGTGGTATAATGAAAGAAATGAAATAGGAAAAACTGAAAGAAACCCAAAAAATATAATGAATATCATATTGAAGTATTTGAAAAAGATGGTAAAAAAGAAATAAATAAAAAAGAAAAGGCAGTGGAGGGTAAAGCAGTTTACAGAAGAAATGAATAAAAAAGTGAAAAAAAAAACAAATTGCAGTAATATAATTAGAGAAGTTATTGAAGAAAATAAATTGTTCAGCAGCTGGGCCAGATGGTATAGGAATTTAATGCAATGGCAAAAGGAAATTTTGATAAATATATTTAATGAATGGTTAAATAATGGTGTCAGTTATGAAGAAATATGTAGGGGTGTTATGAGGTTTATGCAAAAAAGAGGGGAAAAGAATGAAATTAAAAATTGGAAATCAGTAATTTTGTATAATACACCACTCCACAGCCAGAGGCATAAAACGGAACAAATTTAATGAAGGAGATATGCGCTTTCACACGGAAATATGTGCTTCATCAAATCACAACATAAACCAGTACACCATACACTATTTAAATAAAAAAGCCAGTACAATAATCAAAATACAACCAATGAGCAGCAGCAAACAATTATACAATTGTATTCAAACTTAAAACAAAGAGGGTAAAACTTCATTCATTGTTTTATTTAAAAAGACCCCATCCTTTTAAAACAGGCTTAATGGAAGTTCTTCCATTAATACCTGGAAACTTTTCAGCTTGCAATCGAATAATCCACCAAAGCTCACGTGTTTATGTGTAATTCTTAAGATCACCCCCTTTTACACTGGGTCTCACCAATTCTACCACCCTAAATCCAAAGACATGTTCCGCACCATGTTCAAAACAATGTTTCGATAGTACATTGTGTAAATCTTGTCTGTTAATACTGTATAGATGTTCCCTAATACGCTCCATAAGGGATCTATTTGTCTTCCCTATGTAGAAACAGCTGCACTTCCTGCAACTAGCCAAATAAATCAAATCCTTACTTCTACAATTAGCTTGTACTCTAAAGTCATATCTGATCTTAGTGGCTGGATGGACAAAACCACATGAAACATCTGTACTACTGCAAAAACCACAACCCATACACATAGTTGCTCCAACCTGCCTATCTCCATTGTCTCCAACTACTATAGATCTATTCTTATAACATAACTGTCGTTTGAGATTTTTCCTGTTCTTAAAGGGACAATCCCAGGGATTTTTTGTTTTGATTCAGCCTTTGTTTTCATTTCAGGTTTGCCTTGCTGAGCATGCTCACTTTTGGCTGAGGGGGTTGGGGGAAGACTGCCTGCAGGAAGCTTCAAAGGTGTTAGCCAAATTCCATCTCAAATTCCAGTTCTACTGACAACAGTCTCAGTGTCACCCATTAATTTATTTAATCTGTGCGTTTAGCCATTGAGAAAAGTAGCCTTTCAGGCATTTAATGACCTAACTACTGCTGCTGCTACTATAGAAAACACAGCAGTAATGCAATACTTTTAAAGGGGCATTATTTTGTTTCTAAAATCATTTACTTGCTAGACTACTTTGTTTATCTTTTAGTGCAGTGTAAGTCATATATTTACACAGAGGCAGGATTTTCAGAGAAGGCTGTTAGCATACTGCAGGACAGATGTCAAACTTCGGTGTGGTTTGGTTGTTATTAGGAAATGCTAAGACTTTACTGTTTGTTGTTTTCTATTTCCCTCCCCCACCCACAGGCCATTAGATTAGTTGATTTAGTCACTCAAATCTGCATCCTTTGCAGCACTGAAATTACATCTTTAGTATGCACTTGTTTTTGTAAAACTTAGTGGAATGATTATCCCAGCCTGGGCAATTGTATTTTTTTCATGCTTGTTGCAACATGCTTTTTTTTTTTTTCCTTTACAGATTATTTTTTTTTTTATATGTTCAGCAATAGTGTTGCTTATTTATATTTATATATTTATGCAATAGTTTCCCCTCAGTTCACAGACAGCATTGCTTTGAACATTTAAATGCTTGGAAACAAATACAGTGAGTTGCAAATGCCCTAACAGAAGAATAAAATCTCATAACATTTCAATAAGAATAATGTCAGACAACACTGAAACTGAATCTTGTTACTTTTACTAAAAGTATTTTCCCCTTAGCTGACACCTTTCAGGAATCACACAGTAACTGTCTGTATAATGGTGATTCCATCCAACTCAATTTATTTATTTTTTTCCCTGCGCTGCAATAAAATGTTTGGATCTTTCATTCTTTCCCGGAATATTTGACTGTAAGAGAGTTACAGCAGTCATCATTTGAAAGTTGAGGCAAATGTAGCCTCTATATTTCCCTATATTTTCATATGTGTGCGCATAAGTATGCGTGCAATATGTAACCTAAGTTTATATTCATGTAGTTGTAAAACTATAGCCTTGCTATGTCTTACTGACCGGCTTGCAATTCAAGGCATTCCTGAATGTCTGTCAAATTTGTATATGCTGGATATGTAGCAATGCATGTATTTTATTAAAACTTTGTATGCAGTGCACCTAATTGTTTTAGTGGTATACTTCATTGTTAATATAGGAATTTTCATAACTTTTCTCAAACTTGCTTCTTTTGCGACTCAGATGGCTGTGTTGATGAGACCACTTACCCCTTATCAAGATGGAAATAGATAATTTAAATAACTAAATGCATTCATCATATGTCATTATGTGTTTATCACATGCATTGCTTTGGTTGTTTAAAATGTATTTGCTGTACATCTTCATGTCATTATAGATCCACTATACACACACATACACAAAAATCTGTCTATGAACTTGTGTGTGTCTTTTCTTATGTATATAGATGTACCCACACCTATATGTGTGGTGTGTTGGTAGATCTATACATGTACACACGCCTACACTGGCATGCAGGAGGTATTTGTATGCTCCTAACAGCATTCGTGTCACTGACCCTTTATTGCTAGTTTTACAAGTAAGATTTTTTTTCCATTTGTCATATGCCACTTGACAAGAATATTAAAAGTGCGACTCAAACTACAGAAACTACAGACCCATAAGCTTAACTAGCCTTAGCTGTAAGGCCATGGAACAAATCGTCATGGACCCTATAAATAAGGACATAGGTGATCTCCAAACCCTTGATCCGACAATTCTGGTTTTGTCAAATACAGGTCATGGCTGTTAAACCTGGTAGACTTCTTCAAAAACATCAACAAAGCCATAAAAAAGGCAAATGTGTGCATACAGCCTACCTTAAATAAACAAAGGCATTTGACACAGTCTCACATTCAGGCATCATTGATAAACTCTCCCAGTTGAATATCAACCCTTATGTTGTCAGGTGAGTTGCTAACTGGCTCTCCTTCAGATCATACTCAGTCAAAGTTGGAGACTTTACCTTGACCAGCAGACCTGTCAGCAGTGTAGTTCCACAGGGTTCAGTGCTGGACCCCCTATTGTTTGGAATATACTTCTCAGAAGGTCATGCCAAAATAGACTGGCTGTGGCTGACTAAGTTTGCTGATGACTGCAAATTAGGTGCAATCATTTAATCCCCAAACAATGTCAATATACTTCAAGAGGGATTTACACAAATGAATGATTGGTGCCAAAGTTGTGGACTCAAACTCAGTGCTAAAAAATGCATTATCATCCCATTTTGTAAAAATCATATCCCTGCAGCCTATCATATAAATAATAATACCCTAAATTAACAACTCAGTAGTGAAAGAATTGGGAAAACAAGTTGACTGTACCCTAAACTTTGACCACAGTGTGTCTACTATGGTAAGGAAGGCATTCTATGTTGCTCACCTCATTAGCAAAGGCATTGCCTCAAGAGTGAAACAGATCACAACTCCCAAGTACTCACCCCTTATCAGGTCAATACTCGAGTACAATGCTTCCTTTGTATGTACCTTACCTGGCACCTGTAGCCACTTGAGAGACCTCAGAGATGTCTAACTAAGAAAATTACATGGTCTCCACCACGTCATACATTGACAGACTGAAATCACTGTCACTGTACTCAGTAGTATACAGACTACTTAGAGGAGATCTACGTCTGGCCTACACAACAATCTCATACCCACACCTAATAGAAATGCTGCACATCCACAAGACAAATGGGATAAGGGTCACTTGTCCCAGGAACCTTAACCTGGCCTGCGACATAAATAGGACCTGCTGGACAGACAGATATGTCTCTCAGACGTTGCCACTCCTCAGGAATAAGATACCAGTTCACATCAAACAGAGCCCCTCTGTGACACTGTTTAACTGTAGCCTGGATGACTGGATGTAAATTCCTTGCCATGGATTTCACCTAAGACCCTCCTAGATATGGGCAGCCATTGCTAACTAAGATTTTGAGTTTAGGCTAGATCCTTTATATTGGGTTTCTCTAGTATTATATTGGGTACACACGGCTCGGGTTATATAAACCTTTGGGTCAGTAGCCTAGTAACCGCCTATGAACCTGTCAAGTAACAAGAGTATTCTTGGTTTCAGTCATCTACATTTTTAGAGATGATAATCTTACTTGAGTTGGCACACTCTCAAACTGCACTGCATTTTTTATCAGGATAACTGTTGCCATGTCCCTGAGAATTAGGTGGGGAGAGGTACTTAAGAAGAAGCAAGCAAGCTCAGCAGCAAGTGGCCAAGAGTAATTATATGTAAACATTAATTTGCCATTACATAGTTGTAGTTTTTCCTAAATATACAAACAGAAGGCAAACAAAGTACTCCCAACTCAAAATCGGACAACGTAAGTATAGTTCAGGCAGGGAGCAATCAACAAAAAGTGTGCAGTGAAGAATAACTGGACATTTTACACTATGTTGCTTTCACAGTGGGCTCAAATCAACAGAGTGGCATTGGAAACAGCATCAGTACCCATGTGGGTACAAATTCATTCACAGTATCAGTGCACGTATGACAATAACAGATAAGAAATTATTAGGTGGCTTACAAACTGGCACTACAGCAGTTTAGAGACACGAGAAAGGTGCAAGATTGTCTAGTTGTATGGCTCATAGCAGTAAAACAATGGAGGGCACACACCCTGCTACTGTTAGATACTGATTAAAACAAGTTGAAGGCAGCATTACACCTGGCAAGCTATCAGCTGGCTGCACAAGGCCATGGGGAGGCAGTGCGAGACTTATGGGACAAACTCCAAAATATATGCCATCAGTAATACAGCAGATTGTTTTTCATAGCCTGCAGCAGCCCTGTGTGGATTGTGGAGCACTTAGCTGGTCAAATTAAGAACATTCTAAGGATACGTAGGAATAAACTATGACTGATGAAAAGTGGAAGAACCAGTGGCTGTCTCCAGACTCAGGGGCCACAGAATGGAATGTAGTACAATGGCTACAACATTACCAAACACTGTGCCTACAACACAGAAGTCCACTCACACAGTTTCATCATAGACTGGCAATTAAGAAGGAGCAGTTCTCTGCCATGAGAAGGGTACCCTGTTTACCCAGCTTCAGGTGAGGGCTGCATTGAAGAAAGCAGTGGAGTGATAAAGCTTGGACCCCAAACATATACCCCCACATTCAGTTAGATTCCACACTCATTTAGCATAGTGGCAGCTTCTCATGTAAAGTGGGCAAGGACTTTGTGAGAGAACATCAAGAAATCAGGAAGATGAAATTACAATGCTTATGAAAGATAACTGAAAAAGAACCTCTTCTACCACACCTAACATTGTTGTCTTTTATTTGCAGAACCTGGGTGTTACCTGTAAGACACACATTGCACCTCCCAATAATACCTTTTGTTGACTGGAGCTTCCTGCATGTATGTTTGATTGCCTGGTCGAATGGGAACACTATATATACTATATATATATATATATATATATATATATATATACCTCAGTTTATTGATGAATGTATTTCTATAAGCTATCTCATTTGAATGTCATTATATGGTCGTTAGTATATACTACTGACCACACCAATTATACTACCACGATTGTGATACAGATCTCTGAATTGCAAATACCCTGCATGTCAACACTGACTGCATAGTTTAGCTTTACACACTGTGCTATTTTTTCCTTTTAGAATACCCCCTACTGTGTTTTATGTCCTGTGAGTACCAAATCTATACTCGTATAACAAGGTACCTGTAAAAAAACATTTAATTGTTTACTTCAGCATGTACCATGGTGGTGCAGTGGTTAGCGTTGCCCCCTCACAGCAAGAGGTTTTCTGGTTCGATTCTCAGCTGGGGTGCCTTCTGTGCGGAGTCTGCATGTCCTCCCTGTGGTCGCGTGGTTACGGGTGCTCCGGTTTCCTCCCAAAGACATGCTGTAAGTGGATTGGACACTTGAAATTGGCCCTAGGTGTGAGTGTGCACATGTGTGTGCCTTCTGTGGAAGGTTGGGCACTGGGCTGGCAACTTGACACAGTAAAACTCCACTGCCAATCATGAGTGGACAAGTGATCCACTGTGGCGACCCCTAACCGGGAAAAGCCAAAAGAAGAAGCACTTAATGAAAACAACAAAGAGATGTGTGCTGTACTCTCCAAGGTACCATGAATTAAACTTAACCTCAGTCTGAAATCATTTATTTTTCCCCTTATTTCTTTATTCAGCTGTTTGTTTAATTGTTTGTGTACTTATTAATTGCAGCTTGATAACCATGCAAATGGGAGGCTGACAGACCCTTTTGAGTTACAACCTGAGCTCCATGGTGCAAGAGATAAACCAAAAATTGTAAATAGAATAAAGAATCATACCACTTTCAGAAGGAATGTCAAACAGTTGGGCGAAATGCAGAAGTGGAATTCAAGCAAGATGATAGTTGAACGAATATAAAAAATGGAAATTAGGTCAAACTATAACTACAACCTTACAGGCAAGAATGGCATTTTTGCTCATGCCTGAAATATGTGTATGTATATACATATGTAAAATGTATAAATATAAATAAGCTGTTTAATAGAGTGGCTATGTTAAGTATAGAAATATCTCTCTATTGTTTGTTAGTTTTATGTGCAATGGTGTTCCTTGAACTAGTGAGCATGTATTATAAGATGTTTTTCAGTGTAGTGATTCATCAGCAGCTGTTTTCTTTTTGCAACAAAATATCACACTTGATTTCACTTGTAGTTTAGATTGTTTCATTTTCGACCTACTACATCGAAAATATGTCTTTGCCTACATATGATAGTTATGAAACAGTCAAATACATAAAACTATGACTTCACATGGAATGTGTGTCTGCTTGCTTGTTTACTTTATTGTGTAAAATAAATGAAACTGAAATTTCACATGGAATATGTATGTCTCTTTACTTATTTATGTTTGTATAAAGTTGTACTGGCTAGTGATAATTAGGCACAAAAAGTCTGTCTAGTCTATAAGAGTATGCATGCAATAAAAGCCGTTACTTTCTTGTGATTTCATGACATTTCAGTTATAACTCACCTCAGGCTTCGTGCCCACAGAGTGGCGCACAGCTACAGAGCTACAGTCATCCCACTCCACAAGGGGGAATCCACTTTGGATCCCGGGAACTACCATCCCATCAGTCTGACGAGCCTGATCTGCAAGGCCATGGAACATATTATCATGGAACTTATAAACAAAGACACTGGCAACCTTCAAACACTGGACCCCACCAAGTTTGGGTTTGTGAAGGGCCGATCTTGCCTCCTGAACCTGATCGACTTCTTCAAATCAGTCTCCAGAGCCGTGGACGAGGGTAAGGTGGTTCACACAGCCTACTTGGACCTCGACAAGGCTTTCAACACTATCCCCCACTCTGGAATCATAGATACACTTACAAAGCTGCGCATTAATTCTTACTTCACTCGATGGGTTGCAAACTGGCTTACTGGCAGAACACACACTGGAAAAGCAGCCGACTGTAAATCCAGCTCCAGACAAGTGACAAGTGTTGTACCACAGGGTTCTGTCCTGGGACCATTCTTGTTTGGCATCTACTTCTCTGAAGTATAGGCCAACACTAAGGGACTCTGGCTTACAAAGTTTGCAGATGACTGCAAGCTGGAAGCCATTATTGAATCCCCAAATGATGTGGATATACTACAAAAGGGCCTTACCGAAACAGATGCCTGGTGCCAGAGACATGGGCTCAAGCTAAATGCCAAAAAATGTATAGTTGTCCCCTTTGGGAAAAACCACGAACCTGTGAACTACCACATAGGTGGCAGTACACTAAACACCGAAAGTGTGATAAGAGACCTAGGGACACAGGTGGACAGTGGTCTCACCTTTGATAACCACATAGCCACAACAGTTAGAAAATCCTTCTATGTGGCACACCTCATCTCTAAGGGCTTTTCATCTAGAAAAAAGGAGGCCATTGTCCCTCTGTACTCATCCCTCATTAGACCCATTATAGAATACAATGCCCTGTTTGGTATGTACCTCACAAGACGTCTGCAACAAGTAGAAAGGCAGCAGAAATACCTCACAAAAAGAATCACAGGCCTAAAGCAGATGCCTTATGCCGACCATCTAGAGAAACTCCAGCTATACTCTGTCGCATATCGCCTACTCATAGGTGATCTCTGCCGAACATACAAGGCCATGTCAAATCCAGAGTTGTTGGACATGCTAATCCCAATCCCTCTGAGCCACATGCTCCAGGGATCTTAACCATGTCATCACAATGAATAGAACATGCCAGAGGAATAGGTTCCTGACCCAGAGACTCCCCATACTCTGCAATAGGCTGCCCATACATGTCTAGGAACCTTGACGATTGGATGGGAGATAGGAACTTCACACTGGGGAATCACATCAGTAGCCCTGCTAGACAGGCGTCCAGGAAAGTAAATATTTGTGGGAAGCAATAACCATGGAATTGTTAGGGCTAGGCTTGTACAGGCCTTGGGCCCGATAGCCTAGTACCTACCTATGAACTGAACTGAAGGCATACCTCTCAACCTTATAGTGCAGACAGAAAAGCCTTGATAGAAACATTTAAATGGATAAAGTAGTTACCAAACTCCAAGATAAAAGAGTAGAGGACAGTTACTTTGAAAAAGTGTTGTACCGTAATGCTGTTGTGTAAGTAGAAGACACAGTCCATATAACTCGAAGATGACTAGTTACTCCACAGGAAATACCCTCTACCACTTATCCCCCTACTGTTAGTAATCAGGTCCTCACTGCCCTCTCCAGAGCTAAACACACTACAGCAATGGGCCCTGATAACATCCAGGGATGCCTCCTAAATAGTTTGAGACATGACATATCAGACCAACTAGAACCTCTTCTCAGCCACAGTCTCCAGACAGGCTTCATCCTTAGGGAATGCAGGACTGCAATGGTCATCCCTCTACATAAAGGTGGACCATCAACAAACCCATAAGTTGGATTGGTGTTATATGCAAGGCCATGGAAAAAGTTATCATGGATCTAATAAATACATTGGAAATCTTCAAACACTGGACCCATCCCAGTTTCGTTTCGTCAAGGGTAGGTCACACCTACTAAACCCAGTGGACTACTGTGAGAATGCCACTTGAACCATGGATGACTGGCAAAAAAGTTCATACGGCCTACCTCAACCTGGTAAAGGCATTCAACACAGTGCCTCCCCTAGGTTTATAGACAATTTGAAAAATGTAGACATAAATCACTATGTAACCCGATGGATAGTCAAATGGCTCATGGATAGGACACATGAAGTTAGGCTGGGGGAATACAGCTCCTCAACTAGGCCTGTTACTAGTGGTGTTCCACAGGACTCAGCACTTGGACCTCTCGTGTTTGGAATACACTTCTCTGACGTCATACGAAATATAGAGGGTCTTTGGGTGACCGAATCTGCAGATGACTGGAAGTTGCGTGCAATGACTGATTCCTCTAAAGATGTAAATATCCTTGAGGAGGGTCTGAGAGACAAGTAACTGGTGCCAGAAATATAGCCTAATACTCAATTACAAAAAATGCGTATGTATACCCTTTGGGAAGTTGACCACCCCTGCAAATTACAACACTGATAACACTCTCCTAAAAGTAAACCCAGTGGTAAGGGACTTGAGAACTCAGGTTGACAGTAACCTGAACTTTGATCACCATGTGTCCACGGTGGTGAGAAGATCCTTCTATGTGTGCCAAGCTATAACTTATGGCTTGGCATCCAGATCTAAGGAGATCATAATCCCACTATACTTAGCCCTCATTAGACCAGTAATCAAGTACACTGTACTCTTCAGCATGTACCTGACCAGGCATTTCTAACAACTATAGTGGCCACAGAGAATCCTCATTAAAAGAATACAGGGTGTAAATAACATGTCTTATCTGGAAACCCCCAAACTATTGTCCCTGTACTCAGTCTCCTACAGACTACCCACAGGACAATAAAACCTAGCCTAAAAGACCTTCTCAGATCCAGCCTTAATGGATATGCTGCGCATTCTCAAAAAAACAGCACAATAATTACCCAGTCTGAGGATCTAAACATTCTGTGACATAAGCAAAACATGTTGGAGGAACAGGTTTGTGTTTTCACCCTTTTTCTGGAAAAAGATTCTCCATTTATGTGAAACAAAGCTTTTCTTTAAGCTATTCCAATAACATTTGGACCAATGGATGGGAAAGCATAAATTCACCCCTGCTTGTCACCTGTGGCTTTTATGGACGACAGCAGCTTATAGTCTAAGGCACAGGCATACACCAAAGTCTTTCTACTCCTTGGGCACAGACAACTATGAAAACTGGGGCATGAATGGCTAGGCTTAAAAGGCTTTAGGAACATTAGACTGGTAACCTCCAATTAGGATTTATTCTGTTGAGTTGCAAATACATGAAATTGCTTTCCTTACAAATTTGCGTAACAAGAACAAGTTGGAGTCCAGAAATACATACAATAAGCAAAATGAGCTATAGTGAAATGTAGGAAACATCGATACTGGTTAGCAATGAGCTTCTTTTTAAATAAACTATACTTTACTGGGTATGACACTGCTGTATACAATGTATTTTAGATAGCATATATCATGGACAGAAGTAGGTTAAAAAATAAAAAAAGACAACTGGATACACAAGTCCCAGTATAAACAAGTGAATGATCCACATATGCACACAGTGAAAAACTGGCAGTGTAGAGTCTTCAAGACACAGAAACATTCCAACAGTGAGGCTAGGCCATGTTCAGGGGAGGATGCACCTATCACATTTTAGACGGAAGTAGTAGTCCACAATAAACGAGAGGCTGGAAAAGAGCCATAAAAATGATAGAGTGAAGTATTGAGGATAAAGAAGACATTATGTATTGTTACTATTACGCAAGAAGCCCAGAATTTCCAGATAGAACACATTCAAAATGATTAAGACAGAAATTGGTGGAAAGAAAAATACTTGCATAAAAAAAACTATCAAAACCATCACATGTATTTTTGTGTTCATTCATACAACAGATCAGTGAAAACTATTATATAGACAAAATGTTGGGCCATTTGGAAGAATAAGTAACCAAGGAAGTGCAAAAAATGTAAAGAACAAAGCCTAGAGATTGTCAAAAGGCATGAAAAATAAACATGGACGTGGGAAATAAAAAGATATCTGATTTCTTGCAATGTTTTGTGCAGAGGAGAAAGCCAAAATAGTCAATACCAGAAAGCATCTCCAAATATATTTGAAGAGAAATACAGGCAAAGTATTCAAGTATGGAAACTTTCACAATCCAAACAATAAGATCACAAAGGGGGAATGTAAAACAGAAGATTAGTAAAGTAAAAGTTAAATTTACAGACGCTGAAGTTATGAAATAATTCCAAAGTGAAGGATTTACCATAGGAAGTCTAACACACAAAGTAAGGAAATAGAAGGGAAGACATATGGACATGAGAAAGTATCCCTGGAATTCAAGAAGCTCGACACAAGGACAGTTTTGGCCTTACGCTGAGCATCCTCACTACAGATGGAGCAGCAGCGCAATATGAATATGTATGAGGGCGTACCACCGCAACCTCGACGTGCACAGGAAACGTGTGCGAGTACAGGGGGCATGTACAAGTGCTCTACAGAGGCATAAACAAGCCCAGACACTTGCAAAACCTACTATGCCTACTAGTAGAGCCCGCCCCTAATAGTAAGTCAGTAATTCAGTGTCCATGGATACTGAAATGTATGCTAAGCATACAAGAGTGTCCACGAACAGTGAAATAAAATCGAAGTAGTAAACACACAAGCATGTAGTGGAATGTTGAGCCCGGTCCCTAGAACTTTCACAATTATATTCCATGTCCCTGTGTCCCTATTATACATTCAAATTGTTGCAATACTGAAGGTGTAAGCAAAGCGCAGCATGTCTGTGCGTCGCTGCCCTCCGCCGAGCGTAGCTTACACATATTCATTCAAATGGAGAAAGACATGTAAAATCAACGTGTCAATAGTGTAGTGGTTACAGCATCCGCCTAATGAACAGGCATTCACGGTTCAAGTCCAACAACAGCACATGTCATTTTCCATGTGGAATGAATGTCGTTTTGTTGTAAAACCGACATAAGAGCATCTCATGAGATGTTTAACTAATTTCATTCAATTAAAGTGGCACTGTCATAATGAATAAGGCACTAGTAAGCAGGTGTAAGCACAAATAAGCAGCAGTAAACACATATAGGTACCAGTAAGCAAGTCTGAGTGAACTTGCGTGGGTCTAAGTAGTGTCCAGCATAGGAAATGCATATAAGTATATACAGATATATATATGAAGAAAGAACGACGTAACAATAAAGCATACAAAACGAATGAGAAGAAAATCAACAGCAACCTCAGTATTATATAGCGCTGTCAGCGTATGTTATATCCAGCTGGGCAGGAGTGAGTAAAGCACTGCTACTCACACCACAGGCAGGATATTACCAGTGGGAGTAACATTGTTGATTTGCTAAGTCTACTTTACACACAGAGGGTAGTCCCTGGTGGGACCACACAAAAATTGATAGACCATTTGGCCATCTGACCATTACACAAGCAAGGGCAGGTATGTTCAAGAACTAAATGGTGGGAGAGCCTGAGAATACATGGGTTGGGACAACATACGTGTAGGCCCCTAACGTACGGGAGAGGGCAATGTGTGGAGGTGTGTCATGGCTGCGATAACAAGTGGACAATAGATGGTATGGGTGTATTTTAAACACAGGTGGGGTGGAGGAAATATGGGTATGAAATTATGGAACCAGGAGTTCCAGGGTTGGATGGGCTGGTTCTAATTGGACCGCCCCGTGGAGGTCAGTGAGGTCAATATAAATATATATGCATACACACATGCAGACATCAGTATGTAGAACTACATTCTCTGTAACACATTCATTCCATTTGCAGACATAAATAACATGAATGTGCCCTTTCAAACCTCGACATAGATAGAATAATAGGTTGTGCAGAAGACGGACAGGATGAAACTGCTAAAATGCAGAAGTGTGTACAATGTCCGAAGTCAGTGCTGTGCTGAAAATAATCAAATGTGAGGAATTTCTCACACATGGAATCATTCCTGTGATTTGCCTGCTATGGCAATGCCAATTACTAAACCGGTCTATTTGTAAAAGAAATATGTCGAACACGTACTTAATTATGCTTTCATGTATAACGTGTGCATTACCACACAGTCATACTTATTAATTTATTGTAGTGTCATGTTAATGGGAGTAAGGATGTAATGAAGTATAGAGTCTAATCTTGACAAACACATGCGTGCCCCATGTGGACAACACAAAAATTGCGAATAGTATTCTTTTGGTCGCTCATGTCACCAATGTTTGTGGACTAAACGTTTGGGAGTTCTGAGGATATGTGGAGTGAGTCAACCGATGGGATGGATCTATAGGAGTAGAGAGTGGCCAATGTGTAGTGGTGTGGATACACCGCGAATCTGACTGGAGAATGGATGACTGCAGTGTTAGGGAGGGGTTGGGGGGTGTGTTTGGGGAACCAGGGGCCACGGGTATATATGCAAATGAAGCAGAGCAGCAATAGTGTATTGGTTAGAGCAACCGCCTAACGAACAGACATTCCCATACCGAATCCCACTGTATCACATACCATTTACCATCAGTAATCTGTACATGAACATATTGCAACATCTGTCCGCTGTATAACCTGCAAAATATCAATTAAAAGTTAATTGGAGTGAAGTGCCAGTGTCAAAATGAATTAGGTACTAGTAAGCAGGTCAAGCATATACAAACACCAGTAAGCATGTGTAAGTGGATTTGCGCAGGGTATGTATTGCTTTACAGACACATACATATATATATATATATATATATATATATATATATATATATATAGTTGCAGACATATACATACATGTGTATATATATATATATATATATATATATATATATATATATATATATACACACACACATGTGTATACAGCTATGATAGGAAACCACACACAAGAATGACATATGTTCACAGGCTATGCCAATGAAAGTGAGGAACCCAAGCAAGAAACATGTAGCATGACCTTCCATGCCCCACAGCCGGACATGGGAAACATACACACAAACAATGTAAAGAGTCCACTGCTCCCCAGACCACAGGCAGGATACAACCGGGGCGGGTAAAAAGTGTACCCGTGAATTCTAATCTTGGAATACAAACAGGAGCGTCCCTTGCGGGACACTCTAAAAATTGGCAAAACCAAAAGAAGGTGATAGACTGAACATTCTGGCTGGGGTGTACGCATACTCGGAATACAAGGGTAGGAAACCCTGATGACCCATGGGCTGAGACAATTGTATGAAATGGGTCCCGTGAAGTGGAGAGTGGGCAGCGTGTAGTGGTGTGTCCAGAAGAGACCAGGTCCCAGAGTAAGGATGGGTGCTGTTGAGGAGGTGCAGGTGGGGGAACTATGGGTAGCTACTTATGGGTCTAGGTGTGCAGGTGTTGGCTGATGTGGGCCTATATGAACAGCCCTAGGGATGTAAGCGAATGTGTTCATTGGGCAGAGGTGTCACCCAACAAGCAGCCACACCTACTACGAGTCCCACTGCAGCAAAGTGTAATCGATATGGCAAGGAACGGAATACCAGATGTAGATGTTTATATGTAGAGGTATGTGTGTGTATATCTACCCATAGCGATGTAGAGATAAGCCTCTCCCTTTCCGTAGTACAAATGTATACATACAGAGACAGAATACAGATAAATACCCACATATAAATACATACATATGCAGACACCCATAGACCCATATGTTGTGATATATATATATAGACAGCAAAATATAAATATACATGTATGCATACATATACAGATATATCTGTATATAGTAATGTAAAATATATATATATATATATATATATATATATATATATATATATATGTGTGTGTGTGTGACTGTAAATATACACATGTATACAGCTAGGATATGATACAGCAGTTACGAGTAACATATGTTCACAGGTCATGCATGTGGAGGGGAGGGGTCCAATAAACAAAGTGTAACACATAGCATCAACCCCCCCCCCCCCCCCAGCTAGGCCGGTGAGACATACAGACACACAATAAAGGTAAACACACCACTGCTTCCCAGACTACCAGCAGATTACTACCAGAGGGAGAGACCTGCCAGGTCTAATCTTGAAACATAGACATCGATGTCCCTTGTGGGACACCAAAAATTAATATTCGGAAGCAGTCCCGGTAATGACTTATCAAACCAGAATGTAGATGTACATGGACCAGTAGGTTGTGCAAGCCTGATAACCCATGGGTTAACACAATGTATGACATGTGTCCCGACATGGGGAGAGAGGGCAGTGTGTAGTGGTGTGTTTATACCCCACCTGCACCCACAGTAAGGATGAGTGCTGTAGAGGAGTGGCAGGTGGGGGAACTATGGGTATACAATTATGGGCCTAGGCGTGCAGGTGTTGGCTGGCGCAGGCGTATTAGGACTGCCCTGGGGATGTAAGTAATATTCCGAAATGGGCATAGCTGATGCCCATACCTCTCAACTCCTAAGAGCACATCCACTGGACAGGCCATAACCCATTGGGGAACAAATAGGGACCATACCTCTGAACTGTCCCCGATTGCAACTCAGTTTCTAACTCTGTCCCACTTAAACCCTCCTAAAACTAGTGACATTTGGAGGAAATGTGATGAATTACATGGAATGAATAACAACAACAATTAAAAGTTATAAACATCATTTACCTCAGAAAATGTGTATGAATTCATATGCTCTGAGTCTGTCAATGTGTCAGGTTAATAGCACCAATAATTTAAATGTGCCCCTGATGTTGTTATGCCGTGTCCCTGATTCAGTTTGTATTTTTTCCCAATCGTATGAGAGGTCTGATAGGGACAGAAAGCACATATTCCACTGACAACCTTAGAAAGATGATAGAATATTAGGTATGCAGTAGCATGACTCGGTTGAAGGATGTGGGTTCCAAAACCCAATTACTTGTTTGTATTGAAGAGTGTCAGTTCCCATGTATTAGCCAGATGGGTGCAGATTGTAAGAGGAACACACCAATAATATGAATCAAACGCTGAACAAATGGCATGCTGTTGCCTAATGGGCAGCCATTCCCGATACTGTAGGCATGTAATCCAATGTAATAGACATCACAAGGTAATATCGTAATCCTCACTTCCACCCAGGGGTGTGAGTGTCAGATGTAAACACCAAATGCAGTGCATTTGCAAGTGCGGAAGCAAGTGGGTGTAAGCCTGTTTGGCCACCAGTATGCAAGTATTACACTGGGAAAGCAATGTAGATGCTGAGTGTAAGAAACTGTAACCAGAGGTCAGCATTGCTTAGCACCACGCAAACCCACACACACCCACTCACAACTGCTTTAATGTGCCTTAATCACTCTGTAGCCAATGGCCTTGTTCTGCCCTGCAACAAAATAAACGGCCTCTGCAAGGCTCGAAACCATGACCCTGCACACACAGCTATTGTGATTTACCACTAAACCGTGGCAGATATACAGACATCGGACCTTATCACAAACATATCATCCAGTGCAGTCATTCAACAGAATAGGAAATGTATTCCATCATGTAGATGTATGTGTGAGTGTTTATGTCCAGCATATAAATACATACATATATATAGATATATCAAGAACATCCCATGTGACAACAAAGCATTACAAAGGAATGAAAAGGGAAACACCAGCAGTGCCTGTATTATGTAGTGGTGTTGTCCTATGTAATATCAATACTCCCTCAGACAGACATATGTCATTCATACACGCAAACATTTGCACAATGGTCTTATACATCACTCTGTGCATTTTATTTACATTAACACAACAGTTCCTGTCCAATCATTATGTGAGAACAGTACTCTTGCAAGGTGCTGTGTGAGACATCATCATTATGATAAAGATAAATGGGGTAACCATATGGGGACCGGTAGTGTTGTGTGTACAATGGGGTTTTCCGCATCACGTGTACCTGGAACATTTAGGAGTCATGTGCATACTAGGATCGTGCGCCTGAGAGACGGGTGAGGACAACTGGAGTATGTTGTGATGCATATTAAAAGGGTTACATGTGTCCTTTTGTTTCCGTAGGGTGAGAGTGGGATGTGGGGGAAGGACAGTAGGTATGCTCATGGAGGATAGGTAGGGTACAATGACAGACAAGACAGCATACAGGATCGGTATATGACACATGTGGGGGGATACACCTCGGACAAGGTGGGGTGTTCGGCATTCACAAGCCCATGAACCCGCAGATGGAAACAGTGAGACAGAGGTCCCCAGCCATGGGCAGCTACCACTGCACCAAAACAGCTGCAAAGGTGGCAGTGCTGGGGCTGTCTAGGAGGGGCAGCCTCACCCTGTAAATGTGACACTCTGTCCTTGAGCTGGTATATCTGGCCTTGAAACCCCTTATTGAGCCCCCTACGCACCATGTCCGGGACTGCATGACAGAGGACATGTTCCTGTTTGGACCTGCTCCCAGGGGGGACAAGCCCCATCCTCAGTGGTGGTACTACCAGAAGGTGGTGCAGAGCCAACAGAGGTGGAGGTCCGAGGCTGGACCCTAGATGTGCTGGTACCCAGTGCCATGGCCAGCTGAAGTGGGACAAGAGGTTCTGCCGAGACCTCCAAACCAACTCAGCCTATGGTGTTGCAGTTTAAACACAGATATGGCTTAGTAATAGTCAACAGCATTCAGGATTACTTACAACAGCATGCATAGATATAACCATCAACCCAACACAACAGATGGTATACATTTGCAGAGGGAGCACAACACATGCATATATACTGCATGACATCTGTACAAAGTGTAGAAGACTTGTAACTGCAGCTATGAACAGTGGCCCATTATTGGCATGTCACTGAGAACCCCAGACAGTGACTGTCATACCACTGTTTCATGTGACATATGTCCAATCAGGGATGCGATGGCAGTAACTCTCATCACTATCACCATGTATTGACTGCAATCCTCACACTATGCTTCTGCAGTTCACAGATGTGTGTTCAGTGAGTAACACAGGAAACAAATGGTTCCACACACTGACCAGTCCACAGATGGCCCTACAGATGGGGGTCCCTCACAAACAAAGCATTGTCTTGTCAGTTTTAAAACATGCAGAATAGCCATTACCACACACAACTTGTTAAACAGGCAATAGTCTCAATGAAGCATAGCTACACTTATATGCTCTAGTCAAGTCTGGCACATCACCCTCCTGTCTTTAGGCTATTTCCCACAGTGTATGTTGTTTGAGGAACATCCAGATGTCATCTGTGATGCCATTTACCAAACACCAGATCCAGGTACCACTCACAGCGACTGTCATGGGCAAACACCAACATGATATTCCTAGATATTGTACTGTGTTTTTCATGCAAATGGCTATGGGAACATCATCACAGCTGTTCCACATGCAATCAGCTAGAGGAGGACTGCAATAGGTGCAGAGGGCATCACCTGATCATGACCATCACTTACAATACACAAGCTGCTGATGAGCAGATGTACACCTCCACATCCACCAGAGAGTGTGTGGGAGGGACAGACAGAGGCAAAGTATATCAGAGAAGGGCTTGGAGACTAAAACCTAAGCTTCGTCTGTCACACACCTACCAGTACAGGGGTCAAACCCCTGACTGACTAGTCATTACTATTACAAGTGCATGCAGTTACTCCATGTGCCACAAAGCTGACATGTTGGTGTGCTGTAAGAACATATATGTGTGTTGGTGAGCGACATCTGCAACAGAGACATAGTAGACATACATTAGGTGTAGCACACATGGCTGTCCACATGAACAGATGTCATTGTCAACACAACCACACTCTCTAATGGACTCACATTGACACTCTTTGCCAGGCCCACAAATACACTCCCAATCTACTTAGTTTGCCACACTGCAGTAATGCACAGGTACTACATGCACCACAGGGGAATATCCGGAGGTTCTAAGGGCTAGGGCATGTGAAAGTATTTGACATCTGTCATTATGCCAATGGGAGTTATACTGGGAGTGACTGTGGTTGGGAGCATCATACCCCACATGCAGACATCAGGTGCCAGTACTGACATGTATGTGTGCATTGCTTCATGGGTGTGTAGTGGTTGGCTGTACAAGGCTGGGTGAGGGGTAATCCTTGGCATACACACCACCCAACAATGGTGTGCAGTGTGGTACAGGGGTGTAGTGTCTGCAATGTCCCACACAGTTAGGTATTGTATGAACTGCCCTGAAATCCTGGTTACCATTGTGTATGGTCATAGCTTTGCAATTGCATGCCATGTCTGTGTTTGATAGTCCTTGATATGGACATTGCCTGGGATGTGCATGTCCCACAATAACATACAGTGACATGTATAGGTGTAAGTACAGGTACAGGTCTAAGTTTGCAGATGAGTGCAATCTTGGAGAAGTCACTGACTCCTGAAATGATATGGCCATCCTGCAGAGAGCTTGTCTCGAATACTGGTGTCAAAACCATGGTCTAAAAGTAAATATCAAAACTGTATTACTGTATATTTTGGGAAGTCATCTATACCTGGGAACTACCACACTGACAATTCGCCCCTAAGACTTGACCCAGTTGTTCAGGGTTTGGGAACTTATGTGGACAGTGACGTAACTTTTGACCAACATGTGTCGGTTGTAAGAAAGCCCTTCTATATTGCAGAGATTATAAACAAAGGGATTGTATAGCTCTAGGGGTGTCATTGTTCCCCTTTACTCAGCCTTCATTGGGCCATTTATTGCACATAATGCCCTCTCTGGCATGTATCTGTTCAGACACATACAACAACTGGAGCTCCCACAAAGATACCTTACTGAAAGGATGCAAAGTCTAAACAACAGATCCTTCATGGACAGACTGCAACTCCTGTCACTATACTCGGCTGGCATACAAGGCATCCTCTGACCTATTACAACATGGTTTTACTAGACATCAGCAAGTCAAATGGTATCAGAAATACTTTGCCTAGGTATCTAAACCTCTTCTGCAACATTAACAGTTTGGAGGGACAGGTATATCTCGCAGGTGATACTGCTGCTGTGAAACAGACTCCTCATCCACAAGAAACACAGCTCATCTTTGTCCATTTTCAAGTGCGACTTAGATATATGGATTGGAAACAGAAAATTTACCCCAGAACTGCCCCATGCACTACCAATGGGCAGATGCAGCTCCTAAATGCTATACATATGCATAGGCCCACTCAAATTATCTATGGGATGAGCTCAGTTATTCTCATTAGGGTAATATATAATTATCAACCATGGGTAAGGCCAATCTATAACCAAGTGGGAAAGAATAGTTCAAACACAAAAAGGGAAATTAGCTAGATAAAATGGCCTGCAAGAGCAGCTAGCCTAGTACTTACTTTACCTATGAACCTATAATCTTACATTTGAAATGCACATACAAAACTGTATAAAAAAATCAACAAAAACTTGCACTGCTTTACAGATTCAAAAACGTTCTCACCAACACAACTAAAGCTATATCGGCCACTACTTAGCACTTCCCCTCGCTAGTTTATGGAGAACCCATTCCTATTAACTTCCAGGCAGCATAAAAATCAAAATTTGAGCAATGTTATTACAAAGTGGGGTAATCTCCCAGTGAAGTACCTCGCAGGATGCGCAGTAGCAAAGCCCGACCCGGACACGCCTCCTAGACTCACAATGTCATGTAATTGTCGAAAAACACAGTAGCAAAGCCCGCCTCCTAGTAACCCTGACAGCTGCCTGCTGTCACATTTCATTACAACATTACAACATTACAGTTATGTGTCTGTAAAATATACAGTTGGAAAAATAAGAAAGCGCTCGGGTTTTAGACCCTTTGCCATTAGTTTTATTTCTCAGAGGATGCGATACATGAAATTATGTGAGTAATAAAGGCCGCAAATTGTCCAGGATGAAGCCCAGGTCCCCGAGAACCTTAACTAAAGCAGGGTATTAAATGGCTGCGTAAGTATTGCTTCTAAGACATTAAAACAAAGGGTACAAACGGGGACCCATGCTAATATCAAACTTTATATAATCAGAAGATGTGGTGTCTTAGATAAACAGCGCATAAACGAAATGCCAGCCTAAAGAAAACGAGCAGCAGACGCATAAGTTCTAGAGGACAGAAAGAGGCAGATATAACCTTACTTTTTATTTATCTCGAAGGCATCTTATGTTCTGAATTTTAACTACAGTTAAGTTAATGTGTCTCTAGAACCGAGACAACTTTTCAGCACTGAACATCGTAAGTAATTTGACGACCCACAGGGAACGTTTGAAACATTCTGTTTTCAAATGATTTTTCAAAACATTTATTTTCTGTGTCGCTACCCTGGAAATTCCAGCATAGACGTTCTATCTACATTTTGAGAGGTATCCTGTTTCCTGGATCATTTCACTTACAAATTATTCAGAGCTTCACATTTTGATTACTTCTGGGGGAACCCAATATATACAATTCTGTTGATCGTCTTCATACGTTAATAGCATACAATACATAGCTCTGAAAAGGGGAAGCCCAGTTATGTCCATGACAAGTACTTAGTAATGCAAATATTCTACTAGCAAGCGAACGTTGGCTTTTAAGCTATTTCATTCATGGCTTGTAGCTTTGACGTGCCTTTAGAGGAAAGAGTTCAGAGTATGAGTGTGGCTCTCTACATGTCAGTTTAAAGTTATTAACCATGTTATTTGTGTTTAATTTAGCACCCTCTTGTGTTTGTACATCTTTTATTACAGTGCGGACTGTGCTTGTGTGTCTATAACTGGACTAGATCTTTGGGTCACGTTTGAGAGTATTGTCTCACAGGCATACAGACAAATGACATAACTAGACTAGATCTTTAGGTCTGAGCTCTGCGCTCACTGTCACTCAAATGTGCCAATCAATTTGGACACGCCCAAAGCTGCGCAGTACCGCCCGCGAGGTACTTCACTGGGAGATTACCCAAAGTGGCTACATTTGCAGCAAATGACGCTTTCAGAACCCACTACTCAACTTACATATACACAGCTTCTTCCCACCTACAACATTAGCCAGCAATAATCTGCTTGTCTAGCACTAAATACGGTTCAGTACAACTATGTTTGTACTCCATCATTATCATTCAGTAAGGAAAACCCTTTCTGTCCACAACCCTATCACATTTGCAGGGCTTGATCTACATTTATACCATGTTGCCAAGGCCTGGGACTCCTTACCTATATCTATCAGATCAATACCCTCCCCTTCAGTACTTCAAAACCATTCAGAAATAGTTCTTAGCCAAAATCTGTCTCAGTTTTTGTTCAACCTCAGGAAAATTATATTCCTAAATATGAACAAGTTCCTAATCATACCTTACACCTCCTTACTTGCCCTTTTCACTCACTTCCTAACTTTATCTAGATAAAAACACACACCTACCTAGTTAGACTTTCCTGTTAGTCAAACTTCACTAAACAAATAACATGTATGACCTTGTCCTTACAAATACTTCCCGTGCCTACACCCCACTAATATAATACAATACAATCTGATATACAGCGTATGATTGCAACAACTACCCAGCCAAAAAACAAAATAAAAATTATACCCAGATAAGGAAATCTGTGGAAATAACTGTCCACCTATACCACAAGAAAAATCATCAGACTGAAAAAATAAGAAAGCAACATTACTGGTCATTAACTACTTCATAATGCTCAACTATCCCTGATTTTGCCTCATATTATTTACCCTTCTCATTATAAAATGTTTACATCTTCTGGTAAATCACTGAAAACTACAGTTGGTCCATAATGTCAGACATTACAGTCAATCTTTAGGAAATCCATGTTGATAAAAATCCATTTTCCTCCTAATAATGTGAATTAGAGTAATATTTAAAGTTATACATGATTTTAGACTTGTGAAGACTCTGGTGGTCATTAGACTAGTATAAACATATGACTCTACTAGTTATGTACAAATCATGGCACAACAATGCACTGAATGCATGTCATACTTATTTCTTCCTACAACATATACTCCAAATTCAAGATTTGACATAAATAATGTGAGAGAGTCAAAATAATCTCATACATGAAAACATACAACTAACCTGTAGCACCCTACAGTAGGCTTGTAAGCATGTACAAGAATGGGTAATCTCCAAGTGTAGTACCTCGCACTCAGTTCTGCACAGCTTTGGGCGTGGAGTGGGCGTGACATACATGATTGGCAGGGGAAAGCAGAGTATGAGTGACAGTCACTGCAGGTTACCGTTTCAATATCAGTAAAAAGAGCAGCTAGGGTAGTTACAGAATTAATCCTGTTTCACATTTAGGTGTTTCAAAATTTAGCAAACATATTTTAACTAAAAATCTAAAGGCATTCACAAAATGTTATTTTCATGCATAAAAAGGAACAGATTTGTACCTTCGACTCAAGCAGGAGTGATTTTCAGTAGGTGATCATTCAACTCCCCTTTACCTACAAGCATGCACTAATTGAGCACTCAGATATAAAATGTTGGTACTTTTCCGTTATCAGGATCTCACAGCTGCTGCTGAAGTGGCCGACACACACACATACTGTCTTTCCTGTCAATGAGAATTATTACATGTGAGCCCTAATGCCAAAGCACCCTGAAGTGTGTCCTGGACAGAAAACTACCATTACAAAAAGATGTGAAGAAACATATGCTAGGGATAAGGGAAGTGATGCAAGGTTGTGTGTTTTATTGTGCAGCGGTCGATGTACAATCACTTTAAGCCTCTGAGTACTATGTCATTAGAATAACAAACACTTAAAAGTGCACACAGCATAACCACTACTAGGTTAGTAAAAGTCAATGCTCAACGTAGCTGTCACCTTGAAGATATTGTAAATAAGCTATTTTCTGTAAGTAAATTAGTGTTAGAAGTTTGAACATAACTGGTTTGTACAGCTAACATCACATGGGGATTATAAGCAGTGTCGCATTAAATGGAAAGCTATAATTACAAGCGTTGCCCCGATAACGGAAAAGTACCAAAATGTTTATATAGCAAAGGCCCTTGCGTTTTAAGACATATTATACTCTTCAGAAATGGGGGCAGTAATATGTTTTTGTAACTCTAAATATTATAGCAAACTACTTGCAAGTTAAACATAAGACGCATTATAACTGCACAAACGCAATTATTAATTTGTGAACGTTAGGGGCACGGTCCATTACCCAAACACCACATAACTTGGCTAAAAATAAAATGAATAAAACATTTCATTTAATATGATTAATTATTAATATATTTAATATTGCCAATTTACCAGCCGAGTTTAACCTGTCCATGTTTTTATGCTATACGCTTTTTTTTAACACTGAAATCACTAGCTAAGTACTTTCTAAAAATTGCCATCAACCCGCAGATTTGTGCATTAAGTCAAAACTTCTTTGTTTTGAAAACGTTAACATAAGAGTCAGTTGGGAATGAAAGAAAGAAGTAAAGTTGAACAAAAACTGAATAAAATTACAAGCTAAAAGTAACGGTATGGCAGGAGCAAAATAAATATCCGTGCGGGCTTGGGCTGGAGGCATGTTCGGGGTGGGATTTGCTACTGCGCATCCTGCGAGGTACTACACTTGGAGATTACCCAAGAATGTCTCACTGGAGCCATATCTATGTGTGAAGTGGACTGTTGCTTCAGCTGAGCGAGTAGAAAAAAACTACCTAGTATTTGAGCAATAAAACATGACCATAATCACTTTCACATACAGCACCCCACAACAAAACTAATTCTAAACTTATTGTCACTATCCACAAAAGGAAAACACAATAACTGCTGTATAAAAAATACATAACTAATAAACCACACTAAAACCTTCAACAATGACCACATCTTCTCGGTTGAGCTCAAACCCAGCAGAGCAAAGCAAAACGAACATGGTGAACCTCCTAGAAAATAGGACTCCCATACCATCAGTGAAAAAATAGCCAGCAATGGAGATAACATTCCTCTCTTAACACAAACACACACCTAAATTACTGCACACTCAGAGTGATGGAAAACTAGGAACCTGTGTAGAATTAAACCTATAATACAAAGCTTTATACTATATAAACCATGCAAGATGGAAACAAGTGCATTAAATACATACTGTCCACTTAAATTTCTCCAGTAATGAAAGCAAAACACAAGAGATGACATCAATAACATACAGTCTAAATTAGAATCTCCCAAACATAAAAATGTTCACTTACCTATAATGCCCAAGTGTCTAGTCTAAACAAGTCCCATTAATTCTTTGAGCAACCATCTCCTACAATGTTGACTGCTTCTCCAGATGGCTTGCACAGACTCTACAGAACAGCTTAACCAGTAGAATATTGCCATTATCTGTAAAACTTACTTCAAAATTCAAGTCACCTATAGCAAATCGTGACAGTCCTTTATAATCCCAGTGTCACCAACCAGAAAAAGTAAAATTGTTAAAAAAAGTATTAATTTAATAAAAAAAGACTGCAATAATCTCTTGTCCAACCTTCCGTTACGACTGTAACTTCCACAACTAAGCAGAATTCTGTAGAAAGTGACACATATTATTTCATAAAACAGCATACCCCCCCCAACAATTAAGCCAAGTCTTGTCTGTCCACATGATGCACCTAGACAATAGCTGACTTTACTACTTTGTAATGAATGCATGAATAGATAACACTGGTTAACACATTCAGATAAATACATGCATTCATTTGCAAAAGACATTTTAACAGCTTAGCATTTCAATGTCTCATTCAGTGAAATGAAAGTCAATGCCAATCCAGAAACCAATGCACTTAGCACCTCATCAAGTTGAATATGACCATTTTCACCTCTGCTGGCACCCATTATTTAATCCAGTATGTCCAAGATCTGAAACACTTAACAGAAAGCCAAGGATGACTGTAGCAATTTTAGAATAACTAACATGCAAACCAATTGACTTGGGCTTCTCTTACCACAAACTTTAATTTATGCGTCTATTTTTATATATTTAGTTAATGTTTTAGTTAATTTAACAAAGTTCAAGAAACTGAATTTTCAGTGGAGGTTGACATCTGCAGAAAAGGATAATAAAGCTATGTATACATTTGTAAGAGCCCTATTTATAGGCTTGTAACACAGTTGGAACAGATGTGAAAAATAAGTTCAGTGAAAGTCAGGGGAACCACAAATCTCTTGGGCGGCTGATCTTTGTGGTTCCCCTGACTTTCATTGAATTAATTTTTGAGAAGAGTTGAGAAACAAAGGTTGGCATGAGAGGAAACATATTTATTTTAATGGTTTGTAAAGACATGCTGCAGGTGGATTGGACACACTAAATTCGCCCTAGGTGTGAGTGCGTGTGTGTGTGCCTTCTGTGGAAGGTTGGGCGCCAGGCTGGCAACTCGACACTGTAAAACTCAACTGCCAATCATGAGTGGACAGGTGATCCACTGTGGCGACCCCTAACCGGGAAAAAGCTGAAAGAAGAAGAAGAAGAAGAATAAGCTTCCCCTGGAAGAAGCAAAACCTCTAAATGTATGAGTTGGGTTAAGTCTGAAGATGGCCTGAAACACAAAAGGAAAAAGTACATGGACACTATTTTGACTTGTATACCTTTTTTGTTGTAGTCATGTTATGGTCTTGCAATGCACTCACCAGTGCACACATTGTCTGTAAAAATATCATGCATATACCTTTTGTACAAGTCTTCTTGACACACTGTAAAAGATCTCAGTCTTCAGTGCAGACAAGACTCCTTCTCCACTTCCACATACTGCAGCTCCATTCCTGTCACCCAACAGTCACCAGGAAAGCAGGCCTAAGCATGTTATGCCCACTAACTCTGCTTCCATAGAAGGCTGTTACTTAGTCATAGGCTCATAGGAGATGCAAATCAGTTGAGCTGCAAGGACGTTTCAGCTTTGCCAGTCCTCCCTTTTCAAGAAGGGTCAGGCCTGATGAATTTATGAATATCCAACTAGTTATCCTTTTTAAAGGCAGAAAGTGTGTCACACTGTTAAACTGGGAGAGTTAGTTTGTTCTAGAGAGGTGGGTAATCACTGTATTGTAAATCTATACCTCCATCATGTGCATTTATTTGTGGGAGTGGATGTACATCTGTGGTCCTAATATTATCTGAGCTATTTGGTTTATGGATGTATAAGAGTTTTTAGATGACTGGATCCACTGTAACCAGCAAAGCCTCCTTGTGTCACAGTAGTAACACATGACAACCCTGTCCATAATGCTAGCCTGCGTCCTAAACAAAAAAAAAAGCTGTTGCCATACCACTACCTCTACAGAAGATAGTTGTGACTCTTATCACATTTGCAAGTGACACACACACACACACACACACACACACACACACACACAGTAAATTTGTCCCCTAACCTAACCCTAAACAGTCACAATCACACACCTTAATCTATCCTCTTACCCAGTCTATCCCCTAACCCTATAATACACACACACTTGTGTGTGTGTGTGTGAATGTATAAGTATATGTGTGTGTGTGTGTGTGTATATATATATATATATATATATAAAATATATATATAGAGAGAGAGAAAGATACACTTACATGCACATACACTCTGTTGCTCACACACACACACATTATGTATAAATATAGCTATATATACATATATAACAGCTATAGATAGATATAGACATATATGAAATATTTATTACTTTATAAAGCAGCACAATAGGAACTGGTGTTGATAATGGCTGACCTGAATGCACATTTAAGGACAGATAAAACAGGAAAGGAGGACTGCCTGGGTCTACATGGGTGGGGCAATAGGAATAAAGAAGGAGATGCCACTCTAGACTTCTGTCAAACAGCTTGATAGCAGCCAACACATGTTTCAAAAAATGATACTGTCACAAGATCGCATACAAGAGCGGCTAATGTGCAACTTGGGTAGACTTCCTCCTAGTAAGGAAAGGACAATGGGACATAATCAGTGATTTTAAATTCACCCTCAGTGAAACTGTAAGCCCACTGTAAAAAAAAAACACTGATTGCCACAATCAGTTGCAAGCAGTGGTCATAGAAGGCTTCCAAGGTCATCTGAGACAGGGCTGAAGACCTAGAAGATGACTGGAAAGAAAATACAACAGCTCTAGGAATTGCTTAGGCCTCTAGCACCTCAAGAAGAAGAGGAAATATGTGACATTGAAGAGCATTGGAAGCACCTCAAAACAGCACAATGTGAGGACTACAGAACATATATGTAGCTGATACAGGCATTGAGATAAGATACATAAGAAATGCTGCTGGAAAAATGCCCAAGTCCAGGAAGTCATCAAAAGAAAGGAAGAGTGCAGGGAAAAATAGTAGAAAGACAAGACAGACAACACTAGGAGGGAATACTGCATGGCTGACAAGAAGGCTAAAAAAGGAGTTGCAATGGCAAAAGACAAGGCATCAGAGGCACTCTACCAACTTCTGGAAGGTGACTCAGCACATGGCACTAAGAAAGTATATCAGGTTGCAAGGCAAAAACAGAAAGATAAATAAGACGGTCAGACATCTTTCATAAGGGATGCCAACAACAATCTGCTCACCAGTCCACAGGATATCAGAGGCAGATGGAAGGAGTACTTTGAGCAGCTTAAATGAAGAAAACAATACAGAAGCTGTACTTCCCCAGATAGAGCCTACAATAAGAGAACAGCAGGAGCCCACCATAGAAGTAAGAATAGCTGTAAGGAAAATGAAGTCAGGGAAAGCAGCAGGATCAGATGAGGTCACAGTTGATTTGATAAAGATTGGGTGGCACAGTGGGTTAGAGTTGTCGCCTCACAGCAAGAGGTTTCCCTGGTTCAGTTCTTGGCTCGGGTGCCTTCTGTGCACATTCTGCATGTCCTCCCTCTGTTCATGTGGATTTTCTCCTGGTACTCCTGTTTCCTCCTACATTCCAAAGGCATGCAGTAAGTGGACTGGACACTCTAAATTCGCCACAGGTGTGAGTGAGTGCAACTGCTTAATGTGGAAGAACTACTGTGCCAGGGCTAGCCACCTGGTGGTATAAACCTTGGCTCTAGATAAGTTGGTTGTTAGTTAGCCAAGTTTCAGTGAGGTTAAAAGAGGTTTTAGTTTGAGTGGGTAGGTCAGAGTGGTTGTCAGCAATGGTGCTGATAGTGGAGCCATCCACGTACTTTATGAGGGATGACTGATGACAGGATGTGTGGAGTTGATTAGTAAAAATGTTAAAAAGAAGGGGGCCAAGAATTGAGCCTTGTGGAACACCCATTTTTATGGGGGAAAAGGAGAACAGAGCAGAGAGCCATTTGATGGACTGCTGTCAGCTAGTGAGGTATTTGGAGAACCAGGAGCTAGTTGCAGTTGAGAGGTTTAGTTGAGAAAGTTTAGAGAGGATGATGGGGTGGGAGGCATATATATATATATATATATATATATATATATATGTGTGTGTGTGTACATATGTATATATATGTGTATATATATTTATATGTGTGTACATATATATATATATATATATATATATATATATATATATATATTATACACACACATAGATACACACACACACACACACACACACACACACACACACATATATGCAAACACTCACGTACGTGTGTGTGTGTGTCTGTGTGTATATATATGTTTGCCTCCCTTCCACACAACCACACTGATCCATATCTATCAGTTTTGGCATTACTTTGCCATTCTTTTAGCAATTATAGACATGCACACTTTATAATCATGGTTTAGTATTGAAATGGGCCTGTATAACGCTGGATCTGATGGATCTTTAGGTATTACAGCTACCACTGATTTCTTCCAGGACGGTGGTACCTCTCCTCTTAAAATACTGTTAAACAAAACCTTCCAAATCTTTCTCAATTTGTTCCGCCTAGCTTCCAAACTTCCACAGGAATACCATCTATTCCTGGGTACTTTCCTGTAGATTGGTTATACAGCACAATTGCTATCTCATCTCCTCCTATCCCGACTGTTAGTAATTGAACCTACCTCTAACCTTGTCATATTTAATTCTTACAAAAACATTTCCATTTGTATTGTTCCTCACCCATTCTTGACCCCTCAAAGGCAAAAGAGCTGATACAGGTACAGTGAGTACTGTAGGGCTGTCAACCGACCTTGGTTGTCCAAGTACTGACCCAGCTAATGCTTGATAGTCTGGTGTTGTGTCTCATGTATGCTTAGTAAAAGGAGTAACATGCACAGCAACTGTGAAATCTGACAATGAACACACAAAATTTGTGATAGCTCTTGATAAGACAAGTAAGCTTTCACCATTTGCATCAAACTTTGACCTTGTTGGAGAAACAAAATACAGTCCAAAGCAGGAAGAAGGGAGGACTGACACCAGGAGCACAGACACTGGAAAACACAATGCCAGTGAACTCAATGTATGGACAGGTGAGTGCTTTCGCGTCTTGGGCGGTGCTTCATTGTTTGCATGTAGCACACCATCGTGCACTGCCGCATAGCAATGGTTATAGACCAAAACATTTTGCCTGTTAAATTTTCCCTTAGCACTTTGCTTGTGGTCCTCCAGAGGTTTTTCGTGGCCCTGTTGTACTGTCAGGTGGAACAATAAGCATATCCTCTGAGGTACCAACACACCTCTCTCCCTGTAGCCATTTCCTAAGTGTGACCTCCTTTCCTGACCACATAACCTAACACTATGGAGGATCAATTTACCACAGTTTGTCAAGACAACTTGGTCAACATGGCCCTCATGAAGCAGTGTAGCAACTGCCTCATGTTCACTGTCACCCTTCAACTCCTAGTCCACAGAAACTCAAATAGTGAGAGATGCTCTCTCAAAAACTAGCCAGTACATATGACAATGAGCAGGTTGTCAGCATGCACACCTCACCTCTTCCACCACTCAAACCCACATCACACATACTGATATATATGGAGGTCCTCACCATACCTGACACCATGCAAATACAAAAATGCAACATGAAATAATTCCTATGCAGAACACAGGATGCACCACTGCACATCACCAGTGTCCTACCTATCAAACATGCACTCAAGTGTCTCAACAGCAGTTACTGTTATGACTCCATCATAGTCAATGTTGGTGTGAACAACTTGAGACATATCTCTGTGGACTATATGAATAGAGACATGATTGAGCTGTCAGACTGTTTATCTCAGGTAGGTATGTCCCTAGCCTTAAGCAGCAGCCTACCTTCACCTAGGATGATGCCTCTATACAAACAGAAAATGCTTGACTTAAATAAGTGGCTTATTTTCTGTAGTCATTCTGACGGGATGTAGTGTCTGTCAGCCTGGAATGACATGTTCGACAGGTCTCAATGCTTTGCCGTAGATGGTCTTCATCTGTCACCCATACAAATTTAGCTATCAGATCAGTCTCTTGCCAAACCCATACTGCCTTTTTTAGGTAGTGTCTCAAGGACAAAATTCCCGACATAATAATTCCCTATAAAAAAACTCAGGGTTATGCTGTTCAAAGCTGGGAGTCATACTGTGAAAGTACACTCACTGGAAGCAGTCCTCACAGTGGAAGATGCAGATGTATGTGTACAGTCTTGTAGACCGGGTTCAAGTCTGTGAAGAGCACCCCAGCCATACAGAGTTACACCTCCTTCCATAAGTTCAGACCACAAACTGAATGAGTGAAAAATAAAGGAGACAGTGTATCAATATTCATCAAAGATACATGCACCTCTACTAAGGTGTTGGGTTGCCAGCCCGACACCCAAAGAAGGCACACACACGCACGAATGCCTACGGCCAATTTAGAGTGCCCAATCCACCTGTGGTCTTTAGGATGTGGGAGGAAACCGGAGCACCTGGAGGAAACCCACAAGACCACAGGGAGGACATGCAGACTCCGCACAGAAGGCACCCCAGCCGAGGATTGAACCAGAGAGATTCTTGCTGTGAGGTGGCAATGCTAACCACTGCAGCACCATGGCCTTCAATAAAGGTATGCATGGATGACCAGATGGCAGCCTCACAAATATCATCTATTCAATAGCTTCCGAATAAGGTCATCAAAGTTGCCATGGCTATAGTAGAATGAGGACTTGGTTTACCAGAAAGAGGTTAATTGTATAAATTAAATTAATGTGACACAGTCTGACAGCCATCTTGAAACTGATACCTTGGGCACCTTTTCTCCTAATTTGTTATGAGCAAACTACACAAAAAAAATGCTTATCCGTTTGGAATAATTATCTTCTGTGAAGGCAGAAATGCAACGTTCTATGTACATCCAAGGAGTGCAATAAATACTCTCCTTTATTTCCATATTTTGGAAAGAAAACTGGTAGATGAATGGGTTTTGAAATATTTGACCTAAAAGCCACTTTCAGAATAAAGGAAGAATTTGTTCTTGGAAACACCCTGTCCTTATTGAAAATCAAGTAAGAAGAGGAGGAGGACAGACAGCAAAGTTCTAAAATTCTTCTTGCTGAAGTGATAGCTACAAGAAAAATAGTTTTCAAAAAGAGGTATTTAAACTCTGCCAAAGATGCTGGCTTGAAGAGCAGTTTTGTGAGAGTCTCCAGAACAAAATTCAGACCTCAAGGAAGAACAAGATCTTTAAATGGTGATCTTATGAAAAGGTGCCTTTTAGAAATGCATTGCACAGTTTGTGAGAAGCTAAAGAATGTTCCTGAAATCCAGTCTGAAGCTTAGAAAATGCAGCCAAATGGACATTGACAGTGGAGAAACTACAGTCTGAATATAAAAGAGATACAAGAAAGCATAGGATGTCTGCTATATGGGCTGAGAAATTATCAAAGTTTTGTGTACAAGCCCAAGAAATAAATCTTTTCCACTTTTTATGACAGACCTTTTGAATGGATGCTTTTTGAAAAGCTGTTGAAAATCTGACTACTTCCTTAGGAAGAAAATTATCCTTAGCTATCAGTGGAACTGGAGAAACCAAGGATTTTATTTCAAACTGTGTAGGTCTAGGTGAGGTTGCACAGAGGGGTTAGAGATCATATCAGGACCTGGATCCAGGAAAGCTTCTTTTAGTGAGACCTTAAAAGTGAGCGGGCTATGAAGATATTTGTCTTGCACCACAAGCTTTCTGGAAAAATCTGAACATCAGGGGAAAGGGTGGGTATGCATATAAAGCCAGGGGGAAGTCATCACTGAGACTGAGATGCCCTTGGTTGCCCCAGAGAGGAAATCATGGCAAAATAGCTGCTTGTATTTGCTGTTATGAGGGGTGGTAAATGGAATGCAGCAGGGAGTGTGCCTGGGACTGAACACATTCTTGGCTGTCATTGGACTGAGGGACCACACGTAAAGCATTAGCAGATCCCTGCTGAGGTAATCCTCAAGGCTACTGAGTACCCCTGGGATGTGTCTTGCTATCAGAAGATGGAGAGAGGCTATTGCCCATTACCAGACCCTCAGAGCTTGTTTGTTGATGCACCAAACTACAGTTATGTTGCCTGTTTGGATGGATTTCATGTCCTGAGGAAGGCAGTCCTGAAATTCCTGCAATACTAAGAGGACTGCCCTTAACTCCTATGCATTTAAGTGAAAATCGGCCTTGTTATCCATAGACTGAGCCATTCTTCTTCATTATGCACCCCTATCCAAATGAGGATGTGTCCGTGATTAATGTTGCTACTGGGTGTGGGATCTAGAATGGTCTTCCTGCCCAAACCTTTGTGGATTGTAACTACCACTGAAGATGCCTTTTGCGAGATTCTGTAATAATTATGATCTTGGAAACAGAATTAAATCTCTGTGAGCACACAGCATGAATGAGTCACTGTAATATTCTCAAATGGAAGCAGGCGAATTCTACCATCAGAAGTGAAGTGACCATCAGACCTAAATTCTTTTTTTTTCAAAACAGGTTTATTGTTTTAACATACAAGAGAAATATAACAATTTTATACAAGTAATTAAAAATAGATATGATTATAACATTCAACAAAACAACTAAAGTATTTACAAAGACATCCACTACAATCAGATCAATTAATTAAACTAAAATACCATGCTATTGAAATTAGGATTTTTTTAACAAATTTTGTAAATTATCCCATACAATATAATAAGATGTTTTTCTAGTTGTTCTTGACCTAATTGTGTTTATTTCCATATGGCACACTATATTCATAACATTTTAAATTCATTGAACGAAGGAGGTGTATCTGAAATCCAGTTTCTGGTTATTATTTTCCTAGCCACTGCTAGAATAGACCATAACAAGGGAAGCTTAACCTTTTAACACTTTGAGGTACAGGTGTGTTGAATAATATAAGAGATTTAGAAATAATGAAATTATCTGTAAAAGAGCCTGCAAAAATTCATTAATTGACTTCCAGTATTCTTTCAATTTTATACAGTCATAAAACATATGAGCCCAGTCAGCATTAATTTCTACATTACATCTCTTACATAGATTATCTTTATTATTTATTTTATTCATCATCAAAGGTGTATAAAGAGATCTATGTAAATATTTCCATGTATAAAGTCTCCAGACAATGGAAGACGTAGTTCTATAGGCACATTCATTATATATTGTTTATCTTGTTGATTTGGTGGGTCCCCATTAATAGAAGTGAAATAATTCCAGTATGTATCTACACTGTAAAAAGTTTCTTGTCTGATAATTTTATGTATGTATGAAAGTTTACCTTTATCAGAAACTTTATGTTGTAAATTTAATATCAAGTAATCAATCAGTGTTGGAATAGATTCTTTAACTGTTATAGACATTAGATCTATTTTATTAATGAGATGTTTTCTAAAGGTCTGAACCTCTAACCAGCAAGTTTCTCTTAGATCAAATTCTTGTTTTAAGAAATCTAGATTTTTAACTTTATTATCAGATATCAACTGATACCAGTACTTTAGATCATTATCTATAGCTAAATGAGTTCCTTCAGAAGTAGATGACAAAAGCATACCCTGAGTATACATTATAGGGAATATAATAAAATTCCATTCCCTATACTTAGGGTGCATGAATATAAAGTTACGATAGCTAATAATAATATTTAATGGGTAACAAACCATATGTTTAGGTGTAATAGGTGAAGTACAAAATTCCTTTAGTAACCATAACATGGAGTTATTTACAATCATATTTTTATGTGTTAAGGAGATTTTCATGAAGTGCATACTAATTAGCCCCCAATAATCTTTCCATTTTGCGATATATGACTGATCTATTAATAAAGTAATAACTTTTACAATAGAAGAGATAGTATATAAATTAAAGTCTGGAAAAGAAATACCCCCTTGAGACCAGCTATTAGTATGTTTCTTTAATGCAATCCTAGGTCTCTTAGGTGCCCATAGGAAATTTAACATTAGTGTATTCAGTTTCTTGATAATTATTTTTGTAGGTGGAAGTATTATTGATTGTATTAAGTATAAAATCTTGGGGAATAGTATCATTTTAATTGTAAGTCTCTCCTCCATAGTAAAAAACATATTATTCCAGGTATTAAAAAGATTTTGTATATTAAGAAAACTGATATTATAATTATTATATATAATAGATTTAATATCTTTAGATAGTATTATACCTAAATAAGTTATCTGACCTGAATTGGGTACATATTTAGTAAAATCACTAATGAGAATATTTTTTCGTGTATATATAGGTAGTATTTTAGTTTTTTTCTTCATTGAATATTAAACCAGAAATACTTTTAAAATTCATCATTTTATCAAATAGAGACTGCATAGAAGAATTAGATCCTGCTGATGTTAATTAGAACATCATCTGCAAAAAGTTGAATTTTGGATGTTGTATTTTCATCTATTTCAAAACCCTCTATGTCAGTACTGTTTTTGATCAAAGGCTCCATTATTCAAGTGAATAATAGTGGAGAGAGTGGACACCCTTGTTTTGTACCTTTAAAAATGGGTATTTTTCTGTGAGACATATGTTCCTACCTTAATATAAGCCAATGTTCCTTTGTATAAATGCTCAATTAGATTTACAAATGCATCTGAGAAGTTTGTGCACTTCAGTAAGGTAAACAGATAGTCCCAACTTACTGAATCAAATGCTGAACTTATATCAAGACTAATAAGTGTTAAATCTTTCTTTTTCCTATTTGCAAAATCAATTAATGTTAAAGTTCTTCTTATATTATCAAAAGTATTTCTATTTACAATGAAGCCTGTCTGATCTATATCTATAATGCGGGGATGATTGTCTTCAATCTATCAGCAAAAATACTCATAAACATTTTATAATCAACATTAAGTAATGAGATGGGCCGATATGAAGTACATCTAGTTGGATCTTTATTAGGTTTTAAAATTGAAATAAATGTATATTGCCAAGATGGAGGGGTTATTAACTCAGTTTGGGGCAAAATAAAAACCTTATGTAGTAATGAATATGTACTTTTAGAAAGGATTTTATATATCTCTGGTATAATACCATCATTACCCGGTGCTTTGTTTGATTTAAGCTTATTTATTTGTGTAATAACCTCTGTATATGAAATACTTTTGTCCAATAGTTTAATCTGTTGTTTATTAAGCTTTTATTCATGTTTGTGGTTATAAACTCCTTTATTTTATCTTTAGGTTCCATGCTAATGTTATTATGGTTAATTTTGTGAAAGTGATTTCTAAATTCATCTAGTATTTCTGGTATACTAGAAACATTCTTCTTTTCCTTAGAGAAAAGATTTCTTTGATATGGTTTTGTTTATTCAACCTTTTGTTTTATTTTTAAGTCTATGTAAGTATTTGGGGCTTATTGAATAAGACAAAACTTGTATTTCTCTAAAGTTATTTTAACTTTATGAGTTAAAATTTCTTTGTATTTCTCATTTAGTTTGTTTATTTCTTCAATAACTTTCTTGTCCATAATATTTTCTTTATTATTATGTTTATAAGAGTCTAATTTACTTTGAATATCTAACAATTCCTTATCCCAAGATTTCCTTTTATTATTATACCATCTGATACTTTGTCCATATAGATATGATTTTAAGGCATCCCAAACATAGACAATGGAGACTTCAGGAGTATTATTTATGTCTAAAAAATGTTTTACTTCTGAAAGTATATATTCTTTATAGTCTTTTAGTTGAGTTAAGTATGCTGGTATCCTTTTGATCTGAACATTATGAGTATTTTTTATCATGAATTCAAAAACAATTGAATTATGATCAGATATAGAACATGAAATGATTTTGGAATTAATTAAATCTGTTACCATCTGGTTAGAAATAAAGAACCTAGCTATTTTTGAATAAGTTTTGAATCTGTTAGAAAAAAAGGTGTATGGTAATGATTTTGAATCTATCTGATTATTAATATCATTCAAATGATAAGAATTAGCAAAATCATTTAAATGTTTTGCATTAGATGTAATTCTTCTTTTTCCTATAGTGGTAGTATCACTTTCATGCAGTATACAATTAAAGTCACCAGCTAAAATAATATCTCCTATAGAGAATTATATGATCTTATCAAGATGATGTTTCACTGTATTAATACCAATTCCAGGTATCCAATATACATTAATTAAAGTGTAAGTTTTCCCATTAATTTGTACTGTAACCATATAAAACATTCCTTTGTCATCCTGATAAGACTTAATGGTTTTAGGAATGGGCATACTTTTATTCCATAAAATAGCCACTCCTCTTTTTATCTGAGTGTGCTCTGAACTAACCAATACTGTATATTTGTTTGTGGCTAGTTTATCAATATCTTTTTTCAAGAGATGGGTTTCTTGCAGGAAGACTAAGTTGGCCTTATGTAAATTAATGTATCTTATTAGGCTTGCCCTTTTACACGGATTATTCAATCCATTAATGTTTAAAGAAATTCCTTTTAAAGATGTCATTTGGCATTTTTAAAATTTAAGAATCTTATGATCAAAATAACAAATAACAACATAAGTAATGTTACATCTCCTCCTTTAGGTGTACCTTTAAATATAGCTGTATTTATTGAATCTCTTATGGGATTTTGCATAGGATTCAATTTTGTTTGTAGTGACAATGAGTGTACAAAATATATTGTGGATGTCAAAACTATATACATATAACAATGAACAAGTGAAAATAATGTAAGGATTAAACCTTGCATCCAGCCTGGAGTTAAAAACTCCAACTTAGAGTAATATTTACCACTCAAGTTAACCCCCTACCCTAAGCAGCAGTACCTCAGCTACCACCTTATCAATTTAATACTGGTTATATTTAACTTAAATTAACAGCTTTCAATTCAATTATCTAGCAAGACAAGACTACACATTTGATAAAACAGCATCATATAAACTAAAATAAACTTTTTTTTTTTTAAACTATTCATACTACTATATAGATCTATGTAATATAATACACTTGTATTCAAATAGCATTCAAATAATCTTGATATTAGGAACCAAGAGGAGAGAGAAATAAAAGACGTGAAAGAGGGAGAAAGAGTGAAAGAAAGAGAGGAAAAAAAAAAAAAGGAAGGCATATTTACATATTAATTTATTCAAAGTATGTAAAAATAAGTTCTAACATTCATTTAAATCAAAAACTTTGGCTAATATGGTTCAGACATTACATATATTAAGATGCATCTATTTTCTGTCGTGTAAATGCAGTCAACAGCTTCCAAAAAAACCTTGAATTGCTTGTATATGAGCATTTTACTCATACTCATTATTGTCAATAGAATAAAATATATTTATAGAAATTGTTATAAATCATACTGCATAGTTATGCAAATTCTCAGAAACACTTGCATTATTGTAAAAAAGCCATCTGTATTTTGTATGTCTATACTACTGCTTTAAAATATATCACATGACAATTTCTTCCAGAATAGAGTTATAAAGTTATTTATGCTTGTCAATCAGATGAATTAAATGAGTTATAGTAATGTATATGTTTGGAACATACGTTTTAACACAGATTAGTATGCTGCAGTCAAGTAGATTTTCAAAAACACTTGAATAAATGTTTCATTTTCTATGCCTTCTAAAATAAGACATTTACTTACTACAAGAAACTGCATCATTTAAAATCATTATAACTGACATATTTTATGAATTATAACATAGATATTTAAGTAATTATATAAAATAACTCACATTTAAATGTTAAAGAGTTAATTTTCCTTCACATAGTCGCATTTGCATCAGTTCTACTTCCTGGTAGAGTGTTCTTCCTGAATCTGTGATGTGTCAGTGTGATATCTGGGTCAAAGGTCAAATTGACTGCTTTCAGCTTCTCTGTGAGAATTCTGAGAGTTGAAGCTTTTAAAACAACTCGAGGACACTGTTCATGAGGTAGCCCACATCCCACATTGTCTCCCTTAACATTTTGGCGGGAAACTTGTTAAAAACTAGTGACAAACATTCATTTAGCAGTGTAAATGCATCTAAACATGACAGGTTATTACAGCCTCTATGTAAGTGAAATTAAGCCCAAAGTTATTAATAAGTAATAAAACTCAATATTTTTGTCCCAACTCAATTTTTATGCAAATCTTATTATTTACTGTGTCTATATGATCAAAAGCATTTCTATATATTAATATGAAAAAAAAATAAAGAGAAAGAATAAAGAAAAGAAAAAGAGAGTAGAAAATAAGAGTGTAGAGCAGAAATAAAAAAAATGTAAGAGAAAGCTATAAGAAGTATATACAATGGAATATTACTTACTGTTTATATTAATAGAGTTAAAAACAAAACATATTATTTACTATTATTTAGTTCTAATTATTATTAGTCAAAGCATGACAGATTATTTACAAACAAGCATAAGCAGTATAATCAAGAAAGTATAATTAGGAATAGCATTTGAAGAACATATAAACTTTTTACAAGGAATAAATATGTCATTATTCCATTTATCATATTTTCTCCCTGCCCTCCCTCACCCTTTACCCACTACATAATCTAAATAGAATGTCATTGTTTAAACAAAGAAAAGAAGAAAAGGAGAAAAAAAAGAAAAAAACAAATGTATCAAATTACTGACTTTACTTCTCTTTTTCAGAAAGAGAAACAAATTGAATAATAGCTTGTTATTAGTTCCTCAGATATTTTGACTGGTTATGAAACAAAACATTTCTTTGCACACAGAGATCAAATTAAATCTTTTTCAGAATATTTGTGGCTTTCTGGAAATGCAGGAACTATATTTAAAAAGATTAATAATGAAGTAAAATGATGAGAGAAAAAAAGAAAAAAAAATATAGAACAAATCATTTGTTTTTTAGTCTCTTCTTCTTCTCTGAAGTCTTCCACGAAGTTTCAGTTGCCAGTCTCTTTAATGAAAGACTAGCCCATTCCATTTCCTCTATTTTATCCAAAATCTTATTTTTTTGATAAACAGTAAAGCAGAGTCTAAGTCATCAAAAATTTTAGGACCATCAGGAAGGAAGATTTTGCAGGAAACAGAAGGTATGTTTTAAACTGTGCTTTTTTAAGCTCCCTTATTAGTGGCAGAAAAACTTTTCTTTTAGCTGTTACCAAGGAAGAATAGTCATTGTCAAACAGTTGTCTCATTAATCTTAACAGGAGCTTTAGCCCAAGCAGATTTAAGAACCATCTCTTTATCAAAAGATGGCAGAAATCTAACTATAACTGATCTAGGATAGTTTTTGTTAGAGTTAGTATTAGCTATAGATCTATGTGCTCTTTCGATACCAAAAGAGAATGCTTCTGGTAAGTCTAAAGTTTTAGGGAGCCATGTTGTTAAAAAAGAAGTAATATTGTTACCTTCAATATTTTCTGGCAGTCCAAAAATCCTAATGTTATTGCGCCTAGATCTATTTTCCAGGTCATCCAGCTTTGTTTGTAAATGTGCATTTTGTTTCAGCAGAAACTCAATGTTGATTTCCTCTTCTTGGATTCTATTTTCCATGTCATTCACAGCTTCTTCTATGCCTGTCATCTGGATCTTCTGTTGTTGCAGATCTATATGTAACAAGTCTATTTGTTTTGTAGTTTTTTCTATGAAAGTATCAATTTTAGTATCCATTTTATCCATCTTAGCAGTAAGTTGCTGGATTATAGTTATCAGAGACTGAAGTTCTTTCTTGATGCTGGAGTCTTGAGAATTTGTCTTACTGGAACTCATTTCAGACTGATAAACTGACAGGAAAATTTCCAAAGTGATTTCTGACAGGAATATTGTTAAAATTTCCTTTCTTTTTTAGATATAGTTCAAGAACTATATAAAACAAACATATTTAGAAAGAAAATTACTTCAAAAATTAATTTTTTAAGTAATTAATTCCTATCAGTGTAATGAAATTGGTGGAGCTGAAGAAATCTGCTGCTATCCTGTGTTCATCCTTGGCCACGCCCCCCATCAGACCTAAATTCTGAGAACCAAGGCTGCTGGTGAAAGTTGCTGAGTAACAGACACTCAACTGTAGATTGTAAGGTCTGAATTCTATCCTAAGGAAGGGGATAGAGACAGTGACACCCTAGGAATACTATTTTCTTGGTTGGGATCAGGTTGAACTTTTGCAGGTTTACAGCCACACCCAGGAACTTGCTGCTATGACAGACATACATTTGGTGAATACCCTGGGGGCTGCAGGGAGACCAAATGGCAGCGATCTGGATTTTTAAAATGTGGCTCCTATTTGGAAATATACAAATCTCCTGGATTCTTTTACTATCTTTATTTGAAGGCAAGTGTCCTAAAGATCCACAGAGCACATCCATCCATTCACCCTGAGGCAGGGTAGAATCGACTGCACAATGACCTTACTAAATTGGGTCTTTTGCACATATGTATTTAGAAAGCTGAGATCCAAAATGGGCCTGAGGACCATGTTTTTTTCAGAACTAAAAAACATGGAATAAAATCCTGACCCGGTCTGGTGTGCTGGGATGCCATGGATGGCTCTTTTGGTGGAAACAGAAGCTATTCCTCATAACATGCCCTTTGCCTGTTTTGGTAAGACATGTGGCAATGGACAATTGTGGGGATGAGAAAGAGTTTCTAAAAATGGTATAGAATAGTCTCTGGATATTATCTCTCTTATCCAACTGTTTTGGGTGATGGCATACCACAACGCTAGGTCGAGAAAGACAGACAACCCCAGACTCCCTCCAGAGTGGATCAGTCAAGCACAGTTTCAGGGATTATGGGTCTTCTGTCAGAGAAGGGCCTGCGATATCACAGATTCTGTGAACTTCATCAGCCTCTGGGTCTGCATCTGTTAAAGGGGCCACCTCTGCTATGGCAGCCCCTGTCAAACTGATGTCTAGACCTTTGAAACCAGAGTGCACAAGGCCTTTTTTGGTTCCTATAAGATTGCTGGTGGACCTCAAACTTGACTCCAACAGCAGAGAGTCTTACCATCCTGCTCACTCTTTCCACAATGACAGAGTCTACTGAAGATGATTTGGCCCAGTGTAGTTTCTCTTTTAGGGAGGAGGAGCTTGAATGTTATACTAGGGACTGTCTTGCAAGTCTCAGGCTCCTGCAAGGCCCTTCTAGCCGCTAAGTCAATTAACCTGTCAGCTGGAGGAATCACCCAGGATAAAGACTGTGTCATTTCACAGGCTTTAAACATTTGCCTGAGAGGGGGTCAGTGAGCTGAGCTCCCCTCTGGTGCATCAGTTCTATAATTTTCTCAAATGAGGCAGCTTCTGGAGGTGACTATGGCAAACCCTCTCTATCCTCCAAATCAGTGTCAGAGGTGGAAGACTCTTATGGAGAGTCTAGGTATTTTCTCTTACACGTCTTTTGTTTTGGAAGATCAGGGTATGTGTCACATGAATTCAGACAGGACTCTCTCTGCTTTTGAGCAACAGATATGAGGATCCAACAAGGCCAGATTTGAACAAGTTGGAATGATATTTTCCAGAGATGAAAATGCATGGAAGTTCAGCCCCTGGGCCATAAGGACCTAGGAGGAACAACAGTACTAAAGTAACTGGAACTGAAATATGTACTGGTGAGAGAGCAATAATCTGGGGAACTTAGATGGATCCAACCACTTTTGGAGCCAAAGACAACTGAATGACTTCCATCTCAATCTGTGTCTTTGAAGTCGAAGAATTACTGGGTCTCTTTCTCAGATCTGACTTTCTGAGCTTTAATTTGTCTAAAACCTTTTTGGGTTTGGAAACTTCTGGATCCTGCAGCAGTAGGTCTTTAAAATGAAATTATTCCTCCTGTTCACCAAGGCTCTGGGTCTGATGGAAGCACAGATTTTGCTGTTCATGCCTAAATGAGAAACTCCTTGACACACAACACATGTGTCGTGTAAGTTTTGAGGTGGCATTTTGTGTCTGCGCCATATTACATTAGTTAAAACTGGTCTGCTTTTCTAGTTTAACAAAAGAACAATTAAACACTACAGTAAGTATGCATAACCACACAAAGATTGAAAAGGCTCCCTATTGAAATGTCACCACTACTCATTATGAATGCTGACAAATAGAAAAAAAAGACTGAAAACCCAGAAGAAGAGCAAAATCTAAACCCAGCACACCAGATATTCAACAAACTTATCCAATTACCTATGAAAATCTTATATAAATATGCAAGTTTCAGTATTAAAAAATGTACACATACATACATGCACACATATAAATATGCATATATGTACATAAATGTGTGAGTATATATATATATATATATATATATATATATATATATATATATATATATATATATATATATATATGTATATATATATATATATATATATATATATATATATTATATATCCACGCAGATATACACAAACATACATGTAAATACACACACATATGCACATAGTGATATATGTATTGTGCATATATAAGCACATACATACACATAAATGCATACATATACAGCCGTGGTCTGGATGGAGAGATGATAAAATTAACAAGCAAAGGCAAGTATTAAGTATCACCGGCATAAAACGCAATAAATCTTGACAAAACCTAAAATGATAGGGGGACTAAGGCCCAAAAATTGAGACGGATTTTAAATATTGTTCTTATAAACTTAAAAAGCTGCTAGGCTAACAGGATTTGTTAATGCATTTTCAGAAGGAAATAAAGTCTTAACCTCAAATATACCCATGTCATTATTTAGTGACTTCATCCTCCGTGATTTGTCAGAAAACTACAGATTGTATGAGGAAAAGACCACATATTTGAGGCAAAAAACTGACTACCGGAAATGAATTCATCAGCAAGGCCGACGTCCTTGCAAACAGCACAGACTACATGCAGCATTATGTCATCAACTGCACCCTCACACTGCAGTATGGTCAAGAAACAGGTTTCCAAGACAATATAGTTAAGTCTGAATGTTTACCTCTAAAATTAACTAAACAAACATGTTTTTACTGTATTTGATGAAGTTAAAATGAAAAACATTTCTCCAGTGTTTGCTGCCTCCCTCCTGAAGTATGTACGCAGTAGAGTACTTTAACTACACTTGCCGATGTTCCTGCAAATAATACGGAAAACATCTGTGTTTGCCAATGCCCACATCCCCTGCGAGCATTTGAGGTTAGGGAAAAATTAAGTAACAAGCATTTGCTATGATCATGGTAGGTTGGGATTGTCTCCTTAGTGGTTCTTTAACAGGCATGTCAGTCCGCAAACAAACTAAAATATGCGTGAATGTTTGCCACTTTCACATTCATTATGTGATGGCTTAGTGGTTAGCTGCTGTGACTATAGTGTACAGCGTCCTGAGTTCAAAACCTGCAAGAGCTGGTTAGGGTAGGAGGCTGGCATAATGGTTATGGTGTTTACCTTACAGTCACAAGGTGCAGGGTTTGATTCTCGCATGGGGTAATTGGCTAGGCTTACAATGGTCCAGAAGGACAATTAGCATAGTATGAACCTAATCATTATCAACAGCCCCACCTGAATAAATAAGGAAGTATAAGAATCCAAGCCAAAGGAAATAATTCCGTACACACTTTCATGCATTTAATAGCATACATCATCATACCTCTCAACCTAACGAAGCAAGAAATCTGGACAAAGCCATAAATAATAGGGGGACAAAAGCCCCAAATAGGGGCACTTCTTAAATATTGCTCTTACAAACTCAGAAAGTGGATAGAATAACAGGTTTTGCAGCAACAAGGATTTTTCTGAGGGGTAGGAAGTCTGAAACTCAAATGTCTGTCATTTTCTGACTTAAACCCTGAGTGGCTTGCCAATGATTTGCTAGAAAACACAATCACATGAGAAATTAACCAAAATATGAGGCAAAAATCTGTACAGCTGAGAGGTAACTGAGTCAATAAATTAACAGGCATCCTCACCCCACAAATAAAAATGATAAAATATGATCTTTTGACAGTTTTCTATAGTTAAATAATTTACATTCATACTTCACGATTCTAAGTACTTTACTCTCAACCTTTTAAAGTACCGGAAGCAGAAAAAAAGGAAAAAAGGCATATGCACTTTTGCGCATTAGTCTTGCATATTGACTTACGCTGGTAAATTTTGCTTTACCTAAAATGCATAATGTTCTTCAGCAGCACATACATATTTTGCACGTCTGAAACGCTAGTTATAAACTGCTTTATCATAGAAAAAAATAGGCCCTGTGGTTAACTATTTCGCTAACCTATGTATCTATGCAATGTAACTTGAACCAATGTCACAGAATAGACAACAAGGGATAATTATTCCCTCACAGTTTTACCACCAATCTACGTTGCTAACATTATCAGACTTATCAGTGGTTCCCACTTAATGCAAAATTAGAAACAGAAAGCATAGAAAAAAATGTACACAAAATTACATCGTGCCGAGAAAGGTCGACACCATTTAAAAGTATGCACATTGCACATGTAATGTTAACGGGGTTTTTTGTTTTTTTTTAATTTAAATCACTATTGTTATGTTCCAAAGGGAAAAAATAACTATTGAAATGTACCTATACACTAGCTATTAAAAATACAGATGTATAAGACAACGTGACTTAATATTTTCTGAAGTAAAACAAGTGCATAACGCAAATTATCACTGTTTATTAAGTGTACTTCACCACTTTCTCTCCAAAAGTCAGGGGGTAGGTAGCAGCAGGGTCAATATGAGTCAAAATCAGTTATAGTTTAGAGTTATAATACCAACCATACCTTTCAACCTAAAAACCAGTTGATTGAGCGCTTTCTTCCCTCTTAAGCAGGGATTTCATCAGAATCTAACTTTTTCCCTCCAAAACTTGCCCTTAGATAGCAGATTACATCATTAAGACCTGGTGACTCATCCTATTAACATTTATAAAATTCACTAAAATACATTCAAAATATAAAGTCCTAAAAATAATAATATAACTATAAAAAATATATGATGGAGATGTGTGTGAACCACAAATTTTTCAATATCAGCAGGAATGGGATGTGGGGCTACAGGAGGTAAGGAAACATCCAGAAGGGTGGAGGAACCAAGGAAACAGGAACAAAAGGGAGAAATGGTAGGGAACATTGTTCAAGATGGAGTGAGACACACACTGTTAGGATATTATATTTACAATTTTGCAGGAGTTGAGCTGTCTAAGGAACACTTCTCTCTCTGTATGAAAGGTTTGAAGTTTGTTCCAGCTAGACAGTTTGATTACACACAAACAATTATTGAATTAAAAATGTATTTAAGGAAGCTTAATTTAGCATATATGTTCGAAGGACAAAATATACTTAATAAAGAGAAGCTAAAGTATGAACCCAAGAATAAGAGTGTGTTTAACCCACCTCTAGATCCAATTTTATTTAGTTTGGAAAAAGCAATAATGGAAGATATATATAAACTAAAAGGTAGAGAACAAAACATTTTTAAAAATAAAAATTTGAGTAAAGAAGAAAATGAAATATTAAAATGTTTGAGAGAGGACAAGAGCATTAGAGTGATGAGTCCTGACAAAGGAGGTGGTATGGTGTTCTATGATAGCTTAGAATATTCCAACAAAATATTTGAAATGTTAAATGATTCACTGACTTATACGTCAGCTTCCTTAAATGAGATTAATATTAGTAATAAAAAAAAATAGATTTTTATTTAGAAGAATATATATTAGAGGAAAGAATTTCAGATGATTTATATAATTTTTTGAAAGTCAAGAAACCTCTAGTGGCTACAATGTTTGGAATACCTAAGACACATAAAGGACTAGAAAATTTGAAATGTAGGCCTATTGTGTCAGGACGAGGGTCCAATACGTATCCCTTTGGAATGCTGATAGATAAGTGGTTAAAAAACCAAGTTATTAATGCAGACCACATGATTAGGGACTCTTGGGAATTTTTAGGTATGATAAATAAAGATTTGTGGGATAAAGATATAACATTCATTACTATTTATATAATTGATTTATACATATCTATTCCAAAAAAAGAAGGTCTGGAATGGTTTTTTTGAGAGTTTAAACAAGTGTACAAAACTTGTAAGTAATAAAATTGAATTAATTATGGAATTTATGGAGATTGTTTTGGACCATAATTACATACATTTTGAAGGAGAATATTTCATGCAACACAAAGGGGTGGCTATGGGGGCGTCATGTGCCCCCATTTATGCAAACCTTGTGTTATTGGACTGGGAACATAATGTGTTTAAAAGTGATTTTTTTCAATATATGAAATTATATGTTAGATTCCTGGATGATATCTTTATTTTGTGGAAAGGTCCGAAGATTAAGATTCAAGAAATGATTAAGTATTTTAATGATAGTACAGAATTTTTAAGATTTACCTATGAATATAAAGAGAATGGTACAAACTATCTAGATGTAAATATTCAAAAGGAAAATGGGTCATTTAAATCTAAGGTTTATAGAAAACCACATTTTAGTAACTCATACCTACACTATTTGAGTAATCACCCAATAAAACAAAAAAAAAGTATTTTGAAAGGCCAGCTCATTAGGATAGCAAGAATGACATCTAATGAGGAAGATATTGATGAAGAACTGGCAATAGTAGCTAGATTGTTTAAGGAAAGAGGGTATCCCACTAAAAACATTAATGACTATGTTAATTTTGTAAGGGATGAATGGGGAAAGAAATATAAGCCCCTATTAGGGAACCCACAGAATATGGGTGAAGATAATAAGGATTTTGAAAAATCTATGGTCATTCCTTTTGGAAATAAAACACATGAGGTGGAGAAAATTATGAATGACAATTGGGTTATGTTGAGAAATAATTTGAAGCTATGGACTGTAGTGGGTAATAAACCAAATTTTGTTTACAAAGTTGGACCTAATCTGAAAAAATCTTTTGAAAGTGAATTTAAGAATAAAAATAATAATAAGTATGGCACTTCAAAATGTGGGCGTTGCTCCCAGTGTCAATATATTTACACTAGGGAGAGTATTACACTAAACAATATTTTAAGGACAGAAATAAAGCTTGAAAAGGGTAATTGTCAAACTATAGGTGTGATTTACTTGGCGCTGTGTAAAACCTGCCCTAGTTTCTATGTCGGTAAGACAGAAAGACATTTAAAGGACAGGATTTATGAGCACACTTACCAAATACTTAATAAAAATCTAAATAATGCTTTGTGTAAACATTCCATAAACTGCTCTGTTTTTTTAGGTTTTGAATTTGCCATCTTAGAGAAGGTTTTAAAGAACCCCAGAGGGGGTAATTATAGAAGTTACATAGAAGAGAGAGAGCTAAGATGGCAAATTTTGTTGCAAGCAAGTCAAGTCCCTGGGCTGAATGAAGTTATTTCTATTAAGCCCTTGTTATATAAAAAAGTGGAGTTAATGAAATAATGTTACATAGAAAAATGTACATACACATATATATAAATTGTCTAGACTTATTTATCTGTTTTTTTATAGTTATATTATTATTTTTAGGACTTTATATTTTGAATGTATTTTTAATGAATTTTATTAATGTTAATAGGATGAGTCACCAGGTCTTAATGATGTAATCTACTATTTAAGGGGAAGTTTTGGAGGGAAAAATTTAGATTCTGATGAAATCCCTGCTTAAGAGGGAAGAAAGCGCTCAATCAACTGGTTTTAAGGATTTTACAATAAAGGAAACGTACTTCGAATCCATATGCAGTAACAGTGCTTTTTTTTTTTTTTTTTTTCGAGTGATTTTGTGGACTACTAGCACTGATTGGCTTCTTTTTGCTTATTATACCTTTCAACCTCCCAACTGTACAGATTTTAGCGGAATGCCCAGATTTTGCCTCAAATATTGGTCTGTTCCTCATAGAATCTGTGGTTTTCTGGTAAATCTCGACGATTGAAGGCACTAAATAATGGCCAATTAGATGAGTTTCAGCCTTTCAGAAAAGCCTCATTCCCCAGCTCTGGAAAAAAGCCTTCATTATTCCACTATACAAAGAGGGCAACAACAATGATATCCCTAACTTCTGCCCCTATCGCTATCTTATCTCCCATCTCTAAACTTCTAGAAAAATGTATCCACCTTCAACTTCTACCCTATCTCATAAATAATAACCTTCTTACCTCTACCTAGCATGGATTCCATCCCAGCCATAGCACCACCACTGCTCTCTTCTCCTTAGAAACTGTTAACAAAGCCAGCGACTCTGGCCATATCATATCTACCCTCCTCTTAGACCTCTCAAAGGTCTTCAACACTATCTCTCACAACCTTCTCCTCACTAAACTCTCTAAACTTAATCTATCAAACTCCTATATCAACTGGTTCACCAGTTATCTATCAAATAAGCAACAAGCTGTTAAGTGGAAAAAAAGCTATCTCATCTTTCCTGAATACTCCCCACAGGTGTGCCCCAGGATTCTATTCTAGGCCCCCTCCTATTCAATATTTTCATAAATGATTTCCATCATGTAATCCCTAATGCCAAATTCATCCAATATGCCAACGATTCAACGATAATCTGCTCTGCCACCTCTATGCCCTCATTAATAAAACAAACCTAGGATGCCTTCTCTTTTACTGAACAATGGATGCTAGACAAACCATCTAGCACTCAATGCTACCAAGACCAAAAGTTATGTTATTTACCCCTTCTAAAGCCACCAACATAGACTTAAACTCTTTCTCCATCATCAGCCAAAACAATATACCTTGTGAAGTAGTCTCCTCTGCAAAACTATTAGGAGTCCTCGTTGACGATCAGCTAAAATGTGATAGCCATCTCTTAGCAAATATTACAAAAACCCATAAGAAACTTGGCATGCTTTACCACCACATCTGTTACATCTCTTCTTCCACCAGGCTTGTTCTCGCTACCACTTACCTTATCCCCACCCTCTTAAATGGCACCTGCATCCTTACTAATCTGCAATCTTCCCTCAAATCAAAACTCTTCTCTTGTTACAGTAAAATTTCAAAATTTGCAACAGGTCACAGATCCTCCACTCATCACTGCATTTGCTTGCATCAACTAAACTGGCAGACAACATCAAAGTGATGTAGGGCTTAAACTAACAAGAAAAAAATAATAACCCTTTTGCTAACTAAACACAATTGCCTGGGACATAGCAGTTCAGCACAGCATACCCCTACAAGCAACATACATTAGGGAAGAGCAAAAACTATAGCATCATCTTTGAGCAGTTCCAGGACAGACCCTTACAAGTGGATAATACAGCCAAGGGTCTTCCTGCAGATAACCCACCAGTGAGGAACTCTCCAAACAGATCATTCAGTCTATTATCAAAATAGGCAATTACAGCAATTCTGTTCAATAACACCTTACAAAACGTCCTGAGAAAAAAGATACATTTTTAATCACATCAACAGAGATGTTTCTTTGTACCTTTTTCCTTTTCCTCCAATTTTTGAAGAACTTTCAAGATCAGGAAGGACTTTTCAAATATATTACTGCTAACTTTCCTTTGGCCCAAACTGCATTACTTCTGTTTTCTCTTGCAACTTGTCATTGGCAATTAAGAAAACATTTCACAGACAGGACATATTGACACAGGACAATGGATATTTGATTCCTTACAATGATCAAAATCCCAATTTAACTGTATGGGTTATAGGCGTTTGATCCCTTTAGGCAGATTTTTTTTTTGAATGTGCAGCAAGTGTTAAAATAGGCAAAACATATATTGCTAGGAAATCCTTCTTACTCAAATAGAAAATATTTTCTTTTTGGTGACAAATAAGAGGAAGGGGCCCATTTCAAATGCCTCCACCCCCTGGTTCTCCACTACATGTGCGATTTGTTCTATTCTGGCCTAGAGTATGCAGCAATAAAGGTACATCTCTTGGCCATTTCAATTTACCTGACATTGGATCCCTAGTTTTTTTTTCTTTTTCTCAAGCCAACGATTTTGAAAAAGTGTGTTCTGCATGTCAGTCCATCAAGAAAGAAGGCGGATACATCTGGGGACTTGAACTTAGTTCTGAAGAAGGAAGCTATCTGTTTAAACCTATGTACAGTTCATTTCCAAAGTTTTTAACTTGGAAGATTGCCCTGGTGGGAGCTTTGACTTCTGCTAGCTGGATATTTGACATGCAGGCCCTTGTCTTTATTTGGCCTTTATGTTTCAGAAAGAAAGGGTAGGTTTCAAAACCAACTCTTCCTTTATGCCTAAAGTTGTCTGAGAACTCACTGTCAGTCAATCTATCTGTCAACCTGTTTTTATGCTGACATGCCACATGAAAAAAATGACTGATTTTACATTTCCTAAATGTCCACAGATAGCCGAGATATTATTAAGTACAAACAAGAGTTAAGAAATCGAATTAGCTCTTAGGTTCATAGCTGTTTACTAGGCTACCAACCACATGGGCCTTTTTAAGCCTAGCCATGCATCCCAAATCTCTGACATGTCCTGATACCCTTGATAAGTGTAAGGATGGGCCTGAGAAGTGACCCATTTACAGATCTGTGTGCTATGGTGGCAAAAAGAGACAAAAATTATCTAAACAAATTGTTTCTAGATGGCTTTCCTATGCTATAAAATTCTGCTATTCTAACTATTGCAAAAATCCCTTAAACAACATCAAGGCTCATTCTGTCAGGGCAGTACCTACTTCTGAGTTCTCATGGAAAGTGCTAGATTTTTAATCTATTCTGGAAACAGATACTTGGTCATGTCTTCATTTTTTCATCAAAACTTTCAAGTTAGATGCTATTTGTAGAGCTAGAGCAGGCTTCATTAGAGCTGTCCTTCAGGCTTCATTAGAGCTGTCCTTCAGGCTTCATTAGAGCTGTCCTTCAGGGAATCTTGGATTACAGTCCTTCTCTATCCACCCCTTCTTCCTGAGCTGTAGCTACTATTAAAGTGATCCAGTGAAGAACATAATAGAGTTGTGATGTTTCCTTATCATACTGGTAGATGTTCAGTTGGATCACTGTTGAAATACAACACCCACCCGCATCCCCCTATTTTTTCTTCCCTGGCTGGCACCCTTCTTCGATTTTGCTCTTCTGCCATGTCTTTACTTTAGGCTTCATTCTCCCCAGTTTGGGCAAGAAATGTCTTTGATTGGGCATGCCTTAACATCCTCAAATAGTAAGGATGGATGTATTGCAGGTGATGAAGGAGCCTGAGGCTTTGTGGATTGCCAGATATATGCTACTCTTGGCCTGATACACTGCAATGGCTATTGCAACAGTGATCTATTCAAATATCTACCTTTACAATAAGTAAACTATAGAACTGTACTTTACTGTATTTTGCTTTGTGAGTTTCATTTCCATGAGGTTTGGGGATAGGCTAGATGATATATAATTCATCTTTCCAGTGATGACTGCTGGCCTTCTTAGCAGCTAGGATTAGGATTTGCAGAAATGTGGGGATTCTTGTGTCAAGTAGAAATCCTAAAACATCCATATCTCTTCCATTTCTGGAGGTAAGGAATATATCTTACCTTCTTTACACCAGAAAGTCTCCTAAAAGGGGTTGTGTCTTGTGAAGTGCCCATGTTATATGTAAGTGAGATGCTTCCATTGCTTCTTGTTGACATCTCCAGCACTGAGAGTATCATGTAACAGCTTATTTATGGAGCAAGTCTGTGGTAATGAAAAGTTGATGTAACTATTTTAACGCAATTAACATCCACCTATGGGATTTAGTGAGAGTCCATGAGGTCTTACGAATTCTCATAAGGTTTTATCAATTTAAGTGACTAAATTATTTTTTTCAGTGGTTTCTTTCAAAGTCTTAAGTTAGGTAATAAATTGTGAGGAAAACTGAATAATGATTGAAATTCCCAAAATAGTAACTACAGCAGCATCTCTTTTGACCAAAATCAAATTCAGAATTAGAGACTTCAACTCCTCCATTAAATGATGAACAGCAACCTGCTGGATAAGCATAAAGAATTACCTGATCACAATAACATGATTTGATAGTTTGGGAAAGAGCAAAGAGCATTTAGTAAATACGGTGGAGAGCTGTTTTTGGCCCTCTAAAGAATAAAGTTGAAAAAATGCTTTTTTTAACCACAGCAAAATAGGGAAAACTGGGCAAATATTTAGAGAGAAAGGGTGCATTTCAAAATGAAAAAAAAAAGTATATTCAGAGCTTTGCTCAGGGCATGTCTTTTAATATGGTGGAAATGCCTTGAAATATTGTGTTCAAATATCACAAAGTCTCAGTAGAGGGGCATATGCCATTTTTCCCCTGGCCCTTGCACATAATAAAGAATACTATGCTACATATGAGATGGTAGGACTGAGAGTGGGGGAGAACTTTAGGGTGGGAAAGATGGCACCTTGTAATGACAGCATCTGTGAAGGAGGGGATCCTGGGGTATATAGTCTCTCTTAGCATAATATGCTGACATGTCAGGTGTTAATAAAGTGTGAAGTCTAATCCTGCCCTGATCACCTGAACAATAATAAAGAAATAAGTTTCCCCTGGGTAAACAAGGCAACCACAAAAAATTTAGTAGATGCTAATCCAATTTCTTTAAAGCCGCTGCAGGGATATACATTAGGAGTCCCAGTAAAATGTAAAAAAGATTAGGCTAGAGTAGCATTGTAATTAATTGCAGTTTAATTTCAAAGGATACAGACCACTCGATCCATTCTTTTAAAGTGCTAGCCACTATCAAATGGATCCTCTACATGTTTAAATTTCTCATATGTAAAGGGTGGGAGCCAAAAGACAACCTAGATAAGTAAAATATGGAGGATTGACAGTTGTAATTATCCAGCTGCAATGAGGTATTAAACACAAAAAAGGTGGGTTTTGTAGGATTGACTTTATAACCTGAAATGTATGCACCAGACCACCAGGAGGGAAAGCTAAAGGTCAATTAATAGCACTTACAGATAATCTGCAAATAACATAACCTCATTGCACTGATGCAGATCAAGGAACTCACCCTCTAAATTTTGATGCTCTTCTTGAAAGAGTACTACTAAAGGCTCTATTGCTAATATAAAAAAGTGGAGCTACTGGACAGCCTTGTCTTATTCCCATAGCTAAGAGGAAAGTTCTGAATCCATTAGGTCTTACTTTTAATGTGGAAAAACAGCCCATTGCTTGAATTAAGTTGACAAGTGAAGGAGGGAAAGAAAACACATTCTCCATTTGATGTAGATAATGCCTGCTACCAATGTTAAAAGCTTTTTTGTTGGCTACAGACAACAGTTCTGAAGGGACATTCTGGGTTTTTCAAGTTCTGCCTACCAAACCACTCTCAATTTCTTTATTTATTTTCATAAGGAGGATCTACCTTTGACAAAGCCAACCCAATGTAAGTGGATTAATTAGGGAAGTAGAGATGCCGCTGTTATTGACTATATCCCTGTAAAATCTTACTGTCCATGTTTATAAGAGAAAGTGGCCTGTAATATTCTGGTTTGGCTGTGCCTTTTCCTGTGTTTAGTATTTATTTATTTATTTTTATTTTATTTTAAATTGGTTGACCGGGAAAGTCCGACTGGACACAGGTCCGTTTTCAGCGGAGCCCGGGGAGAAAAGCTCCACTTAAAAAAAAAAAAAATCTAACAAATAACAATTTTATGAATTGCAACACTTTTCTCCTATGCATACAATATTATAAAAGAACATATTTTACATTTCTTCACAGAGATATGTATAGATACAATTATTGTATTCCAGAAGCAAACCACTTGTATGAAGGTAAATGTTTAACTTTCTTCAGAGATGAATAAGTAGATACAAACAGAACAGAACATTGTTAGTTAAGAATTAATATACAGAGGTTAGGCAGTATTAGGTGATCATTGGTAGAACCATTGTATCACTGCAAATGTAGTGGATTAGCCTGAAGAGTCACATGGGCATAGCCAGTTGTTAAAGTAGTGGGTTTGGAGTAGTTTTTTTAAATTGTGGAGCAGAACCTGTAGAAGTTATGTGTTTTGGAAGTGAGTTCCAGACTTTTGCTATAGAGCAGGCAAAACGAGATTTGCCAGCCTCATTCCTATGTTTGATAACATTTATGTGATTTTGGTCTGTTGACCTTAAGGCTCATGTGGTGGTGTAGGGTTGTATTAGGTCTTGTAAAATGGGGATTTTATTTGGGAGGTAATATAGTTTGTGGGCTTTGTAAAGTTGAGTGGTAAGAAGTAATTGAGGCTGCTCAAGCCAGTTGAGCAGTTTGAGGGAAAGACATTGGTGGGCTCTATTAGAGGCACCTGTGGCAAATTTGGCAATCTTGTTGTAGCAAGATGTCATTTTGCTTTGTTCACTGTGGCGAAGATTAGTCAGGCACACAGTAGGATGGATAATAGGTGGGTTCTGGCAATGGTGGCTTTGGTATAATTGGTCATGAACTGCTTATTCCTATACAAGAGACCTAGCTTTTTGTGAACTTTGATTGTTTGGGCTATGTGTATATCAAATTTGAGTTTGTTATTGATTACTACTCCTATGAGTTTAGTGTGTGCTGTTGTGGTGATTGAGGTATTGTCCTTGGAGTTAATGATGAAGTCATTGAGTGCAGGGGATCTACCTGGGCTAAAGATAATTAGTTTTGTTTTTTTGGGATTGAGTAAAAGATTTATGGTAGAAAACCATGCTTCAGCCAGAGTGAAGCTGTGTTGTGTTATTGTTTGTTGCTTGCTTAGGGTAGGGGCAGCACAAATGATAGTAGTGTCATCAGCATATTGCACTATAGAGGCAGAAGGAGAGGAAGCAGCTATCTGATTTGTAAATATGGAGAATAGTTAGGGACCAAGAATAGAGCCTTGAGGGACTCCAATAGATACAGGTAGAAGAGAGGATAGCTGGTCCTGCCATAGAACTGCTTGCTGTTGGCTTGATAAATAGCTGCTGAACCATGATATAGTGCGGGAATTTAGGTTGAGGGTAGATGGAGTTTTGAGAAGCATACTGTGGTTGACCATGTCAAAGGCCTTGGATAAGTCTAAGAAAACAGAGGATACAAAAAGTCTGTTGTTTCTGTGAGTGTTGATTATGTTGGTATAGGATAATAGGGCTGTTGTGGTACTATGGGAGGGACGAAATCCATGTTGTGATGCTGATATAAGGTTATTTTCTAGAAGGTATTGCATTAGTTGTGTATGTACTACTCTTTCAAGTATTTTTGATAGGGGTGATAAAATAGCAATTGGCAGGTAGTTGGCGAGCTCAAGGGAGTTTCCACCTTGGTGGAGTGGAATAATATGAGATATTTTCCAGAGGTTAGGTACTTTAGGATCAGATATGGATCTGTTAATGAGGACAGACACAGGGTAAGATATGGCATCAGCTGATAGTTGAAGGAAATCAGCGGGATGTTTATCAGCAGCTAGTGTGGTAGGTTTCAATTTCTTGAGGAGTTTAGTAATGAGTTGTGTGGGTGCCGGGGAGAAGGAGAAGCTGGGGGTAGGTTGTTGTGTAATAGGCGTAGTAGAGGTTGGTGAAGGAGTGAGAATGGTGGTGCTATTTAGGGTGTTGGATAAGGTTAGGACTGTTTCGGTGAAGAATTTGTTGAGTTGGGTAGGGATGTCCTCAACGTCGGTTGGTACTATGGGTGTGGGAGTGCTGGTTTTACCTGGGTGCAGTAATCTATTTATTGAGGACCAGAATTTCTGAGGGTTGTGTGTGTGTTTGTCTTGCAAGGTTTTATAGTAATTGGTTTTATCGAGTTTTATAAGTTTTTTGGTCTTGTTCCGGAGTGCTAAGAAGATTTGTTTTGTGGTGGTGGTTTTAAGTTTATGAAATTGAGCCCAGGCTCTATCTCTATCTTTCATTATGGTTCTGGTTTCTTTTGTTAGCCAAGGGGCATAGTTAGTTTTAACTCTGATGGTACGGGCTGGTGCATGATGGTTTAGGATTTTGAGAAAGATTGAGTTAAAGTAGTCTACTACCTCATCCTAGGGGTAGGTGTTTAAAAGGAGACCAGTCAAAGTGTTTTAGTTCGTTGTTTAGGTCCTTGGTTTTGAAGATTTTTTTGTTGTGAACTATTCTGAGGATGGGTTGGTAATAGTGTTGGGATTTATTTCTAATAAGGTAGGTTGGTTGGTGGTCGCTTAAATTGTCAGGTAGGCAGCCTGCCTGGTTTGCCAAGGTGTGGTCAGACAGAAGTATCCAATCTAAGATGGATTGTCATTTGATTTTCTTATCAACTCTTGTGGGGGTATCTATGACTTGGGTAAACCCATGTAGGTTAATGTGGGTAGAGGGATTGTACTTGGTACAGTCAGACCAGTCAATATTAAAATCCCAGAGGAGTATGGTCTCATAAGGATGGGAGATAGTCATCCAGTGTAGCAGATTCTCCATAGTGTCAGTATTGTTTCCTGGGGGGAATATAGGCACCTGCTATGACTATGTGTTTGCTTGAGTTTAGTTTTAATTTAGCAAGAATAAGTTCTATGTCATTGACATCTTGGGAGTTGTAGTTAAACTGTTCTACTGTGAGATTGTTTTGAAACAGAATGACTACACCTCCTCCTTTTTTTCCTTGCCTATCCTTCCATATAATATTGAAACCAGGGGGTGTTATCTCATTATCATGGTGTTCTGGTCTAAGCCAAGTTTCTGTAAGTATGGCTAAATCTGGTTTGTATAATGCCAACAGTGCATAGGGGTCCTGAACTTTGTTAAATATACTTCGTACATTAATGTTTAAGAAAAGAAGAGAGGAGGTTGGTCTGTTATAAAGAGGATTTGGTTGGGTTAGGTTAGTATGGAAAGTACCTGAGAATATTTCCATGATGGAGGATTAGTTTCCCATCTAATGCCAAAGCACATGCTTTCCAAAGACAACAGTTATAGATACCTCTGCTTTGAGTCCATCTGGGCCCAGTGCTTTGTTTACTTTTAAATGTTTGTTAGACATCAGGATGTCTGATTTGTTTACTGTATGCTGAAGGGATTCCCTCCAAAAATGCATTGGTAAAGCTTTCCAACAAATTCCAGAATGCCACTTAGGACATTCATAAATCTGTGTTTGTACTGTCTCTTGGGAAAGACCAGAAATGGACCTCTGGAACCAAATTTGCCAAATTTGTTATTCTGAGCTAGTCTATTAGAAAGCTAAGGGGAAATCACAAAGTATTTTTAACCAGAGATTGTCAAGGGCTATTTCAGTTTGCCTATTTTGGATTTACTCCTTTATCTTTAAGCTGAACATATGACATCTGTGGAATTTATGTTAAATTAGCAGATACTAATTCCCTATATTTTGCCTGTAGAGGATTAAGTTCACTGTTACAGTGCTTCCAGAGACCGTTAGCCCATATCCTTAGTTTTGCACCAAAAAGCTGTTGTATGCATCCAATGACATGCGTGGCTGGTATTCTCCATAATCCCACATGGTCCTGATGAAAATCTTGGGTGGTTCCAAACACCCGGAGGAAGCAATCCAGGGATTTGGTATAGTATGAATACATCCCTGAGATTTTGGGAAGAGGAGAACTAAATTGGGTAAGTGATCCAGAATACATCATGGTTCAAATATGGACAGGGGTTACCTCATATGTTGAAAGCAAATCTAGAAAGTCTTCGTCTACACAGAACCTATTAATACAACCGAATCTCTTGTGTCTTAAGGAATAATATGTGAAACTGAGGATTTATTGGGTGGATATAAAGTCCCATATCAAGAAGCATCATATCAGTTGTCTAAGATTTTAAACATTTTGTGGGTAGGGGTAATCCTAGGTACCTTTGGTACTGATGTAGCCATTTCTACCATGAGACAGTTAAAATCCCCCATTAAAACTAGCTTTCCTTTTTTTCTTGAATATAAGATAGAAGTTGCCATACATTTGTTAAGCTTATTGTGATGTAGAGATATATATGATCCAAGGTTAAAACTCTGACCATCACCCAAACTAGGATACCCACCACTTTTCCTCCAAGCAGAGAGTTTGCTTACAAAACCTGAAATAGAGTGCACCCTTTCCTTTATAGAAATGCAACCCCTTTCTGTTTATCAGTCAGATGTGAGGATGAAATTGTTAAGTCATAACCCCAGCCTTACAACTTTTTTGTGCTCCTGGAGAGACAAATTATTTTCTTGTAATGCTATAAGGCTTTGGGTGTTCAGCCTAATCCATATTCAGAGCCTAAAGAGAAAATTCCATTTATGTTAATGCTTAAGATTTTCATTTGCTGTAGTGGCCTAGCATCTATCTATATATAAAAGATCCCTAGAATGGAGTAGTCATAGTCAATGGCCGTGTCTTAATGTGAATAAATTAAAAAAACAATGACCCTTGGTGAACCATTCATTCACAAAAATTGATTTATAATCCAGACACAGGAATGCTTTTTTTCATAATTTAAATCAATCTGCTCTTTAACTTTAATTTTCCTTACAATGAATTCAACCACGTCTCAGTCTTTGTAGGTAGTACTAAAGAATGCATGTATGTAAATGGGTGACTAAATGTTCCATACTAGACAGAACAAAATTTAGATTATAAAACCATAGTTGTCACCAACTCAGCAGATCAGAGACTGCTCAACAAACATTCCTGATGATTAGAATAAGGAGGCTAATCAGTTCAATAAAATGTTCACATGTTTCTGATATTCAGTGGCTTCTTTAAATGCCAGTTGTTGACTGCCCTTTGTGTCTTATGCATAGCTGTCACTGAATTTATTATTTTTAATTGGTTTCTTCTGTAGAACAAACAGTATAATATATTAAATAAAACTACGGCTAACTGCTTTCTTTACTTTATGCTCACTGATACTGTGTGTAGGGCAGCAGCACTACTTAAAATCTTCATTAATGTAAGGAAACGTATTATTCCCAAACTACCATCATGAATACTATTTATTTTGACGTGGTTCGACCTTGTTTGCCTTGGGCTACTTATTAACCAGGTTAGCTGTCTACTTTGTTGACGCTTGTAATCTATGACCCAGGGTCTGTAGAAAAGCAGTATTGTGCCCAACAATATCATGCCAGAGACAATAATGTACACATCATAATGGAATACAGAGGCAAAATCTCAGAATATATTATTATTTGCATATAAGTGCTAATGAAATATATCAGATTTTAAATCTGCTAAATGTTTTGCATGCTGTTTTGTAGCTACTGATGTTATGCTGTAGCACAATACAGGGGCTTAATAACAGTGAATACTTAACAATACTTTGTTAATTGCGTTTCATACATCAGAAAGACATTTAACACAATTGTTAGGTTTTTGTATTTGGAGTATAGCTGTGGTACTCTCTATACTATTTTGGACATTATTTACAAATTAGAAATTGCAACTTCAAGCAGCGTAGCCAATTCGGTTTCAATTTCATTGGAAACTTTTTTTTTTTAATTGCAAATGTTTGCCTGATGTCTAATAACAAGTGTCACTCATGTCTGCAGTGTGCTTGAAGCATCTGCATTTTTTATAAGATAGATGTTTAGCATTGTTTTACATATTGTAAAAGTTTGATGACAGCTGATTTCTTGTAGACTTATTCTACAAAGTGGAATACATTTGAAAAAGGTTATTTTATCTACTGCAATTGCAAATGGGAGACATATCAGACTGCATCAAAATTTTTTAGAGTGGATAATATATTGACAGTCTAGTGGACAAATTTACTTACAGTGGTAAACAATACCCAAGACTGATGATAAGAGTTACTTTAGCAGCAGGACAGCTCTGCTTCTGCTCGGTATCCAGTGTGATTTAAACACCATTTCATATTGATGCATTCTGTGATCTGGCTACACAGGGTGCATTGTCATATTTTATTTTCTGTGGATCACAGTAGGTAGTTTTTTAATACTATAACTGAGTATTATTAATAGAAAACTGTATTCATGTTTGGGATCAATACATGTTTGGCCAATGCATTTTACCTTCTGGTACCTGAAGCTGATAATTTGTTATAAATTTAACACAATATATATTTTATAATTTATATTAGTGTCCTCCCCGCGGTCGAGTGGCCTCCGAAAGACATGCATGAATGGGCGTGCCTTCGCTGAAGGTTGGGCGTCGGGCTGGCAACTCGTCACCATAAAAATCTACTGCCAATCATTAGCAGACCGGAGTTCTGCTGTGGCGACCCCTTACTGGGAAAAGCCAAAAAGACAAACAACATATTAGTCTTAAACAAAAGCTTTACAGAATTGTAGCAGACAGGGACATCTGCTCATTAGTGCAATAATACCCTCTACGCAGCAGCTCCCTTTCCTTCTTTTTGCCACCCAGAACTGGATATAGGGTGGTCACCCAGCACAAGCAAATTTCATTTCACGCTCTGTGCCCCCTCCACCTGCAACTCAACTCTCTGGGTAGCCCAAGTGCTAAGTTGTGACACACCATCTCTAACTCTCTTATCTTTTGTCTCTCCTGTATTTATCTTGGCACTTTACTGCCTAAAACATACTGGAGTCAATCACACACACTGGTGACACCAGTAAACTAACTATATTTCTGAATTGCTATTTTGTGACTCTCATTTAGAAGCTTTAAGGCACAATATATTTGTGCTTCTTGATAAATTCATTATGTCAGATTAAATGATTGTGGGCCAGGGAGTGGGACTGTGGTCTTAAATGTAGCTATACTAAAAGGTATGAGATAAAATCTTCTGTCTGTTCACTTGGATGTCACAATGGAAGACAGTCTGCTTGTTATATACAATACTTTTGGAATGTAACTGTAGTATTGCAGAGGGGAGGCAGACTATGATTCACTGCCTGACATAAGGGAGAACTGTATACCTCCCAACCCCCCACCCCACCCCTACCTATCTACATAGTGGACCATATTCTCAGGCAATAGGGCCAATACTGGCATTGATGATTGCACTTGGAGCTGGAGATGGAAGTACTCTGTAACCATAGTCCTCATAAGATCATTACAGTGTTCCTGGATTTCATGTCCTTACAGAACACCTAGCAGTTCTGGATGACATCATCAGGAATACTACAAAAATGTCAGTTAGCTCCATAATGGACTGGATAGCCACAGAATGTACCTGGATGATAGTGCAGTACATTTGCTGACTAATCCTGAACTCTACCTGAATAGCAGCAGCCATCTACAGTAAGTAACACCACTGGATACCACTACAAGGCCGAGGATTATATCTTCACATGCAGTGCACTCCTCATCTGCAACAGTTCCATGGGAGCACTACAGGTGCATGAAACCACATTGCCCCATCACAAAGAACTGACCTATGCTATACAGCCGCAGGTTCATTTGTGAAAAAGGCTGCATCTTTACTATGTACTGCAGCTGGATGTCCATCCAGAATAGAGACAAGCAGTCCTACTGAGACATGTGACTGTGATTCAGGGATTTCTGTATTATTGTCATCTTCTTCTTCATGAGTGCCAGCATATGTCTACTGTACTGCCCAGCCTCTACACTTGTAATTGCAGCAGTGGACTGCCAGTGAATACACAACAATGCCATACTGGAGTAAGAAGCACCTATGATATCACTGTAATGCTGTCCCATTCATGCTACGGTTGATCTTGGAAGATGTGTACCATGCAGTCATAGCCTACACCCACTGCTGTTCTGACATGTCTGGATAACAGATATTACTATGAAAAAATGAACAGTGCACGCTGCAGTCAACTTACTGTATATAAACTGAACTGATAGTATAACCTTAGATAACCAGATGTATCATTCATGAAGACACAAGTGGCTTGCTCAATCCTGATGTCAGTGTTAATTCCTACAGGAATGATTCCAGTCCTGCTGCTCCTCTACTGGAACACTGCATCTGCTGTTCCTGATTGCACCTGCCATGAATGACCTCACAGTTGCTATTATGGAATGCCTGTGCCTTGTAGCATTGCTATAGTGTGGCTTCTGACACCCTCATCACTGATTTTGTTTACCACTGTCTGCGACTTCTTATCCTGTAAAGGCTTATCAGTCCCCTACATCTTGCAAATAGGTGTCTTCCGCTGAAATAATATAGACTTGCTGAAACAATAGGTCTAAAAGGGGAATGTAAAAAGCTTTTTTGAACTTTGGGAATCCTGAATGTAGATGGGATAAATGGGTACAAATTTCTCAAAAAACTATGTTCAGAAGGTATAATCACACCTTGTAATAGGTAATCTTCTGTTTATAAAATGATTTTTATATGCTTTAACAACTTTGTTCCTTGGTACCTGGATATAGTTCAACATTACCCTCGAGTACTCAGCAGAGTCAAACAGGACCGGCCTTTGGTCAACTGGTGACCTAGGCAAAAGGTCTACACAGCACCCCTCATCACCAACCTGTGCCACCATCCTGGTCTACTTCCACAATCCAGATCACTGGAAAAGCACCCCTGTTAGAGCAGTGTTCTAGGCGGCTGCCTAGTTGGCCTATGCCTAAGGCTGGGTATGGAGTCAAACAAAACTATTCCAACCCCTTTGTCAGGCTTCATGATATGTTCAATCTTATAATTAAAGTGTTCAACAAATTATTCTTCCTTAGAAAGATAATTTTTTTCTTATTAATAGATGAATACTATAAAGCTCTTAGATCTTTTTCACAAGCTTTTTCAAATGCTTGTATTAAGGGGTTCATAGTGGGATTAAAACCACTTATCTTCATCAGTCTTTGTTCTGTTTTTGTTACTTGTTTATCTTGTGCCTTAACATAACATGGCAAATGTAATTTCCACATATATAGTCGCAACTAAATCATAAAATCAGAAAAAAAATAATGTTATTACAATTAGGAATCAACTTGAATCCTTTTTCAAAAAGTGAAAAGTATGTAGGATTAATTTCTAGGTGTCTATAGTTAAATCTATGAACTGTATTATGTGGTAGTACTAACCCATTGAGTTCAATTGTTATTTGCTCATTAGTCATCTCCATGCATTGCCTTTCCCTCACCCTTTTCCCCCATGTAGGCCTTGTCCCTCTCATTTCCATTGGTGAGCATAGACAGTGTTTTTCCTGATTCACATAATATCCCCCTCCCTGTTCTGCAAACTATTATTTTGGATTGGCAAAGGGGGTAAATTCTAAAGGGTCACCTATATTAAATGACTGTGTGTACCACTATAAGTATTGCTAGTAATGTTTGTCAATTCCCATGGGTGTTGGGATAGAAAACCTTCTCTTTAGGTTTGCTAAGCAGTCTTTCATTTTGTTTCTTATTAAAACAGTAAAAAAAGCAGAGTTTTAATGTAAAGAGTACTTGTTAAACAATTATAAGATGATGGAGTTGAACTTGTTAGTGCTCAACACCTTCTCCTTACATTAAAACGTTTGTTTTTAGAAATCTTGTTTATTGCGGTTCATTTCTATGATTGTTCGGAAAAGGGGACGCTATATCGCTCCTAGTAACAGAGGCAGCTTACCTTTCAATCTATTTACACACGCACACATACAAAAATCCATACAAAGCCTGGTGGGGTTAAGGCTCTAAATTGCTCGCACAAATTTAGAAAGTTGATAGAATAAAAGAGTTTGTGTTAACATGCATTTCCCAAATGATATCTAGCCTGAACATAAACGGCTATCGTTATTTACTAGATTCAATCCTCACTGATGTGGCAGAAAAGCAAATGTTTTATGAGGAACAGACCAAAATTACGAGGCAAAAATCTGGGTGGTCTGTGAAAATATGGACAGTTGAGAGTATGATAAAGTTGATACAATAACAGGATAGCTATTAGCGTGGGTGCTTAATAGAAAATAAGACTGAAGAGACGATACCGCAATACATTATACAACTGTTTTTTATGTTAAACTTTTGATTTTTAGAACGATCGTTCATAGAAACGAACCACAACGAACAATCATTTTAAAAACTAATTTGTTATCGTACTAAGAAGCTGCAAAAGTAGCATACAGCTCCTGACAAATGTTAAAATAACTGGGGGAACAGCTCCAGACAGCAAAAGTTTCCATTTTACTGTGATCATTCATTGTGGTTACCATAGAAACGAACCACAATGAATGATCACTTTAAAAACTAAATTATTATCATACAGAGAAGCTGCAAAGTAGGAGGAACCGTAGCATACAACTCAGCCTCTTAGCGCAGGAAATCCGGGTTTTTTTTTTAAATATTCCTCTTGCAAACTTAGAAAGTTGATCAAATAGCAGGTTTTGCGTTAGCATTAATTTTCGGAAGGGTGTAAAATCTGAAACTGAAAAGTCTGTTATTATTTTCTAATGTCATGCATTGCTGACTTGTGAGCAACAGACCAAAACTGTGAGGCAAAAATCTGGGGATTCTGTGAAGGACCTTAAAACCACAACTTAGTTGACAGTGGGAGCCAAAATAGGATTACAGTTGTAGACATACAGGATATTTAAGCGAAAAAGGACACCGTGGGTGGGAATGTGAGTGACATTGTAAAGTGGGCGTGAATTAGGTTAGTTGTAGTGCGGACCTAAATTTTAAACCCTGGGATTGTCCCTTTAAAGCCAAAATGAATGAAGTTTTACCCTCTTTGTTTTAAGTTTGAATGTAATTGCATAATTGTTTGCTGCTGCTCACTGATTGTATGTTGATTATTGTACTAGCTTTTTTATTTAAATAGTGCATGGTGCACTGGTTTATGTTGTGATCTGATGATGCACATATTTCCATGTGAAAGCGCTTATCTCCTTTATTAAATTTGTTCTGTTTTATGCCTCTGGCTGTGGAGTGGTGTATTTTCTTTTATCTTGGATTACTTGTTTGCTGGTATACACCACTTGTCCTGGGAAGAGTTATTTTGTTCATATTTGCTCTGATTGTTTTTACTTTTCCTGGTAACATGGCTGAGAGAAATGTGTGTGATAATGTCAATGAGACTGAAACTGGCAATGGACTGTTTTCTAATACTGGGAGAGATGGCGACAGATTCCGGAGACTGCTTCCGGTTGATTCTAATCCTTTGCTGGCCAGACCGAATGCAGCAGGAGTGTCACTTGGTTCGAAGGTTAATTTGGCCAGCTTCTATGATGTTGTTTGTGACCTAGAAAATTACTTTTATAGGTTGAAAAGACTTCAATGGCAGCATCTGCATTTCGAAGCCTGTTTATTCCATAAAGTCATTCCCAGAGGACTGCGTGTACTTGTTATGCCAACATATGGTGGGATTTATCCTGAATTGCTGAGTAAGTGGCAACAGCTCAGTATTGAATTGAGCTTTAATTATTTGAGACTGCTTATTGACTTTTTTAAGCCGAATGAAAATGAGTTGAGGGAGAAGGTGACTGCTAAATATTTGGAATTAGTTGGGCAGTATCATGATGATTTTACAAGTAAATTTGACACTATAATGGACAGTGTTTCTGCATATGATCAACGTGTTAAGGCACAGAAGTATAAAAAACTATCTAGAGATATTACTGACTTCGCCAAGGGACAGGTGCTCATGTGGGCTAGGAGTGAGCCCATGACTGATTCTTTGAGATCGGGCACCCCTCAGACTAATCGTGCCACACATGATGTTCATGTAGTGCCCGATAATATTTCTACTTTCCGTGATGGCAGGACGGCTTTTATTTCTTCATTGGATAGCCATTCAGAATCTGATGTTATTGGTTTGTCTACCTTACCCATTGCAAATACTACTACTGAGGTGGGCTGTGATGTGAATGTTTCCACCAATACTATACCTCAGACTTCTGCTGTTGACGAACGACCTAAAGTTAGGTTGAATAACCACAATCCTGCTGACAGTTTCCCATTAGATTTACCTTTTCCTATCCGTCAGAAAGGGACTCAGTATTCTCAATGGTCCCAAAACCGAGGAAGGAAATGCCAAGGGTTGAACGAGGACCCCAGAACTCAAACTCTGAAAAAGATGTGGAAAGAACCGGCGAGTCGATAGTCTTTAACTTATCTAGTAAAGTACTAACTCGGCTCAATTGAGTTTGTTACAGTGTGGCTTGAGCTTCATTCCAGCTCAACGCACAGACTTTAGTGAAATTATGATAAAATTATGTCCAAAGACATGCATCTGGAGCATTTCTCCCCGGGCCTCCGCTGAAAATAGGCTCTGTGGAACCTAGTCGGACATTCCCGGTCAACAAATGTTAAATAAATAAAAAAAAAAAAAAAATGATAGATATTAAATTGTTTGCTCGCAGAGTCATGCTTAAGACTATGTTTTCCAATGAAGGACAGTCTGTCCAAGGCGATGGCCGTGTGTTTAAAAAACCCAGCATTTTTCAACCAGCACTTAGTCCTGTTTTGGAGACATTTGTTAAAAAATGTGAAAGTGATTTGTGTTATGCCTACAATAGAGGCAATGTGAGAAGTAATTTTTACAATATTAGCTATGATGAGAAATGTGCTCTGGCAGAATTGCAAAATGATGAAACGCTAATTCTCAAACCCGCTGATAAGGGCGGTGCTATTGTTTTGATGGATTATGTTTTCTATCATTCGAATATGGTTGATATGCTAAGTGATACTAATGTCTATCATGTTATTGATCAGGATTATGTGAGGTCTGTGCATGAAAGAGTATTCTCTACTATATATGATTGCCTGCTTAGTAGAGTTATTACTAAGGAGCTTAGTGACTATTTAACTGTTGAGTATCCTGTTCTACCTGTATTTCAAGCATTGCCTAAAGTACATAAGGACCCCGTCAATCCCCCATTTTGTCCCATAGTCTCTGGAAAGGGATGGCTCACTGAGCCTTTTTCCATATACATAGATAAAGCATTGAGACCACTGTTGGATGCAGAACCACAGGTCCTTAGGGACAGTAAACAGTTTCTGCAGCATTTATATGTTGATCTTGAAAACTTGGATCTAGATGGCTCATGTTTTATGGTATGTTTGCATGTTACATCTTTGTTTACCAGTATCCCTAATGATATGGGAATAGATATGGTGAGAGAATTTATGTTGTTCAGATGTGTTGATGGTGAACAAATTGATTTGATCTGTTTATTTCTCGAGATTGTCTTAGAGAACAACATCTTTAAATATGAGGAGAGTATTTACCTACAGAAGGTTGGCGTGGCTATGAGCACGTGTTGTGCCAATAGCTATGTCAACATGGTAATGGCTCAATGGGAGAATATGTTTGTTTTCAGTTCATCCTTTATATCATACATTAAGGTATACAAGAGATTTGTGGATGACCTTTTTATTGTTTGGATGGGTACTGAAGCTTCTCCCCTGGAGTTTATTGATTATGTTAATGGGACAGTTTAATTCTTGAGGTTTACATGTAAGTATTCTCGTAGTGAGATTGATTTTCTGGATATCAAATTGATTGTAGATGAACATAATAAATTGACTACTACATTATATAGAAAAGATTGTAGAAGGAATACCATGCTCCATCGCAGTAGCATGCACCCTGGACACATATTTAGGAATGTGGTTAAGGGACAGGGTATGCGTATTTCCCGTCTTAATAACAAGGATGATTTGTTCCATAGAGACATGGAAAAATTGAAGGAAGAATTCCTGTCTAGGGGGTATAATAGACGTGAGGTTGATATAGGACTGAATGAGTGTTTTTTAGAGAGAATGAACAGAGTCCGCCCTTTTTATTCTAACAACTATTATCTTCGAAGGGATACTAGCTCTGATAGAGAAGGACCTGTATGCACTAATAGAGATGTGTTTCTGGCTTTATACTATACCAGTGATGTTAACAGTGTTCTGCACATAGTAAGAGACAACTGGTCTATTCTGCACCTAGATGATGGTTTGAAAGAGATGGTGGGAGATAGACTCCATTTTGCCTTTAAGAACAGGAAAAATCTCAAACGATAGTTATGTTATAAGAATAGATCTAAAGTAGTTGGAGACAATGGAGATAGGCAGGTTGGAACGACTATGTGTATGGGTTGTGGTTTTTGCAGTAGTATAGATGTTTCATGTGGTTTTGTCCATCCAGCCACTAAGATCAGATATGACTTTAGAGTACAAGCTAATTGTAGAAGTAAGGATTTGATTTATTTGGCTAGTTGCAGGAAGTGCAGCTGTTTCTACATAGGGAAGACAAATAGATCTCTTATGGAGCATATTAGGCAACATCTATATAGTATTAACAGACAAGATTTACACAGTGCACTAGCGAAACATTGTTTTGAACATGGTGTGGAACATGTCTTTAGATTTAGGGTGGTAGAATTTGTGAGACCCAGTGTAAGAGGGGGTGATCTTAGGAATTACACAGAAACACGTGAGCTTTGGTGGATTATTCGATTGCAAGCTGAAAAGTTTCCAGGTATTAATGGAAGAACTTCCATTAAACCTGTTTTAAAAGGACGGGGTCTTTTTAAATAAAACAATGAATGAAGTTTTACCCTCTTTGTTTTAAGTTTGAATGCAATTGCATAATTGTTTGCTGCTGCACATTGGTTGTATGTTGATTATTGTACTGGCTTTTTTATTTAAATAGTGTATGGTGCACTGGTTTATGTTGTGATCTGATGAAGCACATATTTCCATGTGAAAGCGCTTATCTCCTTCATTAAATTTGTTCCGTTTTATGCCTCTGGCTGTGGAGTGGTGTATTTTCTTTTATCTTGGATTTCTTGTTTGCTGGTATACACCACTTGTCCCGGGAAGAGTTATTTTGTTCAATTTTGTATAATAGTGATTATAAATTTTTTATGAAAATAATACAATAGAAAATAAACTGAATTTTGTATTGGAATACGTATTTATGGATCTATAGTATAACAATCAGATGATCAAACGTTGTTATATCGACCCCTAAAATGCGAAAACCCAAAACAGCGAACAACCAGGACAGCAAATTTTTTTTTTTCCCTATTTATGGAGTTAAAGGAAAAGAAAGCCAGGAAGCCAAGAACTGTTAATGATGATTAGAGAAATAGTGGATGACATTAAGAAAGGAAAAGTTAAGTAAAAAACAGTGGTGGCTGACATCAGTAAAGCATTTGATTTAATAGAGCATAATATCTTATGCCAAATAAAGGAGGACTATAATTTTAGCACAAATGTATGTGAATCAGTATATAAAATACTAAAATTATGGTTTTAGTAAATGGTTGATTAAGTGAAGTAATACAGATAAATAGAGGTATAAATCAAGGATGTCCAATGAGTAGTATTTTGTTTGTAATGATTATAAATAGTGTAATAAAAGGATTAAATGAAGGGAAAAAAACAAATATGTACAGGAAATGGGAGTGTTGTAGCCTATTATTATGTCATATGGTGATGGTATAACACTAACACTAAAAGTGGAGAAAAAATGAAGAAGATAGTTATAAATATGCATAATCGATTGCAAGAAGTTGGATTAAAATTAATAAAGAAAAATGTAAGGGTTTTGGAGATGATAAAAGTTGGAAGGAATGCAGTTTGAAAAGGAAAATATATCAGTGCAATGAACTGATTTTGGACAATATGATATACTGAAGGTGCACTGGGAGAAAATTTTGAGAGATTTAAAATGACTTATGAGATATAGGTTGTCATGCAATAAAAAAGTACATTTGACAAACACAATATGGATGGGAAAAGTATTGTGTATAGCTGGTGCATATATGATACCAAGAGAATTGGAGAAAGAGTTTTTTTTTAATTATATTTCAATTTAGCTGGGTGTCCAGATTAACTCCAGTCAAAAGAGGGATATTATATGTGGAAAACGAAGAAAGGGCATTAGGTTTACTGAATCTGATAGAATAAGGAGCCTCATTAAATTTACATAAGATCTTGGAATGGATAAATAGAAAAGAAAGCAAGTTGGTTATAAGTATATTTGAGGAGAAATATAAAAGAAAATATGGTATAATAAGAATGAATAAAAGTGATAGAGAATGGAGAAATGAAAATATAATAATGTATCAAGAAAAAAACTTGTAGAAATTAAAGCTAGAAGGAATAAAAAAATAGAAAAATGCAGTATAAAAATATAATGTTGCAAAATTATTGTGCAAATCCATGGGAATGTTTAACAGAAGAAAAATTAAAAGTTATAAATCAAAGAAATAAATGGTATATGAAGAATATTGCATGTCAAGACTTCTTATGGAGGTTGCAAATTAATAAGTTTCCAGTAAAAGGAAATATGAATTATAATAAAATAAATTAAAGGAGTTGTCTTTTTTGTGGAATGTTAGAAACAGAACATTTTTCTGAACATGTCAGAGTTAAAAATTTATGGGAAAAAATAACAGAAAATAAAAGTGTTAAAAGAATTACAAGATTATGATCAGATAAATATGGATATGATTGAATATGATTGTTATGAGAAATATAGTAAATAATATGTTAATTTGTATAAAAATGGTTTGTATTAAATGGACAATGTGGAATGAAAGACAGTGAGATTATGTTCAATGTAAAGTGGATCTTACCAAATATAACAAGGAAAAGTATGTGGTGGTAGTGGAAAAAAGAGTGGGGGGTTATACATATGTAAAGAGATGTTAATAATGAAGGAATATAGTGATTAATGTAAGTTCCTTGTAAATATGTAAATTGTAAATAGTTGTACAAATAAAGAACCCCTACTCTTTTCAGTAAGTTCTATGTGATCTTGTATATCTGCCTGAGCTATCACCAACTCAAGCAGCTGAGACCTTAGTTTAATGTCTCATCCAAGGACAGCACACTCAGGAATGCATGATGTGTTGCAGTGTCAGTACTGGAGAATGCATCCAACTTCCTATTCTGACAGTGGAAACCAGATCTTTCTGTACAACAGGCAAGTTTGCTACCTGTTGAGTTACTGAAACTGCTTTCTTAGAAAAACAAATCATGTTTTCCAGCTAGAGAATATAATTGGTTTGTTTTTCAGATACAAAGATGCGCATGACTACCTTTATTTAATGTACAGTGGTGCATATCAGATTTACATCTGGGAAGATTAAGCAAAAATCCTATGGGGAAAAATCTTCCCTTTTTATAGAAATATGCAGGATTTTTACTTTTGATGCAATAACAGCTCAATGGAGATATATTCTGAGTATATTTTGTATTCTACATGTGGAAGAGTAGTCATATACTCATCTTTAATGGACGCTGAGTAATTCTACAGCCACACTGTCTATGTCAAATGCCTATAAAAATCCTGCATTCATTATTTAAATGTACAAGGCAATATGCCAGTTCACTCGTGAGAGTTCTTAAAACTTTCATATAATTATAACAGGATAATCAAGTACATAATTCAGTGCGGAATTTGACCCAGTCACATTACTCCTTTCAGTTCAGACAATATTGACCTTAGAATTATTTTGGGTTCTGGCATATTTCCATCTGAAAAAAAGTTCCTGTTTCTTCTTGAGAACTATATATTAGGTTTACTTCTGATATAATGACAAGCCAGTGCAGATCTATTTTGAATATGCCCTGCATACTCCAACTCAACAATGTGTCATATGTCTACCACTAATGGGAACTAAGTATAATGCAACAACAGTCTATATTATCACTATTAAGTCCATGCAAAGCACTGATGCCTATGTAAAAAAGACATATGTCAGTCTCATTTGAAAGTTGGCAAAAACTGAAGACACAAACTGGTAACCAAAAAACAAAAAAGGAAGGAAAGAAGACCATGAGTAACTGCCAAACAAACTTCATCAGTCCTGTATCCGGGACGAAAGTTCTTAATAAAGTACCTGGCATTTGTTTGGCAGCTACTTGTGGTCTTCTTTCCTTCCTTTTTTTTTTTGGTTCTCATTTGAGAGCTCTTAAAAACTTTCAGTAAGTTATAGTAGAGCACTTGGGTGCAAAATGATCCTGAGGCTGCCATTCTGCCCTTAGAGATGTAAATGCATCACAGAGATGAAATTGTCCCTACCAACACTACCTTCTTGGCAAAAGAAGTATTGGTCTTTTCTTATTTCAAATTACAAAGGAATGTTTCCCTGTCTTGTGACACATTAGATTTTTTTTTTACTTCCAATACAATGAGAGTTCAGGGCAGATGTATCCTAGATGCATGCTCCATTTCTTGCTTTGAACAGAAGTTATATGTCCATCCTAATGAAAATTGAGTACAGTGTAGCATTCTGCTCTCTCACTGTCAATTGCCTGTAAAGACCTGTAATTGGTACAAAAGGCCATAGGATTGTGTCCTCGTGACAGCTCTTAATAAAACTTTCAAGGAAAGATAGTAAAATGTACAGGTACAAAATGTACCTAAAGCTAGCATTCTTCCTGTAGATATTTAAATGCAACTTAAAAAAATTTGTCAGAGCACACTGTCCCACTGTACAGGAAAGTTTGGAAAAAATAACTTCTTCTCCATCTTCTGGATTAATATGTATGATTTTACTTTTGGTGTAAAGTCAGTCCAGTACTTATGTATTCTGGACATGTGCATTCCTCAACCAGAAAAGCTGCATGTATCCCTACTAAAAATCTACAACAATGCAACATTTTGCACTCACATTGTTAAATGCCTGTAAAACACTGCATTAAAATGTAAAAGATCATGTGTCAGTCCTTCTTTGAGTTCTTAGTAAAGCTTTAATAAATGTATAATATGACATTCAAGTACAAAATGCATCAAAGATTGCATAGCTACCCTTAGGTGTTTAAATGCAGCTCTGTGCTAAACTTAACCTCGCCACATTGAACCCTGTCAGTATATGGAGTTTTGGTTATAGCATATTGTTAGTTTCCAGAAGTTCCCTTTTCTGGAGAAATATATGTGTATTTTTATTCTGATGTTAATGACAAATCAGTGCAGATAATAATCTGTGAATTTGCTACATTTCTCACCTTGAAAAGAAGTTGTATACCTACCCCTAGTGCCAAACAAATCTAATGTGTCTTGGCATACTATAATTCTATATAATCTGCATTTGCATCTTGCTTCTGTGGAACTATTTCTTACAAAATAGTTGGCTTTTAGAATAAAAACATTGTCCTGGAATAAAATTGGGTAGTGTCCTACTTTTTGTACTGAGGTTAAAATTTCTGGTACAAAATATCAGGCATACAGCTCTGTATGGATATTATGCAGCCAGTTTGCCTTGACTGCACCAATTTTATTTGTGGAGGGCATATTTAATGTATATAAATGTAGCTTTTATGATTAAATGGATTCATATACTGAAACATGCAAGTTCTGGATGCGCGCACAGACACACACACACACACACACACACACACACACGCAGGACAAAAGTCATACCTATCAGTTCTTTAAAATGAAAATGATAACATTTTACAAAAGTGCCACATTGTATTGGAAAATAGATTCAAATAAAATAATGATTGTGTAAATCCCACAAAAAGTGTCGTCAACATTTTTCATAGAGAAAAAAATAGTTTATTCGTAGAACTTCTCTTTTTTACATATAAAAATGAAAACACTATAAATTAGACACAATTTCTAAAAAAAAGTCAAATATAGTAAGATATACATTTGTAAATAATGCCAATGTATTTGCCTGAAGGGGAACACTCGTATCACTGGTTTCTGCACTTATTTTTTCTATTTTCTTTCTATAAAGTACTTTGGAAAATACATTCTACTTTACATGCCAGTGTTGCAGTATGGAATGTAGTAGTATATTTGTGATACACCCCCATGGGTATTTTTCTTCCTTACTGTAGCCCTAATGTCAAGTACATGAACATATAGCTCTGTTAGAGTAAACCCTACAAATTTTTGTTGAGTTCTTTTTCATTGGAGTGGTGCTAACTTAATTTGGAGGGGTCTTTGTAAAAGGCAAAGATAAATGTCAACATTAGCCTAATCACAGCTATGCTTACCACAGTGCCCTTCTTGAATATGTTCCACCACCTTCAGCATGTACTAATTGTGTATGTTTATACCACTTTCCTTTCAGTAGCTTAGAATGAAAATGAGCACAGCTTTGTGCAATAGATGAAAAATAGAATTCTATGCCACTTCTTCATCTTTTGGAAATACTCATAGCTTCTGTGCATTTGACCACTTACATCTACTCTACCAGTTTTGCTCCTATATTGGGTAACAGTGTCTGGTTTGACTTTGATAGTGTCATCTTGCCTTGTACTTCTGTCTTCAGTGTCCATCTCTGCAACTGGGGATACTTTGGCTTCATCTCTGATATCTTTATTTTTTTCGTCTGTCCCACAATGTGTATCCTAACAACCATCTCAGTCACCTCAAGCTTCCTCAACTGCTCTGTTTTTTGTGCCACTCAGAAGCACTGGTCATACTACTTTGTGCACCTTTCTTTTCAACTTCTTTGACATTCTGTCATAACTAACCCTGACATTTTGTAGCAGTTAGCATCAATACCTTTGACTCTTGGTTTGACCTAATCATTTAGATTTCCCATCTCCTCAACCAGACATCTTGGACACATAAAGCTGGGGCAGGCTTTTTTCATTGCTATCAGTAGGAGTGCCAATGTAGGGAGCTACATCAGTAACTAATGGGAATATAGAAAAAACATAACCTCTGACCACTGATTTGTAGATAATAGGCAGGGGCACCATCATTATACTGATTTAGTATGAACAACTGGAGCCTGGATTCTGACTGCAGACACCATGCTGAATGGAAGGCTGATAACCTTAATCACTGAAAGTCGGGATAAAATTGAGGAAATGAGTCTAATCACTGACATGTTAGTGTAAAGGGTTTGCCGTGTTTTTCAGTGTAGAAGCCAGAATTAAGGGGCTTTTGTGAACTGGCATCCTAGTGGAGGTGGCATTTGTTTTTGCCAGATGGGATGTACAGTACCACACCTTTCTTCAACAGCTGACATGTTCATGAATCTTGTGTCTTAATCCATCATGTATACTTCAGATTATCTACCGTATCCATGTTGTGACAAACATTATCTAACGGATGAAAATTAATGAACTACAATCTACCACTCTTAATTTTGTAAGCTTGGACTACAGACTTATGAAAGGAGTAGAGAGAATTCTTGAATACTACCCTAAAGCTATAAAATATTTAATGATAAAGCAAACTCTTTTCAGTTTTGTAAATATTAGTGAGCAACTCAGGTATGTGTAGAAAAACTCTTCCAGAAGAATCATACTGTTTTTACTTAATTACTTGTATTTTTTGGAATGACAAATTATTTGCATCAAAGAAATGGTTACAGTACCTCCTTATGAATAGTCATTTTTCTTTATCAAGACCTTTAGTTTACTAAACACTCGGGTGTTTCTTTTTAAATGCTAGTGTAGCGTCCCTCACCACTTTGCAAAATGTTCTGTAATGCTTAGTTAAAATAATATATATCATAAGATATGTATTCTCTGCTTCCACTATTGGATCACAGGGACTTTCTGTCACACTGGGATTGCTGTCCACAGTGAAAAAGTGACATTAATTCGGCTGTTGCTAGATTGCTTAGAAGGCTAACATAGTTTTTTCCCCAGTGAGAAAACTTTTTTGGGGGCGAGGAAGGAGAAGGCAATGATGTAAGCATTTACAGTAAATTAAAAAAAAAAATGTTGCATAATTGGAATTTTTTTGGACTAAACCCTTCTTCAGTCAATAAGAAGGGCTTTTAAAATAAATGGCCACCAGATATGAGCTTAAATTACTTTAGCAAACCCTGGCCCTATGACATAGAGTAGTGAAACCCAACTACAGCCTTGACTGCCCATGCTCGATTAGCTGCATGGGCATCTGAGAGACTGAACTGCAGAGGATGAGCATAAGTAGCTGGTAATTTTTCTAGACAGCAAGACCTCATGTGCCTTTCATGTGTGAGACTTTGCCCTGCCACCCACTGAATGTTATCTATATTTTCTAACTCTGGAGACAGGCAACCTTGGAGGAAAGGGAGCATTCGTAAAACGCATTACAAAAACAAATTAAGCATGGTTCCATTATTTGAGATCTATACTGCAGATCAGATACACTGCACTGTAGCCTGAAATCCTATAATGAATGAGTGTACATATTCATTACTTGTGTTTATCATTATGTATTTATGTGGAACTGAACTAATCTCTTTTGCTAGATCAATACAAGTGGCAGAGATATAAATATCTATGACCATACTGATAGCTCAAGAAAAATAAATATTGATCTGCCTTTCCAAACCATGTTGATGTAAAACAAGTACATTGAATGATCATTAATGTTTTCTAAACACTGTAACTTTCATAACAATTCCAAATAGTGGTTCTGGTGCTGAAAGAGCTGGGCAGGGGAGAAGGTGCATGACAGGCTGGCACTGGCTCGCCCAGAGTAGGAGAAGGGAGAGGTGGTTTCGATATGTCAGTTGTCATTATGCAAGCAGCAGTTTTCACAACATCAAAAATGGCCAGTACTGGGGACATGGGCAAAGCCAGCTAAAGCCAGTAACAGCAACCCGCAATAAAGTGTAGGTGGAAGTATTTAAATAAAATGGGAGAGGGTGTAGGAGCCCCTGCAGTGATGCAGGATCTTACTTCAGGGACAGGGACTGAGCCTTGTATTGTCATTGTTGATATGCTGTCTGGGATACAAGCTGACTTCATGGCTGCCTAGGTGGTGGCCCCTCTGGTCATTTCTCACCTCTGTACAGGGGAAACCCAGTATGTGAGAATACATGAGCTTTAAGCCAACTGTGGGAGGCTCAGTCTTTAGGAGGCATGGATGTAAAAGTGTACAACAATTCCATATATTGCTTTTTGAACCGTTGGGGCTGTAGCCAGGAATAAATTTTTTTCTGCTATCTGTGTGTGAGGAGACAATATGGTAGTGGCAGTCTATTTCTGTCATGTTAGCCTTACCACTCTTACTGTATAGTACTTGAGTAAATCTTCTTAAAATTTAAATGCCCTGTGTGCCCAAGTCAGTGTGACAGCTTTTTTTTTTTATCCTGCCTATGTCTCCTTCATTCATTTAATTTTATATGAACGAAGCTGAGTCACTCATTGTTTTATTGTAAGAGACAAAACTGGATAATTGCTGTGAAATGTTCCTTAAAAAAATCATAGGAATTCATTCACGATGGCTATAGAATTAATGACTTTTCTAGCGTCAACTGAATTGAACTCTATAATATGTGCACATTTTTGAAACAGTTTAAATATGCATAAAAATCTATTTATTGCTCCTTGTGTTGTGAAGAATTTTAAATGTTATGTTTGTTTGCCTTAACAACTGCTTTCTTTAGCCTTCCTAATATCAGTGACATGCATTATTCCTCTCAGTGGAATTTTTATATGCTACATACATTTGCTGTTTTTGTTTGCTAACTAATGTTTTTGTATTCCACCATTGTGCATTCTTAATATAATTCATACAGCCAGTCTTTTTTGAATCAGAGGACAAAACTTATCAGTAGCTAGGCTACATACTTCCCAAGATCCATTTAAGCTTCCTCAGCATAATATTGTTTTAGTAATGAGTTCTCTTCCATTCTGATACCAGTGTTATCAATAGTGGGGTAGTCTGCTTTAATAGAGTTGTTAAATTACTTGACTTTTTGATTGGTTAACCTAGAAGAAAAATGAGTTTAACCTAGCCATGATCAGGACTCCGACATCATGGGCTGTAATTCGAAGTTTAACGTAGCATACTTGACATATTATAAAGTACTAAATTCAGCATGTTTACGTCCTTCAGCATATTAGGTAAAGTTTGTGAATACTTCCTCAGCCATTCCAGTACATCTGCTGGTTGTTGTTTTAATACTGGATAAATTATCAAGGAATTTGAATCTGAGCATGCTCAGTTCTGTGGTGGTGTGGGATAAAGCTCTGGCTATGATGCATATGACCATACCTCTCAAATGTCCAGATTTTCAGAGAAAGTCCTGATTTTTGTCTTACATTTTTGGTCTGTTCCTTATGAAATGCATGCTTTTCTGGCAAACCACTGAAGATCTAAGTCATTAAACAATGATACACATTTGAGTTTCAGACTTCATATTCTTAAGAAATGCATGGTAACATAAAACCCATTATTCTAACAAATTTCTAAGTGTATAACATAAAACCCATTATTCTAACAAATTTCTAAGTGTATAAGAAGAATATTTAACCCGTGGTGGTGGGGCTGCGGTAGCGTTGTCGCCTCACAGTAAGATGCTGTCTGCTTCGATTCTCAGCTAGAGCGTCTTCTGCGTGAAGACATGCGTGAATGGGCGTACCTTCGCTGAAGGTTGTGTGTCAGACCTGGCAAGCAGGTACGTAAAAATCAACTGCCAATCATTAGCGGACCGGAGTTCCGCTGTGGCGACCTCTAACCGGGAAAAGCCGAAAGACACAAACATAAGAAGAATATTTAAAATCTGTCCCTGATTTTGGGTCTTTGTTCCCCCATTCCTTTTGGCTTTGCCCATATTACTTGTGCTTAAAGAGATGCAGATGATTTGAGTCTGCATAGTGGCCTGGGCAGTGGAAGAACCAAGGAGGCTAGGGTGGGAGTGATTGACTAGCATTAGCTGGTCTGCCTTGTGGGGAGGGATGATCTATTTGGCTGTTTTCCACACATAAGTGAAATCTTGCAGACAAATTTGCAGCTGTTAATGGAGGATGTAGGTTTAGCTTACTAATCCACTGATGATAGCCCTCACTGACATACAGGTGGAAATACTGAGAGGATATAATGTGCTCACATGGTTATGCGGGTGCTCACATCAGCCACCAGGGGTAGTATTAGAACCTAACTTAGAAATTCCCTAATTAACTGCATTGTCATTTGAAAGAGAGGGCAGAAAAACAGTTCCATGGCTGCATGAATGATGCCCTCTCCATTTGTCTCACCTCCATTCCAAGACTTCATGAACAGCAAGAGAATGTATAGGCTCATGGCCAATGGGTGTGGAAGGGAGAGGCTGATGGTTAGCAAGCATGGAGGGAAAAACTCCTAAAAAAACAACTGAATCTGACTTAAGGGGTTTATTTATTTATACATTGTTGACCTGGTGAGTGAGTTGGTCCTTGGACCCTTTTCAGCCACCTGGATACATAAGGCACAAAACGTACAGCAAATCATTTAATTGCTGATGATCTACTGAAAGCAATAATCCTGAAATGTCTCATCACACTCATGTGAAATATATGTAGTACCACAATTTCAAATGTTATTTTACTGTTGGATAAATATATAGATCCCCAGCTGTTATCTAAGAGTTCCATATCATCTCTGTTGGCAGTATCAGCCACAGAACATTGATAAGCCAGGTTTATGTTTGCATAGGTTTTTGGTAGAGTGCAGACTTTCACCAGCTAAACTTTAGGATAATTATTTTTAGATCTTCTGAGATTGTCATGTGGCTTATTTAAAAAAGAGAAATAACTGTATATTTTAAGGAAATCTTTTGTATATTAGCAGGAATGTTTTTATCTGTGATATTGTTGAGTTTTATCATTGGCTCGTGTTATTTACTCCCTTTCATTTCACATTCATAGGCAGATCTTTCTAGTCATGTGTAAGTCTGAGTTTACCTATGACCAGTTACAGCTGATTACATTAGTCTTTTTTTAGTCATCAGACTCCAGGACTCACTCAGTAAAGACTGAGAATTACTTTTACAGCTTTTATCTATGTCTCCTTTGTTTATCAGTGTCAGTGGTCTGTCTCAGCTTAGTGCACAATGAAACATTTGTGCAGTAGGCAGGATAAATATTTTAAAGCATGCATCTTTCAAGCAACATATCTCCATGTCTTTGGAGCTAATGGATTTACCTGAAGGGGCAGGGAAGGAGATCCAGCGTGCACCCATTCCCAGTGGAGGCTATACTATGAAGCTCCATGGATTGTTTCCTTAATTCACAAGAGTGCCCACTGGTAGTACTTTTGAAGCATTTGCTGCTTAATTGAGCATCGGAGTAATTAGCCTAAGTGAGTAGCAAAATACAAGTTTTAGTGGCTCAAACTATGAAAGCTGTGCAGTGTGATATTATTCCCTTGGTCTAAATGGGATCTGGCTTGTGTTGATCAAATATTAACCCCACTGAGGTACACATTAATTTTTATTTTATTTATTCAGCATTTATTTGTTTGTTAAGCAGATAAACTGCTTCATAATGGAGTTTTCAGATACAGCCTGAGCTGTAAGGCACAAAATACATTAATAAGGATGGTGCACATGGCTGGAATGGTTAATCCTGCTAGATGCTGTGTGAACAAATCCCAGTTTATAAATCCCAAAGCAAGCTGCAAAGTTGTTCAAGAGGAATCTTCAAGAATGGATGGGGATGGGCAGGAGATACGGGCGGGGGGTCAGTCTCACCTCACTCGAGAGGCACACAGCAATAAAAAATAATATTTCTCCAAACTAAAAGGGTAAAAGGGGTGGCCACCACAAAACTATAGGCTTTATAAATATGCCCCCTCGGGCAGATAGCCTAGTATGAACCTATGAACCTAATAAAGGTGAACAAAGATGCTAACGGGTAGCACAAACGGATGAATGGAACTTAAAAAATCGTCTAGCTGTGTCAGTTCCATGTGACACTACATTAGTTTACAACTAGCTTTAGTAACGCAACCGAATGAATGCATGACTTCTGGAGACTGTTAGTTTACAGCTATAACTAATAGTTACACTAAGGAAATGTTCTCAGTTTTATTAGCGAGACTACAAATAATAACATGGTGCTATTGTGTAAACACCTAAATGCATTACACTAAACATCCAGTACATACACAAATTAAAATTCTCACAACTTCTACTGGTCCTGATACCTTAACAGATTAAAGTAGGAAAGTACACGAAGCAGGTAAGAATCTTGAGTATACCCATCTGGACATTCCACTACCCATGTTATGGGATATTGCACAGCTTACATGCAGTCTCTCTCTCTATCCCATTTACACACCATGTGGCACATTGGGCAATGAGCATCTTTCAGTGCTTGCTGTTTGTATAGCAGTTACCGGTTTTATGGGTTCAAGTTGCTAGCCCAAAACCCAGCCCTCCTCAGAGGGTGCACCAAACACACTTCCATGCACACACTCACACCTAGTACCAATTTAGAATCTAATCCACCTATCGCATGTCTCTGGAATGTGGGAGAAAACCTAAACAAACACAGGGAGGACATGCAGACTCTGCCAGAAGGCACCCCAGCTGAGAGTTGAACTGGAGAACCTCTTGCTCTGAGGTGACAAAGCTAACCACTACACCACTGTACCACACGCTTACATGCAATACCTAAACAATATTACCTCAGAGCTTTTTAGGCTGAATCAGATGTAGTGTGAGAAAAATCTTCAACAAAGTTTATTAAACTCAAACCATGCACAAAGTATATTAAAATACTTTTATTAATTTATTAATCATTTAGGTCCACTAGGCACAAATGCCTCTTTTAGATGTAAACACAAGATCACTTTGTGATTGAATAACTTGCTCAGCATCACACAGTTTTCCAGTGGAGACTCAGTGACTGAAACCCAGTATTACAGGCTGAAGCTCATTAGTATCTGAATGATTTAATCCACTGTGCTAAACTATCAGATAGATTATCTTCCAGGTAATTCTTGATTCTAGGATTTATAGTTCATGAGCAAAGCTGTACCATGTCATCCACATAAATGATTACATGTAAATTAAGTGACTCCATGGGAGATGCTTACTAAAGAAGGAGAATATAAACAGATTCAGTACGCTAACACTTGTGGAATTGTAGGAGTGATGGAAGCAGTTCTGTCTAGACCAGCATTCACCTTAATCAGGAAGAGCACTCAGGCAATTAGTGTCTCAGGCATTCAAATTTCTTTTGTGTACTCCTCTTCCAAGATAACCTGAAGCAGGAGTGAGTGGTGATCTCAGTTCAAATTCTTGGTTGAACAAAGGTAAGGATACTATTGGTGAGTTTTTCTTTTTTCCATAATGTTAAGATCAAGGTTATATGGCTGTGCCTGAATCATACTAATAATATACCATCAGGATGTCATAGTCATATTTCTGAATTAGAGCTGAACATTTTTTTTTGCACCATCAGGGGCAAGCATAGCAGGAAACAGAAATGAGCCTATGGAGAGTACTAAGTCAGAGGATTTTAGGAATACGAGCAATTACTTGATCCTAACACCCCAATCCATTGGCCAAACAGCGTTAGGCAATGTTTGTTATTCTGAGCCACTGTGGATGCATGTTGCCACACAATGGTGATGTTCAAAAGAAAAGCTATGCACTCCTTAATGACCTCATGTTCTCCAGATATTCCTTTTACAGGTTTCCCTGCATTCCTCCTAGTCATGGTCAAAACCTTTATGCTGCAGGACTGATTTTAAATCTGTTTTGTTTTATGAAGTCCTCACGTTTCTTGATAAGTATCCATTTCTGTTGGTAACATGGATGTTTTCTTTCCAGATTTTAATACTGAATTTTATTAGGTGGTTAGAATAAAGTTTAATAATTTTAACACTTCAAACATTAATGTTTGAGCTTTGGCCTGAGACATCTCTAAATAATTTGCTTGGCAGTTGGATTCAGTGTCTTACAGCATGGAAAGTTTGAACCGTTCTATTTATTTTCCAGGAGTCATTCCTGTCTTTTCTCCTTTCTTCATGTATTATATTAGCCACCATTATTTAAGTCACTTAAAGCTCCTTTAACTTCTGTTAAGATATTCAGTGCAACTTGTCCTGGCAGATTAAAGTGAATTCACGCTTAAACTTTCATCTTACATCCTAGCTCAACCAGAAGACTGATCCTACACATTAAACGATCATAAAAATGAAAATGATCAGGTGAGACACTACTTTGAGTTAAACATGTTGACCCTATGATACATACCCTATCAAAGAAATGCTCCTGTGTCTATATATTCTGCCAAAGCTATAAAATCCTGCAGTTTAAACCTGACATAGAAGTGAGCTCTAATGTCCAGGTGAACCACTTCTGGAATTAACAGGCTGACCATGTATTAAGTGCTCTTTGATAGAATTGTTCCTCTATATCACATGCAGCAGGTCAGCAAGTTCACTGCATGTTAATATATCATACAAATACTATGCTTAAGTAGACTTGGATGGGCGGCCACTGTGGTGCAGTGGTTAGCGTTCTCACCTCACAGCAAGAGGTTCTCCGGTTCGATCCTTGGCTGGGGTGCCTTCTGTGCAGAGTCTGCATGTCCTCCCTGTGGTCGCGTGTGTTTCCTCCAGGTGCTCCAGTTTCCTCCCACATCCCAAAGACTTGGCCCTAGGCATGAGTGCGTGCATGCATGTGTGTGCCTTCTGTGGAAGGTTGGGCGCTGGGCTGGCAACTCAACACCGTAAAACTCCACTGCCTATCATGAGCGGAAAGGTGATCTGCTGTGGTGACCCCTAACTGGGAAAAGCCGAAAGAAGAAGTAGACTTGAATATGCAGTTAATAGAAATGTTCTAGAACCTTCATGCAGTGCAATTCACAATAAGACATAACTGCATAGTTAAAAGTCAAATGTTAGCTGTGCATGAGCAGTAACTTAACTGTCCTCAGTTAAAATGCCATGAGTTAGTTTGACATTGGGACCTGTATATATGTATATATATATATGGGTCATCTTCAGTTTACCGAAACGCCGATTCGCCGACACGCGGAAGAGGAACGTGAAAGGACCGACAATGCAGTTGACCGACATGCTGAAATCCCGACAGCTGGAAGACCGACAAGGGGAATGTGTAAGCGCGACTTGGTAAGTATGCGATAGTGAGGGATTTAGGATTAGGGAGCGGACAGGTAAGTGTGCAATAGTGAGGGATGTAGGGTTAGGGTGTGTGAAAGGTGAGTGTGCGGTAGTGTCAGAGTTAGGGTTTGGGTAATGTAAGTGTGTGTTAGTGACGGGTTTATGTTTTAGGGTGGGTTAAGTGAGTTAGGGTTAGGGTGCAGGTAGGGTAAGTGTGCGGTAGTGTCGGACCTTAGGGTTAGGGGTGGGTTAAGTGAGTTAGGGTTAGGGTGCAGGTAGGGTAAGTGTGCGGTAGTGTCGGACCTTAGGGTTAGGGGTGGGTAAGTGAGTTAGGGTTAGGGTGCAGGTAGGGTAAGTGTGTGGTAGTGTCGGACCTTAGGGTTAGGGTTTGGGTTAGGGCTAGTGGATATGTCATGTAGTGTACTGTGTTGTTTACGTGTAGTGTGTCGGTGTAATGGTGTTCGGTGTTTTGCGTTGTCAGTATTTTTTGTTGTCGGTCTTTTGGTATCGGTGATTTGTGTTTCGGCGTTGTGGCATTTCGGAAAACTGAAGGTGATCCATATATATATATATATATATATATATATATATATATGTGTGTGTGTGTGTGTGTGTGTGTGTTTAAATCAGATAATAATGTACAAAAATATTAGAGCTGGAAACACAGAATGATGTTTAAGTGCATGAGTGAACTTATATGACACTATGAAAGCCTGTTGTCAAAACAGTCTCTCACATACAGAGAAAATAATTGCACAAGTCACAAAAATAGACCCTTAATTTAAAGTTATTACATGACTGAAGTATGCAACATTCAACATGTTTTCTGTATCCAGGAGTGTGATAAGAGAATGCTTTGTATAAAATAGGATGAAGTCACAGAAAATCCTATACACATGAAAAGCTCTGTTGAATGCTGCTAGCAAGCAGATATCTTGTGATATCAGACAGCTGTGCATATCACAAAAAATGGAGGAATGTTGATTTTAGTCCCATGGAAAACCTAAATGAAAATTATAAGTATAAGCTTTTGCACACTGTTAACAAGCAGATATGGCAAGTGTAATCAACAGCTGTGTGCGTTTTAAATAAAGCATTGCATGAAAGCAATCTGTCTGCTACAGTTCATTTAAGACAGACTGCATGAAACAGGATCACCAAATCTTCTACACTGAGTCCCTGGGTCACTGAAATCTGTTGAACAAATAGGTTGGGAACACCTACGTATGTCTGTGGAATAGGGTTTGCTTTCAGTGAATGAAAAGATTTGCTGAGAAAGAATCCAGATAATTGTGCTTTCAAACAGAGAATACATTGTGCCTGGTCAAACAGAGCAGTAGAAGTCATAAGGTAAAGTCAGCATATGTGTGAGTTCCTGATCATTACAGGGAGAGAAAAAGAGTGAGGGGGGGGGATGGTGCCACTTTCTTCATGAGCAAATGCATAGCCAGAGGCTGTGATACCCAGGCAGGATTCTGTTGTCCCCTTAAATCCGGTTAAACAAAAGACTGGGAGCAGTCCACAACATGGTCAATGACAGTTTTGCTTCTGTGAGCAAGTTTAACAAAATTGTTTATTTCTTCACTTATTCATTTATTTTGTTTTTCTGTTACCCAATTATCCAGCCTTTCCCATAGCTGCATTGACCTCTAATTCTCACTGCACGTAGCCACTAACACTGGGGGTGAGAGTTGAACAGTGATGGTTAGTTTTTCCAGGTGGATATTTTTTTCTATACGCACTTCGTCCATTAATGCATTGTAGCAACCACACAAGGTAAGATGTGTAATGGGTGCATCACTACAAGGAAAGGTGTGTAATAAGTACATCACTTCATAGTAAGGTGTAATGGGTGTACCACCACAAGGTATGCTGCACAAGTTGCCCCACTGCAGGACATAGTGTGTAATGGGTGCACCACTACAGAGTATAGTGTGCAATGAGTGCACCATTCCATGGTCAAGTGTGTAATGGGTCCATCATTGCTGGTTATGATGTGCAATTCATGAACCATTGCAGTATACTGTGTATGTACCACTGCTGGGTATGGTGTGTGATGAGTGAACCACTGCACAAAACAGCACGTAATGGGTGCACTTCTGCTATGTATGGTTTGCAATTTGTATACCATTGCAGAGTACCATGTGTGTGTGAAGGGTGCACAGCTGCAGGCAATAGTGTACAATAGGTACACCACTACATGGTGTTGTGTGTAATGGGTGCACCACTGCAGAGTATGGTGTGCAATGAGTAAGCAACTGCAGGGTACAGTGTGTAATTGTTACACCACTGCAGTGTGTGTAAAGGGTGCACAACTGCAGGGAATGGTGTACAGTGAGAGTGCCACTACATAGTAAAATGTATAATGAGTACATGACTGCAGGTTACAGTATATAATGGATGAACCACTGCAGGGTACAGTGTGTAATGGATGAATCACTGCAGGGTACAGTGTTTAATGGGTGCACCACTGCAGGCACCGTGTGTAATGGGTGCACTATTGCAGGGCAAGGTGTGTAATGGGTGCACCACTACAGGGTACATGGTGTAATGGGTGCACTACTACTGAGTATAGTGTGCAATGTGCATATCATTAGGAGGTCACTTAATAAATTAGAAAGGTAACACTCCAACTAGGTTCTTTGGTCTCTGTTAGAGACTCTCATAGTGATACACCCCATCAACACACAGACATTTATCCTTTTCTTCCCCCTGATTGTGAGCCAAGAGTGCTGCGCCTTTCTGATGTCCATCTGTGATCCCTTGTAGGCATACATGATGCTGCTATTACCTTCACTGGCATTTTCAGTGGCATAGGCACAAAAGTAGTCAGCAACTCAACTTCCAATGATTTTTAATCTTTTCGGCTTCTTAGTCTGCAGTATAAACCAATGTCTGATCAGTCTGCACTAATGGGTCATCCAGTGAATATAGATAGGGAGCAGCACAAACATCTCTGTACCTCAGGATTTCAGAGGCAAGCCACATGCTGTGGGAGCCACACGGGACCCATTACAATTTTAACATGTGAATGAACAAGGACAATATATTGGTATGATCTATAATATGTAAGAAAAATTAAAAAAAAGACTTCTGGTAAGAAGATACCAGAAATAAGCAAGCAAAGCTTCACCAAAAGACTGAAGAACTTCAGCAGCTCAAATATGCTTTTAAACACTTTAATAAAAAAAAACAGGCAGTAAGTGCTTTAGAACTTAATAGAGCTCTTCCTCTGACTGTTTTCAAAACTATACTTGCATCTTAATATATATGCAACATAGTTATATGACAAGCACCACTGACCAATAACAGCCATCATCATAGTTTACAATACATGCAGAATAATGTTTAATAGGAGAAGTGAACTCTAATGGAAGGCAGAAACTTAGTAATTTGTGTAATTCTGCAGTTGATAACAGGTGTAAAGAAAAAAATAAATATATGTAATGTATAATGAATGATTATGGCAGATGTTAATATGGTTTGTCTACTCATCTGTCAATGAATGTGGGTCTATGTCTTCAGTGATAATTTAATAAAGGTATTAAAAAAACAATACATGACTGTCATTTAGAATGTTATCTGTGGCAGAAATATGTGAATCTGTAGTTGTTTTGACTGTAAAACAGTCCATGTCCTGAATTAAATATGTTAATCTTAACTGTGCAGCCTTATAGAATGCTTTCAAATCTTCAGCTAGAATCAAACCACCCTTTTCTTTTGTGTTAGTTTTTTCGATTGCATTCTTTCCCTTCGGTTATCTCAAATAAACTCCTATTTCAACCAAATCCCAAAGTATCTCTGCAAAGCTGGTGATAGTCATGGCCCAGTCAGGTAACAATAGGATCATACATGCACATTTGAGCAGATCTTGTAAATTAATATAAAGAACATTATGTGCAGCCTTATATAAATAGAAGTATTAAACAAGTCTTTATGTTAAAGGAAATTAGACCCTGGAAAAATAGAATAACATCAACTAGATTATTTTATATATCTTAATAAGAAAGCCAGAGGGGAGAATGTCTTGAGCATTTGTAAGAAAGAACAAAGAACTGAGATTTTGGGAGCAGATTATAAAAGGAGATGAGGTAATAAAATGGGATGAAGTTAGATATTTTTATAGGTTATTAAACTGAGATCAACTTGCATATAAAGGTCTACTATTAGAGTTCAAGGAAGATATGCAGAATTTTGCTAAACCATAAATAGTACATTTTATAACTGAAGCTAGAACAGAAATGCCAGACTGGAAAACAATAATTAGAGTAGCTAATAGAGGATTACATCTGAGAAGATGATACAGTACAAAAGTAAAAATAGCATGGAGTGAATAAAAGATATTGCAGATGAGCAGTGGAGAAAAAAAATAATAATATATATATATATATATATATATATATATATATATATATATATATATATATATATATATATAAAACCAAATCAAGATTTCTGCATGAAAATGTCTGTACAAGTATTTCTATACCCCTACAGTACTTGAGAAAATGTTCCAGCAACATGGATGTGTTCTTTTTTTTCAGGAACAGCTCTTTGGGAATGTAATGAGTTGCTTCAGTACAAAAAAATGATTGAATAACATGCTGAGTCTTATACCTCAGTATGCACATTTCTGCTGACTAGGTGTAAACTAACTTACAAAAGATGTGATAGCATTGCTATATTTAGTAGTCATTATAGCTAAGAAAGCTTTAACTAGAAAATGGAAAACCAAAGACAAGCATCCATAAGAGAGGGAAAAAGAAGTTATGTCTTACCATAACGTTCCATCTGTATTGTTGATCCTCATTCAGTCATTACGTGTGGGTATCGGTTCCGAGCTCGGAACCGAGCCAGCCATTTTCCAAGCTCGTGTCAGCTTCAAACTCTCGAGCTAAACTCTTACCCTGAATTTCCCTCTCCCTGTTACCTCAGATTGAGTTTGCAAGTTAAAGAAGGTAGAGGCTACCTCTGGTCAAATAACCTAAAAGAACTGGATGGTGAGATCCACTAGAAACCACAGGAGGGGGAAGGAGGGAGGGTCGTAATGACTGAACGAGGATCAACAATACAGATGGAACGTTATGGTAAGAAATAACTTCTTTATCTGAAATTATTAATCCTCGTTCATTCCTTATGTATGGGACAGAGTCCCCAGCTACCTCTATTCCTGGGAGGCTCTCATGGAAGGACATTCCTGAGCACCATAGAACTGAAAGATGCTCTTCCCCTGGAGGCCAAATCCAATTTGTAATGATTGATGGAAGTATGAGGCGTAGCCCAAGTTGGAAATGCACAGATGTCATGTAAAGAAGCTCTGGCATGGAAGGTGACAGAAGTAGCCACCAGCCTTGTTGATTGAGTTTTCATGGTAGTAGGCAACAAAATGTTATGTTGTGTGTAAATAAAAGTCACACAGTCCTTCAGCCATCTCGCTAATGTGACATTAGCAACAGCTGATTCTACTCTAGGTCCAGAAAAGCCCAAAAATAACTGGTCAGATTTACGAAAGGGTTTAGTCCTGTTTAGGTAAAAATGGATTTGCCTGTGAATATCAAGGGTATGCAGGCAATACTCTCCTCTGTTTGAATGATTGGGAAAGAAAACTGGCAATTCAATGGCTTGATTAATGGACATTTCAGAGATCACTTTAGGCAGAAATGACAGATTAGTTCTCAGAGACACTCTATCTCTATGAAAAATCAAGTATGGATTCTTGATACATAAAGCTTGAAGTTCAGAAATACGTCTGGCAGAAGTAATAGCAACCAAAAACAAGATTTTCCATGACAAATACTTGAGGTCGTAAAAAGAGGCTAGTTCAAAAGGTGCCATTGTCAAAGCTTGCAGAACTTATGATAAATCCCATGGTTGAATAGGTTCTCTAAAGGATGGCTTCAGATGATTCACACCTTTTATGAAGGTCTTGCACAATTTATGGGACATAAGAGAGGAATCTTGGACACCCTCATGAAAGTTAGAAATTGCAGCCAAATGAACTCTAATGGTAGAGGCCGATAGACCTGATTGAAGCAGGTCGGCCAGATAGTCTAGTATTATCGACACTGGTGCTGAAAAGGGGTCTAGTTGTTTATCTTTCAGCCAACAGGTAAATCTTTTCCACTTGCTCAGATAAGTAATTCTAGTGGAGGACTTATGAGAAGCAATGAGAATATCACGTACTGGTAAAGAAAGATCATTCTGCCTGGCAATCAAGGGAATTGGGGTAGCCAAACCGTTAGCTTCAAGCTGTTCAGGTTGGGATGAATCAGGTTTTGTTGGTGCGAGATCAACTCCAAGACTGGATGGAGGATCCATGGTCGATCAAGTAGGTGAGGCCAAAGGAATGGGAACCAAATCTGTCGTGGCCAATATAGTGCTATGAGGATTATCTTGCTCTTCAACCACCAGGCTTTCTTCAGAAACTGGGGAATGAGAGGAAAGGGTGGAAATGCATAGAGAAGACATGAGGGTCAATTGTAGACTACAGCATCCCTGGGTGACTGTCCCGAAGGGGAAATCAGGGCAAAGTAGTTGCTGCATTTGTAGTTGGCCGGGGGTGCAAAGATGTCGCAGCAAGGACGGCCCCAGCGGTGGAAGATCGCCGCTATCAAGGGATTCAGGGACCACTCGTGAGGTTGCAGAATGCACCTGCTGAGTCTGTCTGCTATCACGTTGGAACTCCCGGGAATGTGCGTTGCTAGAAGAAAACGGTTAGTAGCCATCGCCCATTGCCATATCCTCATGGCCTCTCGACAAGTGGGGTAAGATTTGGTTCCACCTTGCTTGTTGATATACCAGACCACCGCCATGTTGTCTGATTGAATTGTAATTGTCCCAGACGGCAGCAGGGGATGGAATGCTTGCAACGCCAGAAGCACTTTTATATGCAGATGGGCCTCCAGTTGGGACCAAGTGCCTTGGACTGTCTATCCCTGACATAGCCCTCCCACCCCATCAGGGAGGCGTCTGTGGTCACTGTGGCCTTGGGTTGCTGGGGGGAAAAAGGGCAAGACCATTGAGAGAGATTGTGTGTCATCCACCAATTTAGATCTTGTTTGCACCTGTGGGTTACTTGAATCATGGCTGAGAGAGGATGCTGAAAAGGATACCATTGGGTAAACCCAGGATTGTTTATAGTAGGGGTGAAAATCTGAAGGAAATATTTGAGAAGGAATATAGACATAGGAAGTCTCGGATGTCTAAGTGCGGTAGTTGCAGGTGTTGTCGATTCATTGCAGAGGGTGCATACCTGTGTGTGAAAGGATATGGACACACCTTGGCATGTCCAGGGTTATGTAATTGTAATACCAAAAATCTGGAATGCATCGCTTCATGTATTTCTTGTGACGCTTTCTACGTGGGTATGACCACACGTAGATTGCGTGACAGAATTAGTAAACATTTGCGGTGTTTGAAGAAAAAAGACGAACACAATGCTTTGTATTTACACAGTTGCAAGTGTAACGAATTCAAAAAATTTTTAAATTTTTATTTTTTGTGGTGGATATGGTTCTTCCTGACCGGGGAGGTGACATTAGCAACAAGGTAGCGATCAAAGAGGTTGAATGGCAGCTTCGACTAAACGCTACAAGATTTCCTGGTATCAACGACTTTATTTCTATTAAACCAGTGTTGAAATTAAAGTCTAGTTTGGTTTAATGCACCTGGAGTTTTTTAAGTTTCATTTTTTATATACACACATATATATTTTAATATTATTTTTATTAATACACATTTTTTATATATATAAACACTTTTAGGTGTCATTGTGACAATCTATTTACATGCATTTAAGTATTTACTGCTGCTGCATCATTTGAAAATGTTTTTTGAACTATGGAAAATCTATGTTTATATGAGGTTTATGCAAAATGGTGGTTTTATTGGTTGATTTGTTAATTTAACTTAATTATTAATTACCAATTGACTAAACTAATTTGTATAAATTAGGTGTACTTGTGAATTTACACTGACTCTGATGATGCCAGTATTTGGCGAAAGCGCTTAGTGTATTGCTTTCATTAAATTTATATTCTTATTTTACTGTTACGTCTTTGCCTGAATCCTTGATGTCCTTGTGAGCAGTGGTCGTTCTGTTCGTGTTTTACTTTATTAACATGGTGTAAACATATTTACAAAATGGTTATATCAGAAATCAGTGCCAAATTAAGTGTACTGTGAATAAGGATTGTACAGTATATTACATGGAAAATGTCATTAATAAAGTGTGTACAATATACACACAAAATAAATTAGAAAGTGGGAAAAATGTATGTGATATGAACTAAGCTTAGGCAGATTTAGGTCATTTTTCAGACAAAAAATGTTAAATTTGTACAAAGCCTGTGATTTTTTTGTTTCCAGTAAATCATGCAATATATGAAACGTATAAATTGTGCAATAATTTATATGAATCATACATTTAAACTTGTAGACTTCATTAGAACTTTGGAACACATTTCAAACACACACACACACACACACACACACACACACACACACACACACACACACACACACACACACACACATAGCAGAGCTCCTTTTTCTTTAGCCTGCAACTTCCTTTTGAAGATTATTGCCATATATGAAGTACAACTTTCTGTAAAGTTGTGTCTGAACAATCATGACCCTTAGATAGATAAAAAAAAACGTAATCAAACAGAAAATAAAAAATAAAACAAGCTTCTTGAAACCGGAGAGTATTTTTGCACAGACAACTGCAATAATTTTACTTTTTGTTTTAGTATTGCCTCATTCCAGGATTCACATATTGGCATTTTGTTAGTAGCAAAATTCTTGTAATTTCAAAGTGCAACTGCTGAGAGTTCACTTGGTCCTTGTCTTACTTCTAATGTGAGCTTTGGATTATGTACTTCTCTCTGGAGTTCACTGCCTTTAAGTCTTCTACAATTCCTAGATTCTCTTGAGAGCTAGTATAAATACATTTCAATAAAGCTTAAGCTATTGTTTTTCAAATTGCTGTTTGCTTGTTCAAATTATTTAGATTATTCTGCTTTGTGCAACCATGTACTTGCATGGATTTTATTTTAAGTAAAAATATCATTAATCAAGTTTAGCTTTAGGATGATTTTTTTTTTACATTGGAGTTTCACTTTGTAAAATAATCACAACACTATTTACAGTCAGAGATTTGTGAACAAAATAACTGAAAACATTTCAACTAAACCTCACACACAAAAGAAAAAAAAAACTATTTATAGGAATGTCCATTAACCATCAAGTCATTCAAGTTATTATACGTTACATTAAATCTAAACACAGTTATTTCTGCTTGTCAAGCAGATCTCCATGTTTTTTTCCATGCGTTGTAGCAAGAGGTAATCCTGGTTGTGCTTGACTTAATTGTAATGATTTCCAGGGGACAGACTTCAGTTGCAATATTTATAAATTCTTAGAGGGAGGTGTAGATTTGTTCTTCAAATTTTGAGTTATAACTTTTCTTGCTATAGGCTGATAACTGCCTTTGCAGTCACATCATCAGATCTGAAGCCACTTTATGTGGAGACTAGCAAAGAGAGGTGATGAGCTTTCAGCTGATTGCCGCCTGGTGTTGAAGTGAGGTTAGACAGTCATGGTGGCTGCTAGACAGACATGAGAACCAAAATGTGTGGTAAATGAATTAGAGACAGTGAGCTATGGCAAAAGAAGAGGTGGTGGATACCTGCCACAGTAGTTCCTTTAGGACCTTCTGGTAGACATCAGACGGTATAGAAGTCCTGAAGTCAAAGAAAGTGACTTTCTCTGCAGTGATAGTGGGAGAGAAGATCTTCAGATTTCATTGATAAGTTGCAGAAGATCACAAGATCACAAAACCAATCACTGAAGCAAAAGCCCAGGTGTAGGAACACTTAAGGTCTCTGGAGAATGACTTTCAAATGACCTCAAAACATTTCTGGCAGACCACTGAGTAACTCGATTGTGGGTATATGATTTTATTCAGGATGTTTTCAGCAAGGATGGAGAAATCCTGACTTTGACTGGGGACACTGTCAGGAGGTTGAATGAACACTTTTAAGGAACTTTGTCAGTTAGTGGATATACCCTCATTTGACTAGACAGTGTCAAAGCAACTGGTAGGGTTGTGACCTTTTATGTAGAAAACGTTCCTATGACAAAGAAACATTTGTAAAGTGGTGAAGTTATCAGAAATGTTGAACATGCTACGTGTTTTTGGGTTGTTGTGTTAAATGGGCCTTTTCTGTGTTGCATTGAAAACAAGGACATGACTTCTTGGTTGGCGTATTGGAATGGAAATTCCCATATTTAAAAATGGGGTGCAGGATGATGTGCCACATTCATAATGCAATCATATGTCTAAGGATCTATGAAAATACAATGTCAGGGTCCTGGAAAAGAGAAGACATTCAGTGTCATAGGTCTTCCAGTGCAGTTTATAAACACACTAAGGAACGTTCTAATGCTACTTTCCTTTTCATGGGATAGAAAAAAATAAATTTTCATAGGCCTAACAAGCTGACTTAGCAGACCATTTTATCATAGAACAGGAAGGGATGGATTACAAATCAAGAGACTTTATTTCGCCAAGGTTTAAATTACAGTTTGTAAGTATGCTCTCATGCTTGTTTGTATAAACATATTATTTAGAGCTCTGAATGCTCTTATGAGAGTGATTCCACTTGAACAACATGCATCTGATATTTCAACCTTGTTTGCATTATTTACGTAGAGCATTTTTTGAGTGGTTAGTTGTTGCATGTATTTCTTATATGTATGACAAAAGTTTGCTATACCATTTTTATATATTGTTACTACAATAGAATTGCAGTTGGTGCCATATTAATGGCTCTATGCTTGTTTAAAAATGTATACCATGTGATATATATATTTCATGTTTAAATGGGCACTTTGATTCTGCTTTATTCACTGAATAAGGCTTTTGCTGGAACTGATTTGATATCTGTTTGTCTTATGCATGGATTGGAAGTATTTCCTCACCAACTATAGAATGCTGGAGTTTGTTGTGGAGTTTTTCTTACATTTCCATGCGTGTACATCCATGGCATGATGCAATATGTTTGGATTGTAAATTAGGGACCATCTATTCCAAACTGTGAAAAATGAGTGTATGCTTAAAGAGAAAATGGAACAGTATGTATTAAAATGGTGGTCCTTTTAAACATAAATCAATGGAAGGGACAATGAGAAATGATACTAGGTGTGACAGAGGAGCAATAGAAATGGAGAAATGTAAGATAGGGAGCAGAGGGGCATCACAGGGAGGATGAGAAAAAGAGGGAGGAAGACAGAGATGATGTGCAATCCCAGCAGTCTTGGTAACCAAGTAAATAATCTGCATGACATGCTAATGGATGGAAGAGTTAATACTACTGCACAACAGAAACATGTTGTAAGACAGAGGGCTGAAAAATATTGTTACTTGGATTCATTGAGTTTGGGAGGACTGAAGATGTAAGATATTGAAATGCTGGTGCATGTTAAAGAAAAAAGTTTGTAGTGGAGAAGGTCAGGAACAAGAAAAAAGAGGAGGTGATCAAGAAGGAAAAAGCAACTGAAATGCTTGACTTAAAGTTAAACAAGGAAGTCTTGGACCCATGACACATGGTTATAAGTACAAACATCACCATATGCCAGAAAAAGGGATGACAGTTAATGAATTAGGATTTTGAGGGCCAGCTAGGATGAGAAGAATAGAAGATTTGCTGTACAGGAATCAGAGATGTTGGTGGTGGTAGGTATGGTTCACGTTAACTAGAACAGAAATGACAAGGACAGGTAGAATGAAATATGGGATCACTGGTGTAACTAACTCTGACAGGAAGCATGGAAATTTGTAGGACAAACTGACAACAGTATAACTGTTGGATGCATTCAACAAAATGCATGTAATTGAGTGAGTGGCTGTATGACAAGGGAGGAACAGCAAAAAGCTGTAGAAGCCATCATGGCTACAAACTGAGGTCTGTGTTGATGAAAAGTGATGAGCCTATAACAGGAGGATGAGAAAAAGGGCAAAGAGACTTGTGAAGTGGCTAGGAGATGGGAAGTGGAGACCATCCATCGGAACAAGGTAGGGAATGACTTGTTTTTAGATATAATTGTGAATACAGGACAAACTGACCCAAAATGGAATATTGTTGGGATACAGTAGAGATAAATAGAAGAAGGAGAACTGACTGATACAAATAATTCTTTTTTTTTTTTTTACAAAAGAATAGCAGAATAAGTAACAATGGGTTTACTAAAGGGCTTACTGTAGCCTATGTTTGCAATCACACCTTTTCACTGCAGAATAAAAAAAAAATGTTAGTCAGTGTTCCCCTGTGCCCGCTGCATAGAGGCCCTAACCCCACACCTTCAATCTCTAATATTACCTCTGAGGTGTCACCAGCTTAGAGAACTCAAGATGATGTAACCTCAGAAGCACCATATTCAGGGATCAGGTGTGGTAGAGCAGAACACGCACATTGTAGGGTGCAGGAAGTATAGCCCACCCCACAAAAAAAAATTTTGGTATGAAACTTACCACTGGCATAAAATACTACTGTGGTCCACTAGGAGCAGTAACATCAGTCATGGAAGACGGAGAGTGGTATGTTTACCTTTGGTAAGTCAAAACTTACCAAAGGACAAGCACATTGGATATGAATGCTTTTAATTAATGTTGTAATTGGGATCTGTACATTGTCTATACTAGTCAAATATTTTGTAACTGTATTTTGGAGCTTTTCTCCCTGGGCCTCCACTGAAAATGGGTCTCTGACCCAGTGGATTTTCCTGGTCAACAAATGTCAATAAATAAATGATAAATAATAAATAAATAAACAGACCTGTTGACAACATGTGGAGGAGAGATCGGTAGAATTGGAGCCAGATGAGATGTGACATTTAGTAAGAAAGAGATAAAGAGATTGTGTAAACTCAGAGATATAAGGCAGGCACATGAAGCAAATGCTTTCTCCAAGTATTGAAATAAATATCAGCTATACTGGTGAACTGCTGACCCAGATGTATATTATTTACAGTAGAAAAGGAGTGGAACAAGAAGATTGTAAAGTGGAAACAATGGCATGTTGCACAAGAGGTGGTCAGGGAAAGATCTGGATAATTGCAAACATGTCAGCTTTACAAGCATCTTAAGAAATTTTCTAGAGAAAATAACAGAGTGTTAAGATGTTAGAGTTTCTGGATATCAGTTGTGTGGAGGGTGGAGAGTAGCCTGGAACTGCAGATTAAAGGCCTTTCAATTTCAGCTTGATCTAGTTTATTAATATATCAGCTCCTAGATCAGTAATGGGAAATATACTGGACTTCAGCAAGGCCTAACATTTCACCACCCAGCAGTTTGTTAGAGAATCATTAATGTATGAAGTGGGACTCATGCAATGAGATGGATAGGGAACTTAGCTGGCGAGAATTAGTAACTCACTTGCTGAATGCAAAACTAGTAACATACAGTACCTGTAGGCTTTGAGGTTTAGTTATACCTTCTCAGCTCATTTGTGTAAGCTGTCATACTCTGACTAATCAGTACAATTAACACATTTGCTAATGATACCAGGACTGAATATATGATCACTGATGGGGAAACCAGCCTCTAGTTTCACCTAGTATGGGTTGCAGGTTGAGAGAACAGGTGCCAGCAGAGTTTCATTGCAAACAATAAAGGACTTATATTTGTCTTGTCAGAACCAATTAACAGTTTAAGGGTTAGTGTGCCCTTAGGAAAACTGGAAGAGTAAAAAATACTTAGGTCATTATAATCACTCTGAGAGTGAATAATCCTAACTAATGTGAGAGATCCACATGTTGTACACTGCAAGGTTTCTGAACAGTAGCTCTAGAGATGCCCGTCTTTTTTTTTTCTGGTTACTGGTGAGGCTTTTTCTTGCATACTGTGTTCATTTTAAGAGATTAGATGATTACCAGGATGAAAAGATGGGCAGGGAGCATAAAAATGAAGAAAGGCTCACAGCTGCTGAAATATGCACGGTATAAAGATAGATTAGGGCTACCACCTTTCATGCTTTTTTGAATTTATGAAAGCTTAACTTACTGAAGCCTACTTCACCTACCACTGTGTGCTGAAGCCCATGCTTATTGGTCTAGTAGTTAGAATATTTCATTGAAATGATGTTAATATAAGCAATAATAGGAAACAGCAAAAAGCTGCCTGCATCACTGTGTGGTGGTAATTCTTTCTATATACAAATAAAACTGAGATTGGAAATCAGCAAGGATGAGGAAATACTTGTAATCCTCCCTTTCCTTTATATTTGTGACGTTGGAGTTGTCATGTATGAGAGTGTGGCACAAACCTTCCATCTCAGGGGTGCAGGGAGCTTAATCCCACAAAAGCTATTTTATGTACAGTATAAAAATCTATGTTTGACCAGAGCTGTTCTGTTGTATTCTGCTGCATATTGATGATTAGGGATGTTAGTGAAATATTCAGTAAATAATAGTCAGTAATGTGGCCTTCAGTGAGTTGATTATCAGTAAGCTCAAACTAGCCCAGTCTTTCCCTATGTTCAAAGAACCTTTTTCAATCCTGATTTGAGCAGTGCCGTATTAAAAAAAAAAGTAAAATGTCAGGTTTGATTATTTTAATAGAAACATATAAAATGATCAGGGCGTAACATCAGTTTTGTAGTAGAAGAAGATGAAATATAAATGGGTGTGCATGTGTTTGTGCATGTGCGGGCACATACGTGCAATTACGTGAGTGAGTGTGTGTGTGTGATTGATCAATGCGCCTTAAACAATGTCAGTGGTTTATATGGTGTAAAGGCATTGTATTTTCCATTTTACTGTGTTCGAGATCGGCCTGTTACCACCAGTGCATCCCATTTTAGCTTAAAATAGCAAAAGCCCCTGATTAGAGTTGAAATACCTATTAAAAAGCACATCTCTGATTATTTCTTTTCTAGGTATTACAGCTTTGTCTCCGATTAGCTGCAAGGTGACCCGTGGTGTTTGAATTAAAGTGTGATGCCATTTGGGTGTATCATGTGTATGAACCATTATCTATAATGAATGATATTGCATTGTTGAACCCAAGGAAAAATGCAAATAAACATCTTTTTTTTCATTTATTTATAGAAGCAACGCACAACCAGAGTAAGCCAGTCATTTGCAGTACCAATGTCTTACTAAGGCAAGCCAGCTGCTGATTTACAATTCTGCAGCTATGCTTCAGTTTTTCATCACCTTACACTTAAATTATGTCAGCAGAGGAAAGGTAAAATACGATAGCAAACAATGACTACATTTTTAACTCAAAAAGTCACTGGTGACACTAGTGTATTACAAAACATACACTGGTATCCAAATGCTTATCCATGAGTTCAGAGATGAAGCCAGGCATCAAAGGATGGTATTCATATATCAGCCCTTCGCATTTTCACAGTGGTATTCCTCAAAGAGTGCTGCTACATAGTTAAGCAAATCACATCTTTCAGGATGACTACAAAAATGGAGAGGTGTTTTGCTAAAATTGCCTCCCTATTGCAAAAACTTAACATGCTTAAGGCCTAAGAGATGGGGACAGCTAACATGCAGATAAGCAGCAATTTACCACAAAGTTATGAGGGAGAGGGAAAAAGAAATATGTACGATCATATATTTTAATAGGAGGTACAATTATGGACTTTACTTAAAAGATTTTTTATAGTATTTTAGTGCTTCTGCATAAATGGAGAAACTACTGACAGGATTGCTTGGTGAAATAATTCCTTTTGGTGCTTGTGCATACTTAGAGTAAACTAATGAAGGGGTCACTTGGAGAAATGTTTCATTTTGTTGCTTTTACGTACTTGGTCAAAACTCTGGAGGGATTGGTGGGAGAAATGTTTCATTTTGGTTGTTGTTTGTCTTTCTGCTTTTTCCCGGTTAGGGGTTGCTACAGCAGAACGCCGGTCCGCTAATGATTGGCAGTTGGTTTTTATGGTGTCGAGTTGCCAGCCCGATGCCCAACCTTCAACAAAGGCACGCCCATTCAACGCATGTCTTTCAAATGCCCACTCGACCACGGGGAGGACATGCAGACTCCACACAGAAGGCACTCCCAACGCACACCAAGAATCGAACAGGACAACCTCTTGCTGTGAGGCAACAATGCTACTGCTGCACCACCGCGGAAGTCTGCACCACCGCAGAAGTTTCATTTTGGTGATTGTACCTATTTGGTCAAACTACTTAAGAGATCGTGGGTGGAATCGTTTTATTTCAGTGCTTGTGTACACCTGGTGAAACTACTGAAGGGATCGCTAGGAGAAATGTTTCTTTTTGCTGCTTATACATACTTGAACATACTACTGAAAGGATCACTTGGAAAAATGTTTCATTTTGGGGCTTGTGCATATTTTGTCAAACTAATGAAGGGATCGGTGGTGGGAGTGTCGCATTTTCGTGTGTGTGCATACTTCGTCATACTAGTGAAGAGGTTGCTCAGGGAAATGTTTCATTTTGGTTCTTGTACATACTTGGTCAAACTGCTGGAAGGATCGCTTTTGGAAATGTTCCATTTTGGTTCTTGTACTTACTTGGTCAAACTGCTGGAAGGATCGCTTGGGGAAATGTTCCATTTTGGTGGGTCTGCATACTTGGACATACTAACGAAGGGACTGGAGTAGGAACTTTTTAATTTTCATGCTTATGCTTACTTTGTCAAACTACTGAAGGGATTATTAATTAATTAATTTATTTATTTATTAGCATTTGTTGACCAGGAAAGAACACTGGGTCAGGGACCCATTTTCAGTGGAGGCCCGGGGAGAAAAGTTCCACAATGCATTACAGAGATAAATAATCTGTTAACAATAAAAATTAAAAAGTACTACATGTATGACAGGCAATAAAACATATTACTATTTACAGTTCTATAGGATTACAATAGTAAGCACTGGGAATCATTCCATAGGTTAAACTGTTACATCAGTTGGAAAAGCAAGGAGTATGGTACAGTAGTTAGTTTGGTGACAGTATAGTGATTTTGTTAGTAGGTGTACATTAGTTTTTGTGAAGAGAGGGTTACATAGTGCTTGGTGAAATGTGCTGTTTAAGGGGGTTTGCAACGAAGGCAGGTGCAGGATGGATTCTTTAGGAAATCTGTTTTTAGGGCTACTTTGAAGGTTTTTGGGTGGTCAATTTCAGTTATTTCAGATGGTAGGTTGTTCCATAGTCTGGTGATGGAATGGGAGAAGAAACATTGTCCGGCTCTTTTGTTGGGTTTTGTTACACAAAGCATGAGTTTGCTGGATGATCTTAGCGTTTTGTAGGGGTGTATGTTTGCAGGATTGAACTGAGGGCAGTGCATTCATTAGGTTTATAGATTAGTTTGTGGGCCAAGGTTAGTTGGGTATAATGCAGCTGGTGGGAGAGTTCTAGCCATTTTAGTTCAGTGATTGCCTGGCAGTGATGAGAATGGTTTAGTTTTTCGGAGGCAAATTTGGCTATTTTGTTGTTGCTGGAGTATAATTCATTATTAAGGGTTGTGTGAAGATTAATAAAGATGGTGCTGCCGTATAGAAGGGAACGGATGAGTACGGTATTGACTAGTTTTGTTTTGGTATATTTATCCATGTAGAGTTTGTGACGATAACGTTTTCCTAGTTTGAAGTGGGTTTTCTTTATTACATTTAGGATGTGAAGTTCATAGGTGAGTTTGTTATCTATTGTTATTCCTAATAGTTTGGCTGTCTGCACCAATTCTATTTGTGTTCCATCTTTGGCTAGGATTTTGAAGTCAGTATCAAGTGATTTTGTAGAGAAAAGTGAACGTTTTGTTTTTTTGGGGTTTAGCATAAGTTGTGCGTTAATAAGGCAGGATTTGATAGAGGTAAAAGCTTGCTGTGTGACTTACTGGGGGAAATGTTTCATTTTAGTGCTTGTTCATACATTGTCAAAGTACTGAAGGGATTGCTGGGGAAAATGTTTCATTTTTTTTTTGCTTGTGTCTACTTAGACATACTACTAAAGGGATGGATGGAGGAAATATTTCATTTTGGTGCTTGGGCATACTTGGCCAAACTTCTGAAATGATCGCTTGGGGAAATGTTTCATTTTGGTGTGTGCACATACTCAGTCAAACTACTGAAGGGATAGCTGGGAAAGATGTTATATTTTGGTGGTTGTGCATACTTGGTAAAACCACTCAAGTGATCATTGAGGGAAATGTTTAATTTTGGTGCTTGTTCATACCTGATCAAACTACTGAAAGGAGAGCTGGGGTAATTGTTTCACTTTAATTCTGGTGTATACTTCATAAAACTACTGAAGGGATCACTGGCGGATGTTTCATTTTGGTGCTTTTGCATACATGGAGAAACTACTGAAGGGGTCATTACGGGAAATTATTAATTTTGGTGTACAGACAAACTACTGAAGGGGTCATTGGGAGAAATGTTTCATTTTGATGCAGTGAAGTGCTTGCACAGACATGGACAAATTACTGAAGGGATCACTTAGGAAAACATTTCATTTTGTTGCTTGTGCATAGTTGGAAAAAATTACTGAAGGGATCATTTGGGGAAATGTTTCATTTTGGTGATTGTGCACACTTCGACATACTAGTGAAGGTATTGGTGGAAGAAATCTTTCATTTTCATGCTTGTACTAACTTGGTCAAACTACTGAATGTATCACAGGGGGAAATGCTATATTTTGGTGCTTGTGCATATTTGATCAAACTACTGAAGGGATTGGGGTATGTTTCATTTTGGTGCTTATATGTACTTGGACATAATACTGAAGGAAACATTTGGGGAAATATTTCATTTTGGTGCTTGTGCATATTTGGTCAAACTCCTGAAGGGATCCTTGGGGGATATTTTTCGTTTTGGTTTGTGTGCATACTTGGGCATACTACTGAAGGGATTGCTGGGGAAATGTTTAATTTTGGTCCTTGTACATATAGTCAAACTGCTGAAAGGATCACTTGTGGAAATGTTTCATTTTGGTGGTTCTGCATACTTGGATATACTAATGAAGGGACTGGTGGAGAAAATTTTTCATTTTCATACTTGCGTTTACTTGGTTTAACTGCTAAAGGGATCGCTGGGAGAAATGTTTCATTTTGGTGCTTGTTCATATTTTGTCAAAGTACTGAAGGGACTGTTGGGGAAAATGTTTCATTTTTTGTGCTTGTGCCTTCTTGAGCATACTAGTGAAAGGATTGGTTGAGGAAATGTTTCATTTTGATGCTTGTGTGTACTTGGCCAAACTACTGAAATGATCACTTCTGGAAATTTTTCATTCTGGTGTGTGCACATACTCAGTCAAACTACTGAAGGGATAACTGGGAAAGATGTTACATTTTGGTGGTTGTGCATACTTGGTAAAACCACTCAAGTGATCATTATAATCTTTCATTTTCATACTTGTGCTTACTTGGTCAAACTGCTGAAGGGATCGCTTGGAGAAATGTTTCATTTTGGTGCTTGTACATACTTGGTCAAAATACCGAAGGGACTGTTGGGAAAAATGTTTCATTTTTTCTGCTTGTGCCTACTTGGGCATACTAGTGAAGGGATTGATGGAGGAAATGTTTCATTTTGTTGCTTTTGCATGCTTGGCTAAACTCCTGAAAGGATTGCTTAGGGAAATCTTTCATTTTGGTGCTTGTGCATACTTGGTCAAATTACTGAAGGGATAGCTGGGGAAAATATTATATTTTGGTGATTGGGCATACTTGAATAAACTACTCAAGGGATTGTTGGGGAAAATGTTTCATTTTGGTGCTTGTGCATAGTTGGTTAAAATACTGAAGTGATCTTTAGGGTGAATGTTTAGTTTTTGTGCTTGTGTATACTTGGTTAAATCAATGAAGCGATCTATGGGGGAAATATTTAATTTTTGGTTCTTGCTCATAATTGGTGAAACTGGTGAAGGGATCATTGGGAAGAAATGTTTCATTTTGGTGCCTGCGGATACTTGGTGAAACTACTGAAGGGATCACTTGGGGAAATGTTTCATTTTGGTACTTGTGTATACTTGGATATACTACTGAATGGATCAGTGGGAGAGAGGTTTCATTTCGGTGCTTGTGCATACTTCAACATACTACTGAAGGGATCAGTGGAGGAAATGTTTCATTTTGGTGCTTTTGGATACTTGGCCAAACTACTGAATGGATCCTTTAGGGAAATGTTTCATTTTGGTGCTTGTGCATATGTGGACATACTACTGAAGGGTTCGCTGGAGGAAATGTTTTATTTTGTTGCTTATACATACTTGGACATACTAGTGTTCCTTGCTATGGACTTCTGGCAGTAAGCAATGTTCTGCGTGCTTGTGTAATAAAAGAAAATTAAGCCTCTGAGAGATGCTTTGCGAAGTCTGTGTTACCTGGCTGACCTGCTTCACTTTACCTAAACAAAGATAATACATTCTTTCTTTCAAAGAAAACATGTATAATATCTTTCAACCAAAAAAGCTCCTAATTACCTGATATTGGAAGAATAAAACCACACCATCACAAGAAATTACCAAAAAAATCAGCTGCTAGTGCCAAACCAGTCTCAAAATCTTTTAATTCAAATACAAGGAAATACGATAAAATCGTGTAAACACATTCAAGGTTAAGTGCTTTCGTCCTATAAACCAGACCTCTTTAGAACCATGAGTGAACAGTTTTCACACTACGCTTAAAATCACGAATGAAAATGACACATCCTTTAGTACATCCAATCAAAAACCAAAAACAGCAGTGATTCCACCACCCCACTATAACTTCAAGTGGAAGAAACTACTTAATCCAGTTGCAAACAGTATAAAACTTAAATAAACATTGTTACTTATGATGACTGTAAACATGAACCAAAACTTTATATATTAAAAAATTCAATAGGTACACTAACAGAACAAAAGTTAACTTGGAAAAAAGAACTATTGTTTCTAATGAACTATGAGTGCTTGCTTCCTCAATTCACTGGCAATAGAGATTTTTTCATTCAGCCCAGGAGGGTTCGCAGCATCTAAATTGCCAACTCATTTCTCTATATAAAAGCTTGCTCTCTCAAGCACCATTGTATGGAACAACCTTAATTTGTTCCAAAGTTGCAAACGTATAACTTGTTAAAATTTTTGCAACCCAAGGAATGTCTCCCCAAGGCGCTGCTACTATTCATATGATGGATACTCTATAAATGCTAAGATATACATTTGTTAAGATTGTTGTTTTTCCCACATAACATGCAGGACTGGTGGAACAGGTAGCTAAATACACCACCCTCTGCAAACAAGAATTAAAAATATTGTTACCATCTACAGCAGGCAGTTTGTTAAATAAAGAATCTTTATTGTCCCCATTGATGCATGAGCACTGGTACTGGAGGCAATGACCACACTTTCTTATAGTCGGTGTCCCATTGCTTCTTTTCTTTGATTTCTCAAGTAAAAATTTCATATTGGACTTGTCTTATAACTAAATGTAGGAGGCGTGGAAAATAAATGTTGAATGTTGCTGACACATTGTAATAATGTCCAGCTCTTTCGTACAATGTCTTCTATTCCCTTAACATTTACCATGTAATGCAGCGCCATGTTATTTTGTGTGTTGAACGTATTGTCATTATCATCCTTAACAAACTTGTCCAGTCCATATTTAATAATAGGTGCAAACTTGCTACGCCTTTCAGCCCAAATTTCCTGACCTGTGGTTTCCAAGAGATACTGGGGATAACCCCGATCCCTAAATATTCATTTAATCACATCAAATTCATCTAAACAATCAACATCCTCAGATGTTAACTGTGATACATGTATTAGCTGACTTTTGACCACTTCTTTCTTCTGGTGAAATGGGTGGCAACTAGTAAAATGTAAAAATGTATTACAGTATGTAGGTTTCCTGTATATATGTGTCAACAAGCTTTCATTAGGTGGCAGCATCTACCAATATAAATCCTAGATATTCTTTATAATCCCAACAAGTTTTATTTTTTCACAAACAGTTGGTTATGAGTTATTATCCTTAGACTGTAAACATATTCTCCCCCCTGCTAAACCACCCTCTGTAAAGGCAGACTTCTTTTTCTGGCTGGAAATATTTAGCTCATACCTTCCAACTACAGCCTTTAAACTGCTCTTTGCTGATACTTTTTCTGTCATACTCACCTCTAGTGTTCTTTCCCACTCCGTTCACCCTACAGGCTCACTCTGCTCTCCTACCCTGCCCCATTATTCCCACGCGCCCCTAGTACTCCTAGCTTTATTTCTATCTTACCCCACCCTCTCAGCCTAATTACCCAATACCAGCTCCCCCCTCATTACTTCTCCCACCTATAGCCATCCTTCTTAAACTCTGCAATCTGTACTCCACCCAATAATTATAGTCCCCTCCTCTTTTCTTAAATCTCTAGAATACCTCCATCACTTTTTAAACCCTTTTGTCTTCATAGCCTTCTCTATTTTTCTAACCACTCATACCACTCTCTTTGCTCCAACATGCTCTCCTCAAGTTATCACATCCTCCAGTCCCCCAGCCTCCTTTCTGTTCCTACTTCCCTTATACTATGCTATGCTATCTCATATTCCCCCTATGCTTGTCCAATACCACCTACAAAGCCAGCTACCATACAAACCCACATTCCCCCTCACTCTTACTCCCATTTTCACTATATCTCCTCTTCTCTCATTCAGCCCAACCGTCTGCACCTATTCCACCCTAAACTCTTCTCCTCTAAAGTCAAGATACTGTCACCTGCTCCAATCTACAATATACCAAAATTCATGCCTTGCAGAACAATATGGCTAAAGGATATCTCCTTCAACAACCTAGTCCAAGCTGGTGATATCCATTCTAACCCTGGTCCTACATCCTTTATTAACAACACTCATCCCTTACCCTCTTCCTCCTATTTCAACACCCTAAAGATTTTTACAATTAATGCATAAATTCTAAACAACAAAGTACACCAATTTCAAGCTTGGTTAAGCCATAACCAACCAGATATCTTAGCCATCTCTGAAACCTAGCTCAAGCCCTTTATCTCTGACTCTGAGATTCTGCCCTCAGGATTTCATTGTCTCAGAAATGACCGACTAAATAAAAAAGGTGGAGGCACTGCCCTAGTGTACTCCAACCTTCTTACCTTAATTCCCCTCCAAATTCCAATTCCTCAATTCCAGAACACTGAGCTAACTGCTGGAATTCTAAAACTAAATAAACATAAAAATATCTGCATTATTGCCCTATATATCTCACCTGGTAACACTATCTGTACACTCGAAAATATTCTCCTACGGGCCTCTACTGAAATTAACTATGAAACTTACATCCTTGGTGATGTGAATATTGACTGGAATAAAATCAATTGCCCCTCTCCCTCCCTATCCATTAACCTCTATAACTTCACTCAAATAATCCTCTCCATCACTCGACCTAACAAAATAAACCCTCCTGGATCCACTATAGATTGGATCCTAGTCACAGATCCCAATAAAATAACCAATTCTGGCACAATTCCTGACACCTTTAGCGACCACCTCCTAGCCTTCATGCATCGCTCAACTAGTTCCTCCCCACACCAGCATCAGTACATTCAAACTTGCAACCTGAGTAGCTTCAAACCAAGTACTTGCTCAAATACTTTCAAACAAATGAACTGGCAAATTCTAAACATTCTTCCTCTTGACAAGGCTATAGAATACTTCCACTCTGTCTTCCTTGATACTTTAAACTCACTAGCCCCACTAAGAAACAAAAGGATAAAAACTAAAACTGCTCCTTGGCTATCCAAAGAGACAAAACAGATTATGCACCACAGAGACAAACTATGGAAACTTTACCAAATCAATAAACTGGACAATACCTTGCTCCAATATAAACAGCTCCGCAACCGTGCAAAATGACTAATCACCAAAGACAAAAAATCCTATTATATCAAACTTCAGTCCAATAACAATAAAAACCCCCAAAAATTCTGGAACTCAGTAAACTCACTCCTTAATACAGGCTCCAAGAATAATCCCTGTCCTGACCCAAGTAAATCTGATCTCGAACTAGGCTCTGAATTTAACTCATTTTTCATAGACACTATTACTACCCTCGCCCCTCACCAAGACATTTCCCAGTAATAACCCAACTGCTCTACACTCTCCCCCTTCTAACTCACCTCATCTGTTTGAACTCAAACCCATCTCCACTAACATTACAAAAAAAACTTTTGTCCAAACTTAAAACTTGCTCTAACGCTCCTGACAATATTCCCTTTTCCTTCCAAAAATGTGCTGATGATGGCACTGCACTCCCAAACAGCATAATTATCAACTGATCCATAAAAGAATCATATGTCCCCAAACTTTGGCGCTCAGCTTATATTCTTCCTCTTCATAAAGGAGGCAAAATACCAGCATCTCAAACTTTCGCCCCATTACTTTGCTCTCACCAATCTCCAAAATCCTAGAAAAATGCATCCACCTCCAACTTATGCCTTTCCTGACCCAAAACAATCTTCTCACTCCTACCCAGTATGGCTTCCATCCAGGCCATAGCACAATAACCAGTCTACTCTCTTTCCTAGAAACTGTCAATCAAGCCCGAGATTCAGGCCACTTAGTTTCTACTGTGTTACTCGATCTGTCTAAAGCCTTTGATACTGTTTCCCACAAGCACCTTCTCTGTCATCTCTCAAACCTTAATCTCTCACATAATGCTTTATCCTAGTTCTCCAGCTATCTGTCAGACTGATCACAGGCAGTCAGATGGAAGAGCTCCATCTCTTCCTTCCTACCTACCCCAACTGGCGTACCACAGGGATCCATCCTTGGGCCAATGCTTTTTAACATCTTCATCAGTAACTTTCACACTGCTATTTCTGATGCTAAAATCATTCAATACGCAAATGATTCAACCTTAGTCTGCTTTGCCTCAAACCTCCCTGAATTGCTGACTAAAACCCAAACTGCCTTCCCAACAACTGAAAACTGGATGCGCCAAAACCACCTCTCTCTCAATACAAATAAATCAAAGATTCTACTATTCCCTCCCACAAAAACCCTCTCCTACGATAAAACAACTTCAAAGTCTATAGTCAAACCAACTCACCTATAGAAGTAGTCCCCTCTGCCAAACTACTTGGCATTACTGTAGATGAACACCTCAAGTTTGATATTCATATTCAACAAAATATTAAGAAAACCCACCAAAAGCTAGGTATGCTGTGTAGGAATAATCGCTTTCTCTCCAACTCTACCAGGCAAACTCTGACCTCGACTTATCTTCTTCCTTCCTTATTATGCAGAGCCCCTCTCCTAATCAACCTGTCCTCCTCTATCACCTCTAAACTAGAAAACTGCTTCAACAAAATCTCTAAATTTGTCTCTAAATCTAAAAGTACCACCCATCACTGCCTAACCCTACAATCCCTAAATTGGCTTGAACTCCCAAACTACCTAGACTATCTCCAACTCACTACTGCCCATAGACTCATATTTCACCCAACAAAATGTCCCGCTCTAACATCCTTCCCCCTTATACACACAACAGAGCCATCAGATCTGAAAATCAGAACTTAATTTCTATCATTAAAACTAAACGTCCTGCTGGCCAACTTCTCCTATCTTTCTCACTAGGCAAAAAATGGAATTCCCTTCCCTCCACACTAAGAACCATACCAAACTCAGAAAACTTAAAACCCAACTATTCAAACACCTGTCCACTAAATGGAAATGTACCTGCCTTCACCCAACCTAATCCAAGGAGGTTCTCGCTCTGGTTCCCAAGCTCTACAACTCTCATAGTTATCTTCCTATGAGCCTGTCTAAGCTCTCAACAATTTCTATAGCTTCTCTCTAAGCTCTCACCTCCTACAGCTGCCCTCACATAGCCCAACCTTGCAAATATTATAAATAGCATTCTACTGTTAATGTGCGTATGTAAAGCGTATTTACATTTTCTTAAAAGGTTTGTATGTAAACTGTTTCCACACCTAACCCGTATCTGTTTTCCTCAAATGAAACTGTGTGATCCCTACCTTCAAGCTTAATGAATTTGTTAACTATGCATGATATTGAATGCATTTATGAGTAACTATTCTACATAAGATCTTTAATATTAACTATCATTTGTATCTAAATTGTATAATGCATCTTGGAGCTTTTCTCCCCGGGCCTCCGCTGAAAATGGGTCAGTTTGGCCCAGTGGACTTCCCTGGTAATCAAATTGCAAATAAATAAATAAATTATCCCCCTTCCTGAGTTCAGCATTGAGGTATGTGATTGATTGCTGGTTGATCTGATAGGTAAATTTCAGGAAACTTGTACTTTGCTGAATCTGTCTCAAAAAATGTCAAATTGTTCCACTGTGCCATCCCACAGAAACAAGAGGTCATCAATAAAATTAAAATAGGTCACACTGTTTAAAAAAGGAAAATCGAAACAAATTATGTAATTCCCATCTTAACATAACTGTATTAGTAAACGATTGGGCACACACAGCCCCCATTGCTACACCCTGGTTCTATTTTTAGAACTCATCAAACAACAAACAATTGTTGCTCAGTACTAAATCCATAAATCCACAGAACATGGCATTCTCAGTTATACTGAAATAGCCGTATTTTGAAACTCTTTCTCCAAACCAACACAGACCGACATTCTGGGGAATTATGGTGAATAAACTTTGCACATCACAGTAATGAACAAAAATATTCTATTATGAAAATATTCCTCAATTTGTCTAACAGGTCCCAGAAGTCTTGTAATATGTGTGGAAATGAAGTGAACAGATGCTTCAGCTTGCAATCTATAAATTTTGCTAATGTTTCTGTTACTGATCCTCTTGCAGCAACAGTAGGATGAAGGGGGGGGGGGGTTATTGAATTCATTATGAATTTTGGGGATGCAAAATATTTTTGAGATAACCGGAAAGTCCACTCTAAGAAAGTCATACAAGCTCTGTGGAATGGTATCAAATAACAGCAATTCATCTAAAATCAGGTTGATACCATGATAGGCTATATTAATGTCATTCATGGATACAACTGAGTAAACATTGTCATCCTGTAGTAAATTCAACATCTGCCCTGAATAGTCAACATTGAGCATGATTACAAGTCCCCCTCCCTTGTCCAGTTTCATGCATCTAATTTCATTGTTGTAAATAAAATCCTTGTGAAACCGCTTCTTCTGTGCTGACAAATTGTAAAACTTGTTGGTTTTACTCTCCAATGCAACATGAATATTCCTTTCACATTGCTTTTCAAACAAGTTTAACACAGGGTATAAGGGTGGATTCATAGTACTGTTTCTTCTTAAACTATCCCCTGTGTAAGTACCATTACTTTCACCAAATAATATCTCGAAGTTTAGTTTCCTTGTAAACAACTTTAAATCAAGAAGGGAGTCTTCCACCCTTGCCCTTGTAGCTGGAATAAAATTGAAACCTTTCAAAAACAAACTATAATGCTGTGGTTCAGTAGTTAAATCAGTAAAACTGTAAATATTATACCTATAAAAAGAAGTAACATTTACAGTACCTGGTGTTTGTATAGCTGGCTCAGAAATTGCATCAACATTTACTGCCATTGTGCTCTCTGCCTGGAAAGCCCTTCCTGTTGTTTTTCTTCTTATGCACACTCTCCTGCAGATATGTGTTCCCTGATTGCCGAATTTTGTCTTTCTGTGCCATCCTTTCAGACCTCCTCAAACTGTTCTGCTTTAAAGGGGCATCATGTTCGATATTGAGGTCATGGACAGCTTACTCACTAGCGCTGCCTATAAACAGTGGCCGGAGGGAACAGGATGAATCGACCGATTACGGTACTCAGTGTGTTTTATCATGCTTTAATTTCTTGTCCTTCCAGTTCTTTACTTGGACCAACTTGACCTCAGTGAACTCAAAAATTTTGCCTGTGCTTATGAAAGTCCAAATCCTTAGTAATGTTGTATCTTTCAACTTTTCCCGGTTAGGGGTCGCCACAGCGGAACTCCGGTCCGCTAATGATTGGCAGTAGATTTTTACGTACCGGCTTGCCAGGTCTGACGCACAACCTTCAACGAAGGTAAACCTGTTCACGCATGTCTCCACGCAGAAGACGCTCTAGCTGAGAATCGAATAGGACATAGTCTTACTGTAAGGCGACAACGCTACCGCAGCACCACCACCGGGAGTAATGACTCTACTAATTTAGAAATATCCTGCTTGAACTTAATTATGGGGCTTTCATTCTCTTTTAAAAGTAACTCGGTCAACTCCAGGCTTGTCTAATCAGAAAAGTCAAGGAGCTCATTGTGGAAAACGGAGTTAACTTCTACCTCCTCCGTATCTGTAGGCCCTTGGGAACGCATTGTCTCTGAATAGTCTCCCCCAAGAAAGTATTATCTAGTTGTAGAGATTTAAACGTATGGAGAGATTTGTCCAGCAAAGATAACTGGTCGCATAAAGTTAAATAGAGGCCATCATCAGACTGAACATAGTCTCTTTGCTGTAAAACTTCAAATTTATCTACGTGTGTACCTTAGAGATGGATGAGAAATCATGTACTCCCTTATCAGAAGATCCGACTGAGCAGTTTCTTAATTCTTCCACATTACTGACTTGTGTTGATTCTCATATCACTTGTAGCATGTGTAATATTTTTGTTTAGGCAATGTCTTTGGAAAGACTCCTTTCCTTAAGTTTAGGGAACACTCAACAAACTAGTGACCCCCACACCCTGATCTTTCACCACTGAAAATTATTTTGTAATACTCACCTTATCTGCTGAAAACTGGGATATTATGTCCTAAAGTAAACAGTGTTTCGGTTAATGAATTAACTACATTTAAAAGAAAAAGTACATTTTCTCCGATATTACCAGCGCATGTTGAGTTATTTATTAAACTTTGTGAAAAGGACATTTATTTACAATTATTGTACAACAACAAAGAAGAAATGTATTTATAATATGACCAAAGGATTTTACAGAATTCATTATTACTTTAAACTAATGAATCCAGTTTAATTTTAGACCTGTAGACAAGGGAGGAGAGTATAAGTACTTTGATGATGATGACAGATATGTTAAGTGATGAATCTATCATATCAAAAAAGACAACAAAAAAAAAATGGCAAGTATTATAACTAGGATTAAAATGATGATTATATGATTGTTGTATGTGGCCAAAAGCTTTAGCTTTATATGAATATTTTCATAGTAGATAATCACAGGTGCCTGTAATTAAAGGAAAACCTAAAATGCACAAAGCGTTGCCCCCCCCCATGTTGTGACCTATAGTAGCTAGTGAGAAATGGGCAACTGAAAATATTTCTGTGTATCTGGAGAAAACTATGAGACCTCTACTTAATGAAATTCCCAGTATCCTTAGAGATACCTACCAACTTTTGGAGTCCTTCCCTACGTTGAGGGGATACAAGCTGTGAGGGAATTACTATTAACTTTCCAACAAGTGAAAAGGAATGATGCCACTTTAATTTGCCAACTATTGGATTTAGTTTTGTACAACAACGTGTTTGCCTTTGGTGGGTGCCTATACCTACAAACCTCAGGTGTGGCTATGGGCACCCCTTGTGCAAACACGTATGCAAATTTAGTTATGTACAAATAGGAAAAGGATTATGTTTTCACCCACTCACTTTTTGTTGATGATATCCTATTGATTTGGGAAGGTTCTATAGAAGATTTTCTTACTTTTAAAAGTTATCTAGAAACCACCACAACCTTCCTTAAGTTCACAGCACAAGTTTCATTTGATTCTGTGAACTTTTTGATACAAACTTGATATAAAATGGCTCTTGAATTCCACTCTGTTTAGAAAGACCTGCTGGAGGAATACTATATTACGCTATGATAGCATGCAGACAAATTAGAACATCTATTTATAGATAGACATTATGATCCTAATCTAGTAAGAACAATTAATGATAGTTGTATTGTTAGAGAAATAATAAATAACAACTGGAAGGTACTTATGACAGATCCTCCCTTTCGACAACTTGTAGGAAATATTCCACATTTTACATATAGGAACAACAAAAACCTTAAAAGATTGCTTTGTGATAGATCAATCTCTACTAAACCCATTTCTCATGTAGCCTTGGGTACTTTTCCTTGTAGCGCTGTACTACACTGTAAGTTTATTACGAAGAACAAGTTTTTGTACATCCAGAAATAAAATATACCTTCAAACCTAGGCTTTTTGATACTTCAGGGTTAGTGTATTTAGCCACGTGTGTACATTGCCCTGCATTTTATATAGGCAAGTTAAAAATAGGATTTACAATCATACCTATGATATAAAGAAAATGAATGAACAAAATGCTTTGGCAAAACACGTGCAATGTTTCCCTAACCACTCCTTTGTGTTCAGGGTGCTAGAAATTGTAACATCTAATGTTAGAGGGGGAGATTACCAGAATTTCCTTGAACTAAAGGAACTGAAGTGGATATTGAGATTGGGAGGGCATTACCCACCAGGTTTGAACCTATATGTTTCTATAAAACCATATCTTAATACACGTAGATGAGTATTAGTAGGAATAGCATTTTTGTATTTCATGCATTCTTTTTCATGTATTCCTTTTCCATCTTTGCCAAGCTTTTCCTCTGTTATTCCCTATTTGTTTTATAGGCCCACAGTTTCACTTGGTTTCGTAGATCTGCTTCTGTATGTTCCTCTTATAAGTTAAAGTGAGGTTATTTATGAAATAGTGGCATTTCAGACATTTTCTTTTTGCATGATGGCCATGTCCTTTTGTAAGCTTCACAAGTAAAAAAGCTTCCATACTTCCTAGTTTTCAAATTTACTTATTGTGTTGACAACACATCCCTCCATGCAATTTCCATATGTATGTTTAGTTTTAATGTATGTATTGAAATGTTTTAATATAAATTTATAGCATTTTAGTTGTATGCTTTTTTAATATTTTATATTAGTACCAATAGTTTCCTTTAGCAGCTTTGCTGATGGATGCTTGTTTTTAATGTTAATGTATCTTTAAGTCAAGATTTTTCATCTATTTCTCAATTAATTGTTTATTTAAGCATATTTGCTTAATTAATTGTTGCTTGTTTAGCTGCTATATAAGAATACACAGTTGCACTACTGTTTTTATGGTCTGAGGAAAAGCTGCAAAAAGTACGAAAAGCGCTTACCAAATAAATTCTTTATTTTATTCTGTCGTGCAGAGTCTGAAGTTTTATTTCTACCATGTCCTAAAGAGCATTATGTTTGGATTTTTGATGATAAACAAGATATGTGTTTATGAAATATTTTCAAGAAATTCAACTCAAGAGCAAAGCTTAAGAGGTGAATTTCTTGCAGCTATTTCAGGAAAACATGACAAATGGTTACGTCTGAGACCGGATTCAAATTTTGTACAATACTTGGGGAGGTTTAGCTTTTCCAATGCACTAACAGTCAACAGTTAAAGAAAAAAAGTGTTGCAGGATATGTATGTATATATATATATATATATATATATATATATATATATATATATATATATATATATGTTTGTGTGTGTGTGTGTATATATATATATATATATATATATATATATATATATATATATATATATATATATATAGCTAGCTCTATAGATATATATATATATGTATACATAGATATATGTAGATCTTTCTTTCTCTCTCTATATATTATATATATATATATAGATATATATTTATATCTATACACACACACACATGTATATATGTGTATACACACACACATATATATATATATATATATATATATATATATATATATATATATACACACACACACACACATATATAAATGTGTGTGTAGATATATATAAATATATATTGTATATTATAGCAATAACCCACGCCTGGGTGTGGGTAATGCTGGATTTACCCACGGTTGGTGTGGTTTGGTCACGAGGGTTAAGTCCGAGTGGCCAAACAAAGATGACCGTGGGTAAATCCAGCATTACCCACACCCAGAAGTGAGTTATTGCTATTATGCAATGACATTATTTAAGAAAAAAAATACTTTTCTTAAATAATGGCATTGTATAATGCCTCCTTGCTGCCCTTCCGCAGCTGTCTGGTATTCTGCAGCAGTTCTGATGTACTGCGTATGCTTAAGCAGTACATCAGAGCTGTGGGCGGAAGCAATGGAGAAAGCAAGATCTCCATTGCTTTTTACACACTGTCTCGCTATGTTAAAGGAGTTTAACATAGCAAGACAGCTTTAAAAAAAGCAACAGAGAATCTCCGTTGCTTTTTTTAAAGCTGTCTCACTATGTTAAACCCATTTAACATAGCAAGACACCTTTAAAAAAGCAATGGAGATAGGAAGATCTCTGTTACTTTTTTTAAAGCTGTCTCGCTATGTTAAACTCATTTAACATAGCGAGACAGCGTGTAAAAAGCAACAGAGATCTTGCGTTCTCCATTGCTGTTAAAAAAAGAGTTATACTAATGGAAAAAGTGCACGTTTTGGAATATTAATGGGGGTTCGTTGTATAATATCTATCTATTTATAGATAGATATATGGTTCAGGTTATAAAGGCCCCAGTGGTCATTAGCTTAGTATACACCTATATGCAGATGCTAGTGTTTTCTTGTTTTTATGCCTGTTTTACGTTACTCTGTCCTATCGTAACCTCAGTACATATTAGAACAGTTTATATTTTGGTGTATCATGTTGTCAGTATACATTATGTGACATGATGAATAATTAAAGACTGACAATTAATCCTATTAGTTTATGAAGTGATAAAAAACTGAAAAGCATTACATGATATATTGTAACCATAAATTAATTTGGTTATTTGCCAGAGTTGTTAGGGAATATCCCAAAGTCTGGGTTCAAGAGATATGATTTTGAAGGGTTTACCACTCAATAATAAAATTACTCAGCACTTTGTACATAATTAATGAGTCTTGTTTGAAATGCAAATGCTGTTCCCTCTGCATAGCTCTATGTATTACACTAAAACATTTCAAAACACTTTTATTGTAGACAGTGTCTGCTCCTGCTTGACTGATAAATGTAAGATAGCAGGTTATTTTTAGTCTGATGATGTGTCACAAACACACTTCTTTAAAATGACAAGGCACTGAGACCTATTGCCTTCTTCTTAATCAGTGTCACATTTTGTATGAAATGCATTTCTAATATTATCCTTGTAGTTATGTATAAACTATTGGGTGGGAAAATAGCCAGTTCTATTAGACAGTGTGCCCTAGTTTTCACCGACAAGCAGGTTATTACCATGATAAGCAATACTTGAACAGCTGTTCCCAAAAAAGGTTTGGTGTTACCATTTGCTCCAAGAAGTCCATTCCATTAAATGCTGATATAAAAATTAAAAAGGAATTAGAATAAGATCATTCTAAATTCCCACAGGGGTCCTTACAAGCTGCAGTTTGAACTTACTTTGGTAAGTGTCATTCTTAGACATTTTGTCATAAAATAATGTGGCTTCATAAAAACAGACTCTTGCATTGCTGACCAGATGAACTGAAACATTTTATTTACCTATATGAATTTATACAAATTGCAGTAAAGAAACATAAACTTATTAAACCAGAATGTGGCAGTGTCAGCATAATAATAATATTTTGTACATGCAACTTTTTCTCACAGACGTTTTAACTTTATATTAATATTTACTTCTATTTTTCATATTATCCTGACAGACTACATCTCTGTTTTGTTACATGGGTCTGTAAGCAGGTAATATTCTCATATTGCAGTTTGCCTGAAGAAATTGATTCTGCTTACAACATTCTGTTGTGACTACTGCTTAGTTTGGTGGCTGAAAATATTTGCTAGACAGCTGAGTTAATATGGATTTATTGCAAAGCATTACTTTTCAGAGAATGTTTGCTGAATAAATGGAAGTAAGTATATTATTTCCCAGATAAGCTCAGCAATGAAAGGATTTGTCTTTGCTGGTGTATGTTTTTGAGAGCTATAAGAACTTTATAGAAATTTCTTTGAAGAACAAAATGTGTCTTTAGTGTTTGACTAATGCTATACACCTCAATAACTGAGGTTCTCATAAAGAACAAGAGTGTGTACTACAGTAATTCATTTTTATTCAAAACCATTAATATATTTGTTACCTGACTGTACTTTTGCTATGATGATCAAGGTGACTCAACGCCTTCTTGTGTACCTGTATGTTGGTATTGATTTATGTTCATTTTCTTTACAAACCCAAATAATGTATAGGGAGTGCATTAATATATATTGCAAATTAAGAGATAACAAAATTACTGAAATACGTAGCTGACAGCAAGACCATAGACAGATTATAATTTGATAATGTGTTTATAATGAAAATGAGATGCATGTTTAATGAAAACACTTGGGAAATATTTCCACAAGGGAGAAGACCTAAGGAAATGCTGACCTCTAAGTGTTCTGATTTGGGAATCATTATTTGGCTTGTACTGTGGAATAACTGCAGAATATCGATTTGCACTGATTCATTTGCAGCTGATATGAATAATGCAGTATTCTAGAATTTATCATTTTTTTACATTTACATAGCACTAAAGACATAATATTTATTTTATGTATTAATAGCCACCAGTATCTGGCATGTCATTTTCTAGTACCTTTGTTGTCCCACCCTCAAACATGGTTGTGAATTGTAAGCAATTATTTATTTAATAGCTACCGTGCTGTTAGAAATATGAGCAGAAATGTCAACAGCTAGTTAATTTTTTTGTCTGTAATGAATACATTTACTATGTAGCCATTAGCTGACCTTTAAATTAAATACTACTTGAGCAAATAGAAGCAAAAAACTGAATTTGTGCCTTTATTGATTTCTTTGCATGTATGTGTTAAATTAAGTTGACACTAAATAATGTCTATCTGAAGATATGAGATAAATGAATTTTTTTATTAGAGTAATCCAGTTTGACTTGGGGAATTGTGGACATATTTTATTAGGTTTAGTAAGCCTTGAATTAAATAAGGAAACAGTAAAACAATGATAAAAGTAATGGATTACTAAATGAAGACTTAAGTTTGAATCTCAGCATTTTCCATAAGCTATTGTGTAACACTGAGTAAGTTAGTTAACTTCCTCGTGCCTTACACCACTCTGGATAAGGAGTATTTGTTACTGCCAGTGTTAAGACACAGTTAACAAATATCTAAAATAAAAATTGGTAATAAACTGAAGAGTGTCATGTGTGATATGTATTTTTATTACACTAATGAAGTTTATTTATTACTGTAGATGTGTTGCAGTACATAATAAATGTCTTGTACATTAATCTCATTATTTATGCACAAATATTTTATTTAGTCTCACAACTAGTTTTAGAACATTTATGAGTAATATGAACTAATTAATTATAGATAGATTAAGTTAAAAGCAAGTTTATACAAATGTCTGTACAAGAACAGTTAAGAACTGGTTATCAAACAGGTGATTTGGACAAAGTTAACCACTAACTCATTTGCAAGAAAAAATATCATGTAAAGCAAAACTGCAGAATAAATTAACACTGGCTTGTTATTTGTAACTTTAGGCTTGTTATTTGCAATTTTAGCCTATTTAGTAATGGGCAGTTTTTATTGTATGCTAGATTATGATATGTACAAATGGTGCACGTGTTTATCTTGTTTTATATTGCTTATATGAAATTTGTCCTCAAGACATGTATAGCTTTAAATCAGTATATTTTCATAATGCTGCATTGTATAATCAAACGTGATGTGTGCAAAATATTTCACAAGAAAGAGAAATGTCAAGAAATACAACAAAAACTATTACTTTAAAAGTAAAAATGATAGTTTATGATGGTCATTCAGCCTTCTTCAGTGATGTATCCCTTCCTTCATGACTTGATTTCAGTTGTACAGTCCTGAGGTAGGGTGACAGGTAATAGACGGAAGCCAAGATTAGAAGGTGAACATAGCTAATGATAGCAATCCACATTTCCCATGCTATCTTTCAGTTCTTTTTCTTTTTTTGTTGTTATACTTAGAACCATTGGATGCATTTATGAGGCACAAAATGAATATGCATTTTGTCTACCACTATAGTATTTTAGCTATCTGTCTATCTTTTTTCTGAACTTTGGTAATCAGTCAGTGCAACTGTGACGAAAAGTACATTTCACAGGGGATATATGGCAGTATAAGCAGGTTAAGTGACTTGCTCAGTGAGACAGTGAAAGCTGATGGATTATAAACTCAGGTCCCTAGCATTACAGCCCGGCATCTTAATCACTGTAATGTACTTCTTACTGTAATAGATTGCATGATTGCTAGAAACATTAACTTTGAGGCTTGAGGCTTTATAATTTGTTTGTGTCTTTCGGCTTTACCCGGTTAGGGGTCGCCACAGCGGAACTCCGGTCCGCTAATGATTGGTAGTTGATTTTTACATGACGAGTTACCAGCCCTGACGCATAACCTTCAACGAAGGTACGCCCATTCACGCATATCTCCACATAGAAGACGCTCTAGCTGAGAATCGAACCAGACAGCGTCTTACTGTGAGGCGACAACGCTACCGCAGCACCACCACCGCACCCGCAGTACCACCACCGCACTCACTCTTCTCTACAAACCAACGCAGAGAATCCAAAAACATTTTTTTTCTAAAATACAATTAGACATTAACTGTACATGCTTAATACAATGCACCTGTAATGAGTACCCATGTATGATTTTTTTTTCAGAATCTGGATAGTTAATCTTGAGATCTAAACCTTGTTTATATGAAAGTTATGAGGCTGTGGAATAAATGTTGAACTGTTCTTGATAAATATTTAATACACAGCTTTTTGTTTAATCCAGCTTTAAAAGCAAAAACCTGTCTGTTTTGATTTTAAACCAGCTTTGAAAAGAATAAGTTATTTAAGGGAATACCTTGAAGAAAAAGATAACAAAGCACAGTGGATGTTTCAGTGATGTGCTATTTTCTTTATGATTGACATCACTATTTCAGAGACAAAAGGCTAGTATATTTCTGTGTCTCTCTCTCTCTCACTCTCTTCCCTTATGTGTCTCTCTTGCATTGCCCTTATTTGATAGTAATTCTCCAAAGTCATTTATGCATCTAGTGCTATTTTTAAGATTAGCTTTTGGCAGTACTAGGACATAAGTCAAATGACTTCTTTTGAAGTGGGCCACAGGTGATTTGACTTTAAAAAAACAGTAGGTGGCAGTGGTTCTCTGAAATATATCTCTGTCTAGCTTGAGACACAGACATGCCTAGAAATGCATAATTTACCTTTTATTTTTTAAAGGAAACAAAATATTGCTTGCATCAGGTTAGTGTCAAAGCTATAAGTGCCATAGAAATTAATTGTTGCGAAACATTTTATGATGCTTTTTATTATTATTCAAATAAAAAACTAAAAAAAATTATACTTTTAACAGATGTCATGTTTTAAGTACGAGTTAATCTATGATGGTCTGCATAATGCAAAGTAACACACAGTCAGAACAAATATTCCAAGGCTGTCTGCTTTGTTAGAGATGCCAGTTTTTGCAAGGACTTATGTACTCATTTGTTGGTCTTTGCAAAAATGTTTAAAAACAGTAGTAATACAAGATATGAAGATTTTTATAACAGATTTTGGTAGCTATTGGGAATACTGTTGACTATGCTTGTTACTGTAAATCATTATATGCACGTCTACAGTACAGCAGAAACCGGAAGATATCTCTGCAGTACTGTTTAAAAAAACTGCTGCCAAAAAGAAATTGAGAACAGAGCAAAATGCCTGGTCTTACAGTATTTTTGTTGACTTTTAGTGGACTAAATGTTATATTTTATGACTAGCTGCCCCACACCTCAGTCTGTTCTGGCAGTGCGTAAATCAAACACATTTTGTCTTCACAGTAACACTTCACTTTTATAAACAGTGCATCTGTTTAGAAAACAGGTTTTGAATGTCCAGTTGATGATGCATGTAAATGTACCATACCTCTCATGACTACAAAGGGAACTGGTTACTGAGTATCACTTAACAGATTTGACCAGTACTTTCTCAGGGGGTTAAAGCAGCATGCAGGTTTTTTTTATTAAGTAACTAGCTATCAAAATGTATTTGCCAATTCTGAGTAATAATGTTTTATTGTAATTTTATTTTATTGTATATGATTAAAGCTTGTGATAAAATGGGTGTATAAATATATGTGTTTTGCAGTTTTATAAATTATTATCTTTGCTCTGTGGTTATATTGCCTAGAGTTAATATTTTTATATTGGGAGACTGGCGTATATTTAAGTTGGGAGATTGGGGTAACCTCCCCAGGTGGTGAGTATAGAGGCTTAATCCTCTGGATAGTGGAATGCAGGGGAGGTGAAGTCACTTGTAATACGAATTTTAATAGTATTTTTTCTTTATTTGTTGAATATTATTTATTTTGTATTTATTTGGGACAATTCAGTGGAAATCTGGAGTATCTGAATGTTTGAGTTTGTGCAAGTTGTGCTTGGATGAGATTGTATAAGTACAGTGAAAGAAAAAGCAACATAAAATCCAAACACTGCTAAAAAACAATAACCAACAAGTGCATTATAACAATAATGCAAACCAACTAAAATTATAAAAATACCATAAAACAGAAAGTGCAAAGCCTCTATGCAGATTCCCAGTCAAAGTGTGTTTTTTTTTTCATTAGGGGAGACATGAGGTGGTATTTGTACTAAAAGGGGAAATTTGGCCAGGGCATTAGGGAACTTTCCCTACTCATTGTTGTGAGTGGGACCCATTTTGCATGAGCACTTATTGTTTCCATTCCAGGCACACAGGTGGCCTGGAGAAACAAAAAGGTAGATGGAGAGAGAGGGAGATAATGGAGTGGTGAGAGAAATGGAGGAGAAAGCCCATATCAAGACTGGAGAATGCATGCAGGATTCTTAGGACATGTTTCAAAGAAGTCTGTCTAATGGAGATGAGCTGGAAAATGATGGTTGTATAACTACAGCCATCCAGCTGGGAGGGTTGTGGGATGATTTACTTAAAGAAATGGTGATGCAAGTGAGACAGAAAATGAAGACAAGATTTCCTGGGTACATTATGGAGAAAATACAAAAGAAGGATGGAGAGTCAATCCTGAAGAATAGAGGCAAGATGGAAAAGAAAACATATGCAAAGAAAGTAAAAGAAGGAAAAAGGCAAGCAGCAGAAAAGAAAGTGGCAGAAGAAAATGTAAAATGGAAGAACGTAGTAAGGGATAGGTATGAAGTGTGGGACAGTTTAATACCTCCTTTTGGTGTAAAAGGACATGAGGTAAGAACATGTATTCTTATTAACAAATAGATATTTTGTGACATTATACCTCAGACAGTTTTTTTTTTCAATTTTGTTGTGAATAAGAAAAAAAATAAAGACTGTAACCCATGGAATCTTTATGTGATAAAAATATTTAACGGAAATAATTTCAGCGAGGTAGAATGAGAGACTGTAAAGGGACATTTGAAAACGTGTGTAAAGAAGTACTGGACATTGCAAAAATTTATGATAAAAATGGGTTTGTGGACTGGCGGATAGGATTGTAATATTGTGTTAAAAATAGAAAGAAAAAAAATTATACAGCATGATAAATGCGGACGGGAACAGGGGTGTTGTAAAATACTGGGAACAACCCAAAAAATGTTTTTCTTAATTTTTTTGTGGAAAAGAAGGACATTTTATAAGTAAATGTGATAAAAGAAAATGTTACTTTTGTGGGAATGAGACATGATGCAAAACATGTGAATTGAAATGTTATAAATATAGCATAATTTGACGTTTATGAATGGATTTTAAAAATGAAAATAAGAGTAATGAAAAAAAAAGAGAATAAAATGAACAAAGGGAAACATTTTACAAGTAGTAGAAATAGAAGAAAAATAGATAAGAAAAAAATAATAAAGAGGGCATAGAAGAAGGCTCTGAAATAAGTGATGAAGAAAACATAAAATGGGAGACAGTAAAAGATAAAAGAAGTCTGTTGGTAAATGGGTAAGAAAAAAAACTGAAGTGATAAATACAAAAGAAAAAATAAAGGAATGGATGAAAAATATATACAGCTAATTGTTGGGGGTTGGTGTAATGGTTAATGTGTCTGACTCACTGTCATAAGGTACAGTGTTTGATACTCACCTTTGGGAGGGGAAATTGCCTAGGCTTAGAATGACCCATTAAGGTAGCTAGTCTAGTAATTAGCTATGAACGTTTGAAACCATGAATCTAAGGAAAAGGGAAAATGAAAATTTTAGAGTGCTTTCTGTAAATATGAATAGTATTAAGAGTATAGTCAGAAGAATAGGGATTTGAGTGGTGTAATACATGTGCTGTAGATGTAATTATATTAGAAGACACACAATGTTTAACAAATGAAGAAATATTACAAACAGAGAAACTACAGGAAGGAAAGATAATCTGGAATTTGGGAAATGAGAAATGTTCTGGAAGAATAAGAAGATTTACAAATGTAGGTTTAAAATGGAAAGAATGAGTATATAGAATTATAACATTTTATGCTTATACTAATTGTAAAGAAAAGGCAGACTCATTTCATAGGATTTTGGGCTATGTAGTGATAAATATGAATATAATAATAACAGGAAACTTTAATTGTGATTTAAGAGGCAAGCATAAAAAGAAAGGAAATAATATAATAAAACTGTTAGAAGTTAGAAGATGTAGTAAGTTAAAACTTTGGGACAAAAATTCATGGACTTACAAAAGGGGTATGTATAGAACTGAAATAGATGATTTTTATAGTATATAAGGTTTAGTTATAAGAGAAGGGGAGGTACTTAAAACAGGATTTTCTGATTATGTTGTAATATGGCTAGAGATAAATAAAAAGAAGGGAAATATAAAAATTTGTAAAGAAATAAAAAGAGCAAATGAGAATGGAATGAAGAAGGAAAGAGATTAGTAATAAAGTTATTGAAATATATTACTATGAAAACGTTTTATAAAAATTGAACAATGGATGGTATTTAAGAAAAATATAACAACTGTTTTACAGTGGCGATATATGAGAAAAGTTGATAAAGAAATACATAATATAATGATGCACTGGAAGATTTAGAACATAATGACAGAAAATACTTTGACAAAAAAAAAGAGCTTTATGAAAGAAGTCAAGAAAAAATACAATAATTGTTGTATAAGCAATGATATTTTTTACAAAGAAAAAGAAAAGAAGTATCATATTACTTAAGCAGATTAGTAAAGGAAGATGCTAGTGCAATGAGAGAAAAAATGTAAAAGGAGAAATAGAAAGAACTCAGGAAAAGATTAAGAACAGTGTAGTACAATATATACAAGAAATGTTTAATAAAAAAGGTAGCAAAAAACATTGAATGCAAAAAAAGTTAACAGAAAAAGAGAATAAGAAATTGGAAAAGATTTGTTTATATGAGCTACATAAAGTATTAGAAGAAGTAAATATAGATTTTGCTGCAGGACCAGATGGAATAGGGTATGAAATGTATAAAAATTAAGGGATTAGCAAAAAATATATATTTTTAAAGATTTGGAGTGAATGGCTAAATTAAGATTTTATTTTTTAAAGAATTATGCAGTGTAGTACTGACATTCATGTGGAGGAAGGAAGACAGAACACAATTAAAAAACTGGAACCCCGTTGTATTGAATAATAATAATAATTATTAGATCTTTATAAAAATAATACAAAAGAGATTTGAAACTAAAATTGGAAAAAAATTATGGAAGATAGTATATATAGTATAATGAGGAAGTGTTCTCAAGAATGAATAATGAATGATAGAGAAATTGTGGATGATATTATGAATAGAAAAGAAGTGAAATTCAAATCATGATATCAAACCTTAATAAGGCATTTCATACAACTGGACATAAAATCATATGGGGAATAATGAAATAATATAATATAAGTGAGAAAGTTAGGAAATTATGTATGTCAGAGTATATCGATAATAAAGTAAACGTGTAAATGGCTGGTTAAGCCAAGTGGTGCATATGAAGAGCAGTGTAAGACAGGGATGCCCAATGAGTTGTATGCTCTTTGCATTAATTGTGAATGTGATAGTATGTGAAATAAATTATAAAATGAAGGGTTAAGAACCCCAGTTCTGCTAACATATGCAGATCACATTATAATAGTTGCAAACAACATAATTTGGATAAAAGAAGTAATTTGCACAAAGGAGTGTCTAGACGTGATAGGAATGGCTTTGAATAAAGAAAAAAGTAAAGGTTTAGGTGATGGGGGGTATATATTTTGCAATGAATGAAATTTCTGTGTTAGGTCTAAAATTTGGGAATAAAGATGTAAGTAGAAATCAATGGGGAAAACATAGAAGAAATAAAACAAGCCTGTCTTTTCCAGAGAAAATATAAATTATCCTTCAGAAAAAAGGCTTATTTGATAAATTCAGTGTTGATGGTTAAGTAGGATACTTAGCACGTGCATTTATGTTGACAACTGTATTTGAAAAGGAATTATTGCAGATATTTGTTTTTCATTTATATGGAGTTCTACATTAAACATAGTAAAAAGATGAGTTTTGTATTTAAACAAAGAGTTAGGGGGTGTAGGGTTAATTAACCCAGTGGTATATGCTGCTTCATTAAGGTGCATAAATTAAAAAGATGAGAGACTAGTAGTAAAATTGTATAAATGTAAGTATGATATGTTTTGGGATATGGCAAAAAAGAGTGTATAAATGAAGAAATAAAATGCTACCAAGAAAAAATACTTTTATGGAAAATGAATGGATGATATAGAAAAAGAAAGAAAAGTATGGCGTGAGAATATAATGCTAAAAACATTACTATGTAAAGCCATGGGGAAAATCTAACAGTTGAAAAAATTAAAGCTATAAAAATAAGAAGCATATAGTGTAATCAGAAAGTAGAATGTAAAGATTATTTTGTGGAGACTGGTAATAGATAAATTACTAGTAAAAGGAAATATGGCATATAAAAAGAAAAGTGATATAATATGTTTACATTGTCAAGAAGAAGAAACTACCAAACGTGTTTTTGAAGTGTAAAACGAGTAAAAAAAAGTTATGGGGAAACTATGTAAAGATTTTTTTGAAGATATAAAGCAAGTGGATAAAATAAACATGGATGTGATTTAATATGGATATTATAAGAATAAAAGTAAATAATATGTTAGAATAGATAAAAGGTTATTTTATGTCATATCATATGGGTTATATTGAATGAACAATGCATGAAAAGCAACAGTGTTATGTAAAATTAGATTGTGATCACAGAAAAAGGAATGGGGGTCTAATAGAGGTGAATATTTAGTATGATTGTAAGAAAAATTATGAATATGTATAAATATATTTGTGTGTGTGTGTATCTACTTTCAAATTTCAAGTGCATTTAGCTGAAAGTTAAAAATATTGACTATTGGAATACCGTAATGAAGTTAAGGTTTGTGAGGTGTTCCTTTAAGGTTTTGTAGTGTGTAAGTATGGGGGCCATTAAGTATTGTCTGAGTGAGATGTTGAGTAGGTATAAAATATATTTTTGTTTTAAGTGGAAGAATGAAGGAAATGTTATAGGTTGTGTTGTTTTTTCATGTTTATTAACTGATACATTGGTTAGTAAGTTTGTGTTTAACCTAAGATGTATTGCCTTACAGCGCAGAATGGTATCGTTACCGTTTTCTCTGGTGTAGTGCGATCTTGGAGTTGATATATTAAATTAGCAGGGGGATGGGGGTGGGGGTGCAGGGGGACTTGCCCCATCCCCACTTAAGTGTAGAGAGTTAGGTGTTTGTTTTTATTATTTGGTGTGTTTTGCAGTGGTGCAGAGATGGAAGGTCAGCTTCACTTTTTGTTTTTTGATATTTTGAGTTATGATATTTTAAACTTTCAGCTAAATGCACTTTCGCTATTATGGTCTCAACATTTTGCAATTTGAGATTTTGTCAATTTGAAATTTGCAAGTAGATCATATATATATATATATATGTGTGTGTGTGTGTGTGTGTACATATGTAAATATATTGTAAATAAGAGTTCTTTTATTTTGTATATAAAAAAAAGACCCCTATGCTTTTCGATAGATATCATGGGATCTTTTACATCCAGTTGAGATAACACCAACTCAGGAAGATGGGGCCTTGGTTTACTGTCTCATCTGAAGGCTGGCACACTCAGGAGTGAAGCATCCCCCCCCCCCCACCATATGCTGCATTGCAGTGTCAGCAATCTATCTACCTGCTGTGGAAATAGAACCTACAGCCTTCTGTACTGACACTAAATAATGGCTAGGATTACTGCCTTACTCTTATAAGTGATGCTACTTGGAAAGCATCCAGTCATGATGTTTGCTGCAATCACCACCTACCTCTGTTGGAGGGATGGTTTCATTCTTGATGGGATAATCTACCATTAAGTCTGTCGTCAACATTAGGTATTATCACTAGCTCCTACGATAGTCCCAGTAGATTTTCTCCTATAGACTCGAATAACTTTGAAATTGTTTGAATGCTCTTGTTGCCACATTCTGGAACAATTTTGTAGTCTGCGAAAAATCAATTTTCAGACTCTAAATATTATCTTTTGGCTATTATAGTCTGAATATGTTGGAAAAATGTCATGTATTAACCATATATTGGCATGTTGAAGGTCTGCATTGTCAGAAGGGCTGTAATGTTAGTGTTCTGTGTCAGTATGTGGACAATGAAGAATCCACTCACCAAAGGAAGTCTTTGGACTACAGTGTAGTAATAGAGAACACTTTCTGTTTTATGTTTGGCATTGCTGCTTCTTGTAACTCTGCCTGTGTTTTTTACCAAGAACACACCAAACTCTGTCTATTAGCAAGGCCTGGGGAACAACTGCTTATGCTACTTGTGTGTGACTTGACATTGTGGAGTCAGTGATATTTTTGTCTCAGGCATAATCTTCTGAATGACACTGTTAAGCTCACAACCAGTGGCATCTGGGCCCTAGTGTTATGAAGGCTTTTTGTGAGCTCTTTTAGCTCAACATGTGGGATGGTGACTGCTCTCCCTTTGCATTCACCTGTGGATTTTCCAGTGCAGCAGAAAACATTCTTGCAGTTAGTGTGGCATTCCAGGTAATACTTATATCCCATTAGGATAAGATTCTGTTGCTGATTCTGTGCTTACAGTTTTAGGTAGGGCTTTCCAATGGCACCTGGTGCAATATGAACATTGTCTTCAGTCAAGTAGTCTGCATCAGTAATCAGCTGCATATTTCCTGTTTTGGAAGGGACTCCACTCTGCTTAGACAAGATTATATAGCATACTGTGGTTATTTCAACAACTGCACTTCCTTGTTCATGGTTGAATCCATGAGTTTGAGAGCTTCTGCATTGTGTACAAAAGTACCTGTGTAACAAAGTTGGGATGAAGGTGGTAGCCACCCCAGGTACAAGGTGTTAGGGAGGTGTGATTGTGAAGAACAGCTCTTAAATTCTTCTTTCTCTAACTGCATTTCTGAATGGGGGTACAGAAAGGCAGTTCACTGAATCAACACTTTGTATTTGGTAAGTTATAGCAAGCCAGTTGTTCCAAATATAGCTATTGGCTTGCTACAGTTTTAGAGGAAGAACAGAGGAGGCTGGACTTTAACTTGTAATGCCAGACTAAGGTAGAGCCTTTTTGATAAGATACCATCCTTGGGCACTAGAAGAGCAAGCTACAGCTTTGTCTGTATTCAAATGTATGGCTGATGGGTGTTACTGGTATTTACCCTAAAAAGACTAGACTGACCCCAAGGACTGCAACCATTTAATAAAATAATGGTAAGTGCTTCTGCGTTAACACAGTTCTTCAGACCACAACAATCTAAAAACAGCCATATTTAAATAATTCAACTAATTATCAATTAGCAAAACAGTCAGTCAAAGAAAGCATCACCATGGCAACCTTGACATATTAATGAAATAATCTATTGTTCTTCAGAAAGGGCTTAAGTGAAACACTATCGTTAATCCCACTTAAGCCCTTTCTGAAGAACTGCAGATTGTTCCCACTTAAGCCCTTTCTGAAGAACCATAAATTGTTTCATTAATATGTCAAGGTTGCCATGGTGATGCTTTCATTGACTGTTTTGCTAAATGATAATTAGTTGAACTATTTAAAGATGGCTGTTTTTAGATTTTTGTGGTCTGAAGGAGTGTGTTAAACATGAAAGAGCTTGCCTTTATTTTATTAAATGGTTGCATTGCAGTTCTGGTGGTCAGTCTGTTTTTTTGGGGGTATTTACACTATTTTTTGGAGTGGGCTGGCTGGTTATTGTCGTGCATACTTTATGAATGATACTGGTATTTGTAAACACCTTTTTTCTTCCCTATGTCCACCTGAGTGAATGGATGGCTCCTTTACCTTTAACCACTTGGTACATTCCTTCTTGAAGGATGGTGACTGACTCCCCAGGGGAGCTCACAAATCCCCTCATCCTGAGACACACAGCTTCAGGCAGGATGAGAGTCCTTTGACCCATTCATCCTTTCCCTATGAGCTCACTAGTGCCTTCTCTCCCTTTTAGGGTGAAAGCTGGGCCCATCCCCAACTTGGAGTGAGAGTTCTCTGGCCCATTTGTCATGCAGTTCTAAACTCACCAGCCCTATCTCTCCTAAATGATAGAAGTTAGGTGATAAAAATGAAATGGTCAGCAGTTCAGGTTCTATGGCAGCAGTGAGAATTTCTCAAATTTTTGGATTTTTCCAGTGCAAGATTTGCTAATCCCATTGCAGGCAGTGACACATTCACCCTCCAATACATGTTGCTAATGAATTAGGCTGATTCTGCCACTCTCCACCCCTGTCATTCTATTTGTCCTTTATCACCTTTTTTTTCATATAAAAAAATTATACCAGTACAAAACTCTTTTTCTGTTATTCCATTTTTAATTATTCATTCAAATAAATCCTTTCTATTAGCACCTCCTCTCCAATTGGATTTACAATTGCTCAAATGCCCTTTCTACCCCACATGATGCCATCACTTGATTTTTATCTCCTTTAGACCTAATCTTGCCCTTATGCTATCTCATCTCTCTAACTACTCTCTTTCTTGCTTTTTGTCATTACTGTTAACTATCTAGTAAATTTATAGCAATCTATTGACTTGAGAATTTCATTATTTGACACCTTCTGTAACTAATTGTAACTCATTTTGAAACTACTGCATATTGGATTTCCTATGAAACGTATTATTTTGTACTTATCTGTATCTTATTTTTCAAATCGCCTGTAAGTGACATAGAATCTGAAGCTTATGACTATTTTGAAACTTGTGGATCTTGCTCACTTTAATTTCTTTTTATGAAACTCTGGATTTTTATTTATTTATATGTTTGATACTTTTGAAATGTATTTTAATGTTAGTGTGCTTTTGGAGCATTTCTCCCTGGGCCTGCACTGAAAATGGGCACATTCCGGCCCAGTGAACTTTCCCAGTAAACAAATGTCAATAAATAGAATATAATAAATTCAGTACTTTTGAAAAACTGTTTCCTTTTTACGTAGTTCTTTATACAAATTATACCCTATACTGTTCAGTCGTAGAGGAATATTTTCTTTCATCTCTTATAATGCTTTATCTGATTAAGTTATATTAAATTCTTGCTCTAATTATTTTTCAGTTTGTTTTATTTAACTTTTGTACTTTCCACTGCATATATTCATGTATCTCTACCTTACCAAACATATTTTTCACAGAATCATTAACTGCACTCAAAATTTCACCTTTTTTATATGAAACCTTTCCTTTATCATTCTCCATTGCCCTCTTGTTGCATTCTTAATGATCACCTTTTTTTACCTAAAAACATGAAAATTCTTCCTTTTTACCTTTAAGAAAACACATTTTGGGGGGCATGGCCAGTATAGGTAACTTGAGAACAGCAACAGGTGAAAACTCTGTGACTGAAACTTTTCACTGACAGAAAATATAATCAAAAAAATTAAAATATGGAGATACTTGTTAGCTAATTTTATTCAATAATAGAGAAAATATTTATAGCTTCAAGTTCTTCAAAAGCTGTAATTTTTCGATTAGAATTTCATCAGCTTGGTTAGACGAAAACCGATTTCAGCATGAGTCACTCAAAAATGGTATTCAAGATTCTTGTGTTAAAAAGGACATACAGTTATTAATATCTAGTATGCAGGATGCATTACTTCAAATAGACAGACTGGATACCAGGCTAGACAGTTTCAAAGAAGAGACCAGAAAGTAGATGGAGCATTTAAAAATTGTAAAGAAACAACAAAGTACACAAATCAGCAGTATGGAAGAAGCTTTAAATGATCATGAAGGAAGAATAACTGAAGGTGAGTCTCAGACTGGATTTCTTTTAAAACAAAATAACTGGCTCATAGAAAAAGTAGAGTTAGAAAATAGACTAAGACAAAATACAATCAGAATTCATGGCATACCTGAAAAGTAGGTAGACAATATAATAAACTTCTTACCAGCCTGGTTGCATAAAACATCAAATCTATCTGAAAATATATCCTTTGGAGCTGAAAGGGGACAAAGATCCCTGAGAGCACCTTCAAAGAAGGAAAACTCACCACCACATGCAATTATAGTTAAGGTCGTATCTAGCTTACAAAAAGCTCAAACGTTAATTAACTCATTCACTCCACTGGAGCTCAGGAAGTTTGCACTGTAAATTCCAATGGGTGGAGTCTAAGCCTTTTGACAGAATCAAATTATGTCCTCACATTTCAAACAAACATTCATATCTCTGGAACCATAGGGGTTATGAAAGAAGCATAAATGGCAAACCCTTTGGCACAAACTGGTTTTAAAGTGTTAGTATTCTTTAAATTCTAGGTTTTAAACTGAATTTTATAAGTCACAGTAAACACAGTAATTATTACATTTGTAATATTTTGTAAACAACTTACAATATCTCAGCAACCACTCAAGTTACACTTAAACTGTTAGCAGCATTTTATTCATCTTGGTAAGAGCTTTGATATGAGGCTAAGGAGTTCTGTCTATGTTATTTGTTTTTTGAGATATTTAGAAAAATGTGAAAATTATATTTATATAAATTAATATTATAAAAAAAACAGCAGTTAATATATCTTTACCTGCAACTAGATAGAAATCAGATATAAGCAGTTGAGTTTGCCATTGTGTAAGCGTTAAGGTGAAATTTTTAAAACATTGTACATAACATGGTTTTGCAATTATTGATGTAAATGTGGACAAACAATATTTGATGTCTAGGAACATCAGTACGTGTTAACCAAAGATGCACCTGGAGGTGTTACTTGGATGTAATGAGTCAAAACAGCATGCTCCAGCCACCTAGTAAAATAGATGAACGTGCAGTCAGATTTGACTGTGATTATTCCAGGAAAATAACGAGTAAAAGAAAATTCTGTTTACCACTGATCAAGGAGCTTAAGAAGAACAATATTAAAATCACTTTGTTGTTTCCTGCAAAGATCAAATTATATATTTCCTGAAGAAACCAAAATATTTAACACACTGGAGGAGGCAACCACTTTTGTTAACAGTAATAAAATCCTTAATATACTGAAGAAATGCAGTGGCACAGTATATATCTCAAGAGACAGAGTGAGCTGAATTTCTGGAAAACTGTGTCTAAAATTAAAAAGCTTAAAATCAAGTGACTTTTATTTTCTGAAACAATAGATTTTCCCTTTAAGTAAAAGGCTTGTGTTGGAATTTAAGCTTCAAAACATACATAAGTATGTATTTATATTTTAAATTAAAACATTGTTCATGATGAGGAATATAAATGGTTAGTTTTACTGTTTTACTATATTTGCAATGAAAGACTTAATATATTTCATTTAACTAAATTTGTATTTCTAAATGTTAAACAAATGCTTCCTGTAAGAGAATGTCATTAAATTATAAGCAACAGAATTGGTAACTTTAAGACTATACATGTTAAGAATGTTGTTTTATTTGTCCATCTTTATTTAGTATGTGCATTGCTGGGTTAACTGAATGTCAGATCTAAGTAATATGGTAATTAGAAGTGTTAAAGTGCTGGTGGTTTAGTTTTCTTTGTTCCTGTGTAACACATTCCTTTCACAGGTCATTTATGAAGCAAATAACACTTAGAGAAAGCTTGTGAACAAAATAATGTTCCAGTTGTATTAGAATACTGGCTTCTTCTCACCTTGAGGTGTTCTGAAGAAAATCTAGGTCAAAGTTCATCACTGATGTCTGTGAAGTATATGTGTTTTTTTCCTTTTCATAGAAGTGAAGAATTGGTATAACAAAAACCATAGTAATGTTTTATATTATACTGCTGCTAACATATATTTTGCTTATATTTTGCTGAATGTTAGTTAATAGCTTATGTTGTAGCATTGTCTCACTGTACATATTAATGGAAAGAACTAAAGCTAGATATTTGTTAATGATTAGAACAGCTTAATACTAAGAATGAAAAACTTACACTGCTGTGTTCTCTGAGTTGTCATTTTCACATGCTGTAATCAAATTCTGATGTCAGGATTTGAAGCTTAGATTAGAACAGCAGTTTATAAGCACTGAAAACACACACTCAAATTAAACATGTAGGAATTATTTTATATATAGTCAAAATTGCTTGTAATACTAGAATTGATAAGAGTAAACATATTTTAAATAATATGCAAGTGTGCAAGGAATTAAATATTTAATATAGAAGATTAATAAAAGACCAGTATCGGTAAGTTAAGAAAAATATTCACATACTATAATCTTTAATAGAAAGATGACAATTAAATAGTTCTTTGGGGAATTTTAGAAATACAAGCTGTATAGAATAAGGCAGAATATTAGTGGGGAAGTAAGACAGACAATATATTTAAACAAACTTCTTCTGAGAAAGTTGTCTATTAAATATGCCTGCATATAGCAGAAATGTGAATGTACAAGATCTCATATAATTTACATAGAAAAGCAAATAAAAGTATTTGAAAATAATCTGAAAGCTGAAATTTGAAGCTTGGTTGTGTGAACTCTGAAGCTTTTACATTTTTTATGTTATTAGATTCACTAAGACTATATGAAATATCTCAATTCATAAGTCAATGCTAAAATTTGAGTATTATATTGCTGAATCAATACATCCATTTTAATAGAAAGTAAGGTAGATTTTTCAGTATATTTATACTTGAGAAGGGAGAATGAGATTTGAATTAAGCACATTGTAACTTCTGAATAAAAATAGACTGCAAATATTTTTTGACTCTATAGAACAGTAAGACATTCTCTTTGACCTCATGTACATAATGTACATATTTTTATGAAGTAGTTTAATAAGCTAAAGGATTTTTAAATGTTTTGGTACTTGTCACATTAAGAATGTTGCACAATTTCAAGGTATCAGCACTTGTTCTGTAAAAATTAATTCAGAGCTTTTGTTAGAGCTATAACATGTGTGTGTATCTTTTAGCATGATAAATGCATATGTGGATTGATTTCCATTTTCTATTGTAGTTTAGTATGATAAAATTACCCGTCATCTGTAAGTTTATAGATGTCTTTATCGCTTCAGGTCCATTCTGTTATACATATTTATTTAGATATTTAGTTATAATATTGTTGAATGAGCAATAAATTTAAGAATATTTAATGGATAATTTATACTACTATTACATAAATAGGTTTGTTAACACACTATTTGTTGCATTGTTTAATATTTGTGATTAATAGGCAGGGCTAACCACCTGGCGGTATAAACATTTGCTGTTAATAATTGCTACTGTTGAAGTGACACCCCGACCCCATGTGTAAAAATGGGAAAAAAGGGGTGATGGGTGGATGTAATATTATATCAGTTATTTGTAAGTTCTGGTAGCTTTTGGATAGCTTTTTTATGAATTTTTAGGTATTGGTAGGTAGAGAGACAGTATAATAGTTTGTCTATTCAATAGGCAAACTAGGAACTTTGGTATCCAATGTAGGTTGTGTTTTATTACCAGTATATACAGTTATTGTTGTAGACCTGTCCTTGTTTTGTTATTTAACAACTCAACTAGCATTCTCTGATGTTAAAAACTACCTTACCAAAGCCCAACTTATCCTCGATCCAAACAAACTCAGGTTATGATTATAACCAGTTCTAACAAAAACACTAATAACAGTCAATTCACTATGTACTCCACAAATGCTACTCCATTAGCACCAGTGGTACAGGCTAAACTATTGGGAATAACCATAGACTCCCACCTAAAATTTGATAGTCATCTCAACTTAACTATTAAAAAAGTACATGCCAAACTGGGATCACTCTACCGTATCAAACCATTTCTTACCAACAACACAAGATCAGATATTGCTCACTCCTAACTTCTATCCACCCTACTCTATGCATCTCCCATTCTGACTAATCTCAACAAAACTGAACTAAGCAAATTGGAAGCCTGCTATAACAGAATTGCCCGCTTTGCTGCAAATTGCTCATATCGAAATCATCACTGTACTGCTTTGAGACAGCACCACGGGATTGAACTTCCCAACCTCTTAACCTAAATCAGCTCTGCCTCTGTCATTCTATCTATTACCTCCCCAATAAGTGTCCTGCCCTCATAAACCTAGTACAACACTCAGCCAAAAGGCCTCTTAGATCATCAAGCAAACTACTTCTAGAAGTCACCAATAGCTACAATAGCTTTGGAGACTCACTATGTAGTAGTTCAGTGACTAAAAAATGGAACTCTCTCCCCACTAGTATACAAAACACATCGTCCAAAGCCTCCTTGAAAAACCTCATTAGGCAACATCTAAAAAGTTGGCAGTGTCATGACTGCTCCACAGGCTAGTGAAAGCGGACAAGATACACATACTAAACCTAGAGTACTTGATAATAGTTTTCATTCTTACAAACACTGGTTAATGTACAATGTATTTACTGTACCTGTGTACTATGTATGCATTCTCCCTATATTCCAAATTTCAGCTGTATATCACAAATCTATTAATTACCTTTATTTTTAAATTAATATTTTCTTGTTTCTTCTCTCCACTATAACTGTTGATGTGCTGCATACCACTGTAAACACATGTCTATTGTAATTTGTGTGTATACTGATCATGTCTAAATATCTAAATGTATCTGTAATTTTTCTGTGTGGAGCTTTTCTCCCCAGGGCTCTGCTGAAAAGGGCCTTTTTGGCTCAGTCAGACACCCCCGGTCAACAAATGTAAAATAAAATAAATAAAAATGCATGAGTTTTACTAGTTTAGTTTGTAAAAAGGAAGAATTCGAAAATGTGGACTGTTAAGATAGTGTTGGAGAAATGCATTAAAGCCTTATATATAATTAAATTAATATGGTAGATAAATGTGTCATATTATCTTTTAAAATAACTCTTTTTAAATACACAGTAGGGATCATTTTAATCTATTATCTATAAATGTAAATTGATTAAATAATGGCAACAAAAAGAATCATTAATAAGCTATCTAAAATTAAATAGAGAAGACATATTCTTGTAAGAGAATCTATTGGTCGATAAAGATATACAATATTTAAATAACTTAGGTTACAAATTATCATCTGCTTCTTTTAATAACAAGAGGAGAGGAACTGCTATACTTTGGAGAAAATCTATTGTAATACCTAAGGTTATGAAATCCATTAATTATCCCAAAGGAATGTATACATTCATAATAATTAAATATAATGGAAAACTCTATACACTAGCTAATTTTTACTGGATCCCTGTAATAGGTGCAAGAGTGGCTAAAGGTCACTTAATCTCACTATAAAGTCATTGGAATAATTGTTTAATTTTAGCAGGGGATTTTAACTGCATATCTAGTATAGAAGATACAAGTGAACAGAAGAAAGCTAAAATACTGGCATCAGCTAAAGCACTAAACAGATGGATTAGTATAAATAATTTAGCTGATTTACTAGTGACAGCAGAAGATAAGTCATTGTTCTTCAGTCATTATTCTTAGGCGCATGGGATGCAAACTAGAATTGATGGGATTTATGCTTCTGTAGATTTACTTAATAAAGTGAATTATTTTAAAACTATTCCTTGTCATTTATCTGATCATAATGCATTAACTATTAATATATTAATGGATATAAGAAACTTTCAGATTATTTATAGAATCCCAGAATATATGATTAAATTAAAAGAATTTAAAAGTTACGTTAGGGAACAAATTGAAAAATGTTTCATTTTTGAATGATAATGGTCAATATTAAAGTCATACTATGGGACTCCCTTAAAACATGCATATTAAACATAGAATGGGAAAATGGGCAAGTAAAATGAAAGAGTGGATAAAGAGTTGTTTGAAATACAAGACAAAATACAAAAAGTGAGGTTTGAAGAACAAACAAATAAACTAGATAATACTAAAGTCATTAAACAATGACAAAATAACAAACAGTTTTAATGCATAAAGTGGAGATAGGTGTAGAAAGAATAAATTTGCACAGTTAAGTGATGACTTCAGAAAATATACATAGATTAGCTAATAAAAGTAAGCTGTTAAGCTAAAAGGCATAAATAATTAATATCTGAAATCCTCATACTAAGAATCTTACTTCAGACATAGAGAAAATGTTAATTTTTAAAAACAAATCCATGAGGATCTTAATAAAGGTAAAAATAATAATCCTGATGATTACAAAATTGATAAGTATTTAAAGAAAAATCTCACTAATAAACTTAATGACCAACAAATATTTCTGCTGAATAAGTCTAGTACTCTAATAGAAATTAAAGAAGCTTTAAAAAAGGGAAATGGTAAAACTTCATTGTTAGATGGTTTTAGTATGGAATTATATAGCATGCTTCCATTAAATATTTTAGTATTACAGAGTGACATTTTCAGGATAGTTGAGTGACAAAATAATTCCTCTCTCTCTCATGGAACTTTTCTGTAATATCATCAATACTTAAAAAAAACAGAAGGTTAATAAGTCAGTTTGCTCATATAGGCCTATTTCATTATTAAATGTAGGCTGTAAAATATTTACTTCCATTGTCACTACAAGATTAAGAGATATCGTATATTAATTAATAAAGATCAAACAGGATTTATAATCAGTAGATTAATGTATGAAAATATAAAATGGGTAGTAACTCTCTTATAAATGAGGAATGAACAAGAAATTAGCTTAGATATTGAGAGAGCTTTTGATTCTGTAGATTGGAACTACTTGTTTAAAATGTAGAAATGTTTGCATTTCCAGAACAGTTTATTGGAGGATTAAAAACTGTATAGAGACTTCAAAGCATATTTTAAATAGAATCTTACATTTCTCCAGGATTCACTTAAAACAAAGGACAAAACAAGGGTGTCCCTTGCCACTCTACTATTTGCATTAATCAGGACCTTAGATAATAGTGTAAGAAGCAATTAAAAAATTGATAAATTCTCAATTAACAGAGATTGTCAGTCTAAAATACAACTTTTTGCAGATATTTTACTAACTATAGGAAATTTAAATTATTCAATTGAAGAAATAGATGAAGAAATTGAAAAGATTCAAGAAGTCTCATTGCTTTAATAATTTAAAACAAACTTTAGTGTTAAATCAATTACTAGATAGTAAGTTTAAAGATAAATATAAATATAATTGGGAAGGAAAATAAATAAAATATTTAGGAATAAAAATCTATCAGGATGTGAGTAAAATTATTAATAAAAATTTTGAAAAATAATTGAAGAAGTGATACTTATTAAAAATGGAATTGTTTTTTACTTTTGAGGATAGGCTATCACTTATTAAAATGATTATATTACACAATAATATATATATATATATATATATGTACACACACATATACACACACCTATATATATATATATATATATATATATATATATATATATATATACACACACACACACACATATATATATATATATATATATATATACACTCACACATATATATATATATATATATATATATATATATATATATATACACACACATATGTATATATATATATATATATATATATATATACACATATACACACACACACACACACACATATATATATATATATATATATATATATATATATATATATATATATATATATATATATTTATATGGGTCTACTTCAGAAGACTGAAAAACCAAAACACTGAATCCCAAAAGACTGAAAATTCAAAATACCGAATGATGTAATTTGCCCTTTCTCCATTGTTGTGTGATCTTGGAGTTGGTATACATATAGTTAGAAGGGGATGTGAGCGGCACAGGCCCCACACATGAGAGGTGCAGTGGGCTTGCCTCTGCATTAAAAATGTATTCAGTATTTTGAAAAAAAGACTGAAGATGCAAAATACTGAATGATGGACTCTGCCTATTCTCCACTGTTGTGTGATCTTGAAGTTGGTATATATAGTTAGAAGGGGATGTGAGGGGCACAGCCCCCCCCACACACATGAGGGGTGCAGTGGGGTTTGTCCCCTGGATTAAAATGTGTTCAGTATTTTGAATTTTCAGTCTTTTGGTTTGTCAGGTTTCTGAAGTAGACCCCCCCCCATATATATATATATATATATATATATATATATATATATATATATATATAGCATTCAATAGCTTTAATACATGAAAACATTTTTTTAAGAAAATGGAAAAAAATGTTAACTTCTTTCTTATGATATCCCAAAAAGCCAAGAGTTGCTTATAGAAATCATATAAGATTATGGGAGTATGGTGGTATTAGCTTCCTAGATGAAGTATCTTGTACTGTTGCTGCAAATTTTAACTCTGTTATACTCTGGATAAACTCATCTTACACTAGTCAATGGAAAACCATCCAGGACCAGATTATACTAAATTCTTATAAGTTTATTAAATATGATAAATTAGAAATGTGTAACAATCCATTCAACTGGATAAATAATCCAATGGGTAAATCTGTCTTTGAAAGATCTCACCAATCAGTGGTGCATGTAGCATGGTTAATAATGAGCTTGTGAGATGTGGTGAAACTGTAACTCAGACAACTTCAATGTGATTGACAAATCAATGGAGGAGGTCCACCAATTAGGGTTGAGTCCAGTTATGACTACACCCAATAGTACTGTGTCCTCAAATTGTAATGAGGATGTTAGTTTGGTAAATAAAGCAACACCAATGGATGAAGCGCACTTGCCCAAACCTGTTTGTGGCGCAGCATATGGCCCTAATGTAGCTAATTTTTCCAGTGATAGTGTAAAGAAGAAAAATGATATTTAGTCTTTTTTACAGAGCCGCTTTGTTTTACAACAGCCGATAGTAGTAAAGGAGATAATGAGAGGTAGGAGCAGCAGCCACAAATGAATGAGGAACAACAAGGAGGAAGGCAAACACAAACAACAGAGAGTCAACAAGGTAGGCCTGGAGCCTGGAATGAAAAAAGTGAAAATGTGACTATTTTAAATAACTCTGAACTTACTCTATCAAGTTATGTGTTGACTTTAGAACAGATACGACTTTTAAGCAAATGTCTTACTTTTGTGCCTTCAGTTGCTGGAAAAATTACTGAGATATTAACTGAGCTGAGACTATTTGGTAGGTCAGTGGACCTAAAACTGTTATATAAAAGTGACTTGCAGGTAGATGTACTAGTACTGAGACAAGCTAGTACATTGGTGCCTTGCAGTACTCCCACTGTAAATGTTTTTGTAGACATGTCTGAACAAGAGTTTTACCAACTGTTGTTTCAGAATCAGAAGGGTGACAAGTTTTACAATCTAACAGTCAATGAGAAGAATGCTTTATCTGCTCTTTGTTCAAATATTGATATTATAATTAAGCCTGCAGATAAGGGAGGCTTAATAGTCTAATGGACAAGACTCAATACAATGAATTGATGTATCAGTTCTTATCTGATGATATAACTTTTGTTAAGGTTGATAGGAAGTCTATGTTGGAGACTATAATGAAAATTAAAAGTTTTTTGTATGACTTACTGATGAATGCTTGGGTAACACCTGAAATATATAATTATTTATATATGGCCAATCCTGTGGTGCCCTTTATATATGGATTGCCTAAGGTCCATAAATCCTTATTAACACCACCTATGAGACCGATTGTCTCAGGTAAAAAATGGGCTACTGTTGCCATCTCCAAGTACTTAGACCATCAGCTCTCTGCTGTACTAAAGCTTTGTAGTAGTTATATTAGAGATACTCATGATTTTCTTTGAGGATTAAATGAATGGTCAAGAATACATTCTTGTGAAGGGGTGTTACTGGTAACTATGGACATTAAATCCCTATTTACAGTTATACTTAACGAGTATGGGATTGAACCTATACATGAATTTTTAACTGTGCACAAAGTATTTGCTACATCTAAAATTGAGCTTATATGTGCTATGTTGGAATGTATTCTAAATAGCATTGTATTTACTTACAATGATGAGTATTACCACCAATGTTTAGGAGTAGCAATGGGTCACCAGCTGTGAATACCTATGATAACTCAGTGTTGGCTAGATGGGAGGGAAAATATATTGCTATTGGTGAAAATAAAAATTATAGGAATGAGCATTTATTGTTTTTTAAAAGGTTCGTGGATTACATTTTTTTTGTTGTGGAAAGGGACAGAAGAGGAGTTAACAGTTTTTGTCAATTATCTATATTCTACCACAGATTGTTTACAATTTGATGTTAAGTCTTCCTATATGGAGATACATTTTTTGGATATAGTGGTAACTAGGCATGAGTCTTCATTTGAATCTGTGATACATAGGAAAAATGTACAGGCGGTTAAATATGTACATTCTCGAAGCATGCACTCCTAATATATTTTAGAGGTGTGGTGAAAGGGCAATTCATGAGAGCCAGTAGGCTTAGCACTATGGATGGTAAACTTAATAGGGAAATGGAAGAGATGGCAAAAAATTTTTAGGGCAGAGGTTATGATAATGTTATGGTTGATCAGACTAAGGAGCTGGTCACTAGGTTAAGAAAGGATGGTGCTAAACCCTATCTGTCAGATAATGGGGGGAAATCTTCTGCCCAAGTAAGAAGGGATAAGAAATCTGGTAAGATAAATTACTTGATGGAATTTTAATAGGCACACTAGGTCTTTACAACAGATTATTAGGAGGAACTGGACTATCTTAACATCTAACCAATAAGTTTGTGAAGTAGTGGGGGGTACACCACGCTTTGTATTTAAGAGAGGAAAACATTTGAAGCAATATTTATGTTATAAAGATTTAGGTAACAATGAGATAGTGAGGAGACCTTTAATGAAATTAGGCACAAAGCCTTGCTATAATTGCACACACTGTAAGGATATTAATACAGACCTATACTTTGTACATCCTGTTAGTCAAGAAAGATTTGAGTTTAGGGCTAGAGGTACCTGCATTACAGAAAATGTGGTGTATTTTGGTAACTGTTTAGTTTGCCAATGTTTTTACATTGGCAAAACAAATAAGAAATTAAAAGAAAGGATAAGTTCATGTTTCAGATATTCATAGGAACGTTCTCACTAATGCTCAGGCTAAGTATGTGGTTTGTCTAGGTTCTGAGCATAAGTTTCAGTTTAGGATTCTGCAAGTATTAACTGCAAGTAAGAATGGGGGAGACCTGGTTAATAAAACTGAACTAGCTGAATATAGATGGATAACTTTTTTACTTTGGTACCGTTAGCATTAAACCTGTTCTAAAAGGGTTGGGAGGGTCACCTAATGGTTAAGGTGTTTGCCTTACAAACTCAAGGTACAGGGTTTGTGTCTCACAAGGGATAATTGGTTAGGATTAAAATGGCTCACAAGGGCAGTTAGCCTAGTACTAATCTATGAACCTATGAACCTAAAAGACAAACATGATTTGGTTTAGGATGTATATTATTATAAATTGAGTCAAGTGTATGGATTAGGATGGGGCACTTTAAACTACTAATTGTTGTTAATTATGGGCTGTGCTGGGTATATAAGAAGTGCACTGACATAGAGTTTTTTATAACACTGAAGAAAGGTATTGACTTGAAAGCTTTGTTTTATTGATTTTATTGTTTTATTATAGTGAGCTTGTTTAGAACGGTGGACTTCTGATTATTTTGCTCTACGTTCAACTGGTTAAGAAAATTTACCTTAGAAGGAAATTCATTTCAATCTTTTGACTCTGCATATATGAAATCATTTCATAAAACAGTTAAAAATATGTTTTTAAAACTCAATTAATATCAAAATGGAATTTTTTGTGCTTTCACATTGCACACCCCTCTAGATTTAAGGAAACTCAGAACAATGTTAAAATTAATTTACTAAAAAGGAATGGATTAGTATTGTAGTCTGATTGTTTTGAAAAAGGAAAAGTTAAGTTGCCAGAAAGAATGAATCTGCCAACGAGTTAATATTATCCATCATTAAAAAATTAAATTAATTTTTTGATAATATGAGTAAAGAGGAACAGAACACTATACCCCATTATATGAATATATGAATGCTATCATCAAAGTTAGATTGAACTACAACGGAAGCTTGTAGAAGTTATATAAGTTATTTATAAGTAATAATAATAATAATTTTGATGCAAAATTCTGTATTTTTTTAGATAGTTGTGGATTGAGTGACTCAGTAGATGGTAAGAATAAAACCTTGTTACTTAAATTAGTTAGTCAGACTTTTTCAAGTTTATACTGAAAAGCTTTCATGTGGCAATATATACATAGAATGTTTGTTACTCCCTATAAAATCTCTAAGTTGAGTAAAATGACTTTTTCAGTTTGTTGGAGAAAGATGTAAAAACAGATTGAACACACGTTTATGGATTGTGAAAAATTAAATGTATATTGGGAAGAAATAAGTATGTTTATTTAAGGGGTTATGTTCTGATAATTGCTCTTTAACTAGATCAGTCATACTAATGAATGTTCCATTTCCTGTAGCTGAAAAACTAAATAGCAAACATGTTTTGGGATCACTTGGCAGTTGCTAAAAAAAGTTATAGCAAAAAAATTGGAAATCAAACTCAGTTCCTACGTTCAAAGAATTTTTAAATTTAACAGCAGTAGTGTGTAAAACTGAAAAATATTGGATTTATTTATTTATTTTATTATTTTATTTAACATTTGTTTACTGGGAAAGTCAGACTGGGCCAGAGGCCATTTTCAGTGGATGTCTTGGAAGAAATGCTCCAGACATGCGTCTTTAGAATAAGTGATGAGCAAAAATTACCAGCGCATACCAAAAAATTCAAACCGGAAACCCAAATAATGAAAAGATAAAAAACAGCTGGATGACCACAGCAATCAAAATTAGTTTAATAAAATACACCATACAAACAAGAAATGAGACAAGCGCTTTCGCATGTGCTTCTTCGGGTCTTCTAAAAAACAAACTGCTGGATTTGCTCTAGCTGTTTTTTTATCTTTTTTATCTTTTCATGTCTTTAGAATAAGTGATCAGAATCTTCTTCTTCTTTCGGCTTTTTCCCTGTTAGGGGTCACCACAGTGGCTCACCTGTCTGCTCATGAATGACAGTGGAGTTTTACAGTGTCGAGTTGCCAGCCCGGCGCCCAACCTTCCACAGAAGGCACACACATGCACACACTCACACCTAGGGCCAATTTAGAGTGTCCAATCCACCTACAGCATGTCTTTGGGATGAAATCGGAGCACCCGGAGGAAACCCACGCGACCACAGGGAGGACATGCAGACTCCGCACAGAAGGCACCCCAGCTGAGGATTGAACTGGAGAGCCTCTTGCTGTGAGGTGGCAAAGCTAACTGCTGCACCACCGTGGCCACCAGAATAAGTGATCAGAATAAGATGTGTAAATCATACTAAGACTTTTAGTGGTTGGGATAACCTTGAAATGTTGCTTTTGAAATACTAAGACTCTAAATGTGCTGATTGTGTAAGATTACCTTGATGATTCAATGTATTCCTGTTACTATATAACAATATGTGCTGTTGAATTTCTTCCTTTCTGTGTATATATTGTAAATATCTTAAATAATTAAAAACATTTTTTACAAAAAGAGAAAACACATTTTCCTGTTTAACATATTGTTTGCCTTTTCTTGACTGATCTCATAATTTCTCTTCTGTTTTTAGACAATATTTGCTTTTTTCCCATAAACTATAGTATTCACACACTATTTTCTTACATTAAACCATTGTCTTTCTACTTCAAAAAAATCATTTTATATTTAAATACTCATCACTATACTGTCTATGATTTATAAACTGTCTCATTTATTCTTCTTCTTCTTATAATGCCTGGTATCCTGGCCAAAATGCCCTGAGTTAGCATGAATACCAACTTGGAAATCCTAAACATGGTTGAATTCTTCAAAAAAGTTACCAAGGCCCTAGGTGATGGAAAGACAGTGCATACTGCCTGTCTTGACCTAGCCAAGGCAATTCACACAGTCCCCCACTCAGGTATTATAGAGAAACTCTCCCAGTTGGGAATTAACCCCCACATTACCAGATGGGTAGATAGTTGGCTCACCGACAGGACGCACACTGTCAAAGTGGGTGACCTCACTTCTAGCAAAAGACCAGTCACCAGTGGCATAACACAGGGTTCTCTGCTGGGCCCTTTACTGTTTGCAATTTATTTATTGGAAATCTAGGCAAATTTGGACGGGCTGTGGCTGACCAAGTTCAATCAATTGCAAATTGGGAGCAATCATTGAGTTCCCCATTGATGTTAATATACTGCAGATAGGGTTGACGCAGACAAATGATTGGTGTCAAAGCCACACATTAAAGTTAAATGCAAAAAAATGCGTTATTATTCCCTTTGGGAAACTGATATCTCTGCTAATTGCATTATACACAGCAACCCCATAAGTGTAGACCCAGTGATATGTTTTTTGTGTACTGAGGTTGATAGCAACCTGAACTTTGACCACCATGTATCCACAGTAGTATGGAAATCCTTCTATGTGGCACAGCTTATAAGTAAAGGCTTCATATCGAGATCTAAGGATGTTATAATTCCATTATACTCATCCCTCATCAGACCAACAATTGAGTGTAATGCTTCCTTTTGCATGTACTTCACCAGGCACCTGCAACAGTTTGAAAGACCAAAGAGGTTTCTCATCAAAAAATTACAGGGTACACAAAAGTCTTGTGCAGAAAGACTGAAAGCCTGTCACTGTATTCTGTCCCATACAGTTTGCTAAGGGGTGAACTGCACCTGGCTTACAGGGCAGTCTCTGACTCAGCCCTGATGAAAATGCGGTTCATTCATAAATCAAACCGCATGATGGTCACTCGCTCCAGGCATTTTAACCTAGCCTCTGACATGACCAGGTCATGCTGGAAAGATAGATACATGTCCCAGAGACTGCAACTTTTTTGGATCAGTCTTCCAATTTATGTGAAACAGAGCCACTCCCTGACCTTTTTCAAATGCAACCTAGATTAATGGATGGGTGACTGCAAATCTCCTGGGGTGGCACCCATGTCCCTCCTGGACAGAGGAAGTCATTATTAGCTACCATTGACCCTTACCTATGTGAACTTCACTCACCTAACCAGTGACATTTAGGGCAACTCAGGATAAGTATGGCTAGGCTTGTAAGGGCTCTAGGGCCGTTAGCCCAGTAACCTTCTATGAACCTATAAAAATATGTCACAAGCCAAGTGGGACTAACTGGCTAATAAACCATAACAGATAATAAATGTAGGTTTGCCTATGCATTATGTTGGCAGTAACCTTTGTCTCTAACAGTATGGCTTCAGTCTACTGGTTTCCAGAATCCATTAAATGCCAAAATAACATGGATCGCTGGAGCCTCCAGTCCAAGGATATGCAGAATATTTCATCTTTGTCTGACTACTACTACCTTTATGACAGCAGGAATGAGGATATTAGCATGAAGCCAAGTAGTGTAGTGGATCTGTACTTGAGGTTTATGTCTAATAACTCCACTGACAGGACTCAGTCTTGGTATATGGTTACCAGCTGTGTGAAGTTTGCTTGTTTTTGCTCATGTTTGTGAGTTTTCTTCAGGTACTCCAGTTTTCCTTCCATCTTTTAAAAACATCTTAACTGACTGGATACTGTAACCTCTTCATTCATATTATTACACTAACCCTCACTCTTGTGACTGGGGTTGTAGTTGAACAAGAACTGCACACGATCAGTTTACATACCTACTTAAGTAAATTTGTATCTTATTCATTCGCTTCTTATGGTTTTACTCTTTGGTTGCAGCTCCCTTTGTGTCCTCCATACTTCAATTCTTCTCTAGCAAGTCTCTTTACAAAGGTGATTAGCTCTAGTCCTCAGTTGCAATTTATAATAATAATATACTGAAAATGCATGTTATTAAGCTAAAAACAATTTTAATTCAGGATGACTTCTTCACACTGAAGGTGTTTAATATATCTTAAATATCTCATTCCTACTTTTTGTAAGATTCCTAATGATACATATATAGGACTTTTAATTGTGTATTTCAGTACATTATTATAAATCAAGAACAGTTTTAAATAGTCAACAAGCCTATTATCTCAAACTACAATGCATGCAATCATTATTTTTTTCTGTCAGTGTAATCAAACCCAGTTATACATTTCTGAGCATTATATGACAGACCCACTTTTTTGACATCTGAAAAGACCATAATAAAGTCAACTCATGTCTTGCCTGAGTGTACCCCTATCTAGGTATTCATAATTAAGAACACTTCCTCATTCTGAATCAACAGAAGTGTAATTTGAAATACCGTGTGTTTTCAAAAATGACTTGTGCGAGTTACAGTTTTAAGCCTAACTGATCAGTTCACTGTTAACTCTGAATGGTCTTTGCAAGAGTGGGTTTTAGAATTTACTCTTACCACAGAGTCCAGTGACACCATAACTGAGTGCATTTGCATGTATGATGGTGATTGTGCAGTAGTAACTAGGGGCTACTTACATAAGAAAGTTCACATTTACTAGTAAATATAGTTCCTTTCAGTTAGAACTACAGTCACCAAAATGCATTTAATAAATCACCAGAGGTCTGTTAAATTTACTGGTAATTATCAATAGATTAATTTTATTTAGTTAGATTTAGCAATAAATTAGTCTTACTTCTTTCCACTTTAAAGATGCCTTAATGGACACCATTCTGAAAATTTCTTAGGAGCTATTTTGTACTTCTTTCTCTCCATATATAATTTTAAGAGCAGATCATTTACATTCAAAGGTCAAATGCAATTTATCCAGGCATAACATCTAAGTTACCCCAAAACAAGCTCTTCTCATATTGTGCTATACACTTCTCTTCAGTGCACATTATCTGTTTGTTCTGCATAACCCAGACTGTCATACTAATTACAAGGCATGATGCACAATATTTCTTAGTAGAATGCTGTGGTTGATACTATGTTGGCTTGTAAAACTCAATAAATGTAACTGAAGTACTCTTCCTACAACTTTTTTTCTTTAATATCGATTTAATATAAGTATTAAGCAGAGCAATCGGGGAACCCCTGCCCATGTCAAACATTGGCAGGCAAGCATCCATCAAAGTAGTGTCTACTTAAAGTCATTTTTTACTTTTAAACAGGGTATTCTAAAACATATGATACAAATGTTACAAGAGAAATAGGCCAAATATTAGAAAAGGAAATGTAATCATCCATTTTTAAAGCATGGGTTGGTCCATGGACTCTTCAACCATGGCATGAGGCATACAAACATTGTATAGTACACAAAAGGTTTATAATTTTAAGGTAACATAATGTTTATACAAGTAGACAGGTGACAGGTTTAGTAAATGCATTTCACTAGCAGAAAAATCAACTCTTGGCTTATTTAAATGTAATTATTAGCGATTTACCTTACAAACTAAATGGTGCTAGTAATCTAGAGCTAGAAAAATACCACAGAGATCATTCATTGGTTACGCATTCTTCTTCTTCTTTCAGCTTTTTCCCAGTTAGGGGTCGCCACAGCGGATCACCTTGTCCGCACATTGAATGGCAGTGGAGTTTTACAGTGTTGAGTTGCCAGCCCGGCGCCAACCTTCCACAGAAGGCACACTCACACGCACACCTAGGGCCAATTTAGAGTGTCCAATCCACCTGCAGCATGTCTTTGGGATGTGGGAGGAAACCGGAGCACCCGGAGGAAACCCACGTGACCACAGGGAGGACATGCAGACTCCGCACAGAAGGCACCCCAGCCGAGGATCGAACCGGAGAACCTCTTGCTGTGAGGTGGAAATGCTAACCACTGCACCACCGTGGCCACCCATTCATTGGTTACGCATAATTATCAGAATTATAAATTGGATGATTGGGGCTGAGCATTATGTTTGGTAAGTGTGCTTTAATAGTGCCAGTAGCATCCACGGGTTTTAATTCAAACAGAGCTTGTGTAAGGTGACAAAAGATTATTTTGTATGTCACAGTGCTTCATTGGAGACAGACAAATCCTCAAGTACCTCATATATACTGTGCAGTTAATTTATCATTAAAGTAAACCACACAAAAATTAATGCATATCCTCAGTACACATAGCACTGGGGTATAGGTATAATCTTACACACTGAGAAGGAAGATATGGATGTCAATCACTAAACTTTATTTTTAGTCATGTTATATATTACTTGAAAAGTGACATATTTCTCTGCAGTCAATGTAGTTACTGAAGAAGTTAGGCCTGCAGTAACAAAAACCCTTTTCTAATGTTGTAATTTGCTTCCAGATCTCCTGGCACAGCAATAAACAATGCTTGATGAAGAAGAAGCCACTGCCTTGGTGTTTGACAACGGCTCAGGACTTTGCAAGTCAGGGTTTGCAGGGGATGATGCACCAAGGGCTGTTTTTCCATCCATTGTAGGTCGTCCTCGGCATCAGGTGAAGCATTTTTCTATTTGTTGTTTTACTGCTATGATGTTTATGAATCAGATGCAACATCAGTGATAAGGAAGACAGTCATTTGATATATGATAGAAGAAATGCATGCAGCCATACTGTTTTATTGTAAGATGTTTAGTCACTCCATAATCCAATAAACAAAGCTCAAAACACAAAGCAGTACAACAAACGTCTAACTCCAGAATCTGAACAAGCTGCAGTTTCATAACATATTTACAGATTCCTTTGTATGTGTAATGAAACTAAACATTGTTGTATTTATTATGTCTGTATATTTTATCGTTTGTAATGCTGTGGATGGCATGTTAATGAGCACACAACATGGATAAGCATATTTTCATAGGAAAGAACTATTCTATTTAATTGCTTTATAAATGAACTGGGCCATTTCAGTCATTTTCAGACATGATCCATACTAAGTAATACAGGGAAAGTACTCATTACATCATAACAGTACACATACCAGAAGAAAAGCTATGGAGTGCCAGCTATGAGTATAATCAATGCATGTTATCTTTGTATGCATATATGATAAGATAGCAGCATATTGCTATTTCATCTGTGTTAGAGCACTAGCCTTCCCTCTCAGCTTTTGCCATAGTTGTGTAGCTTCATGTGCTTTAGTTAAAGACAACAAGGGGAGTTGGACAGAACATCATGGAGTGGGGTATGAAGCACAAAGGTACCAATGATTCTAAATTGTGTACTGAAGGAGAAGAGGTTGGTAAGGGAATGGAAAGGATGATCTAAACCGCTGCACATACCATATTCCATACCGTCCGGTAATAGAGAAGGCTTTCATGACAGTGTGGATTTGTGAGAAGGTACTAAGTTTTCTTATAGGAGGAAGCTCTCACTTGTCTGTTTTTATTGACTAGTGTCACTGCAACAACAAAAGGATCACAGACGTGCAGACTGAGAAAATGAATGTACATAAAAAATATTTTGCTCTAAGTAAGAATGCCTTTCATTTTAACTTAGAATGAGTATGACCTAAGGCAGTGCTGTTTAATACATCCGAGAGACAAATGATTTAGATGATCCTTCATTTAGCAAACTCACTCAGGACCTATACTACTGGCACCCAAAACTGAGGTAAAATGCACAAATCCCAGCTTCTGAATACTTAGACCCAGACTTGGGGCATCAGTTCCTTCACATCTTAAAAACACTGTCTCATGCACTAAATTCCATTCACCACCAAAAAAACAAAATAACACACCTAAAACAGGCAAAATACTACTGCTATTTTTCCCTGCCATTGTGCATGCCATCCTCTTTACTCTCATACAGAGTAAATGTATTTCATGTGATATAAATTTAAAACCAATCAAACTTCCTAAACACCCCATCCTTTTTTTGTTTGTTTGTATTTACTTAATAGATATCCTATAATTCTTTGTTAGAATGTTGTGCACATCTAATTCAGTATTTGGCACAAATCTGTCTATGCCTTCTTATGTTTATTGACCTCATTTTATATATTTGTGCTAACAATTGTTTGTGTTTTCTTATTTCTTTTTATCTACTTCTTTATTTGTGTTGCCTTTTTGTAGTGAATGGAGCGTGGTGATTACTCTCAGATATTGTGGAAAAGGCAAACAATTAAGTGCATGACCTAATCTTAACACTTGTTAAGTACCCCTGCTTCAGTTGTTTAGACTGGGTATCATGCAAGGCAGTTACACTTGCTAATACTGGCCACAAGCGAAAGTAGTAGCATTAAAAACAGATTTGTTTCTCCCTGTTGTCTGTGCCAGTAATATGTTCCTGACTGTCTGTAACATAAAATAATGTGTTTCACTGTCTTTCTGTCAGTGCTTGTTAGTGCTTTATGGCATTAAAACCCCTGAAAACACGTAGCTCTTTTTTCTGTGACTAGTAGTACATGGAGCAGATAAAGCTCCATGCACAACAAAGAGTTATGATCAAGTGAATTTCTTGGCATCCATGTCCTGAACACACAATAAGCCAGATACAATCAGTGATCCAATCAAAATTCTCTGTGTTATATACTTCTGTTTTTAATTCATGTTTATGTAACCTCCTGGCCTGAGACTGAAATTGGTCATTTGTGATAAATGCTCTGCCCTGGCAAACTCATTTAAATAAATAAATAGGAAATAGAGTATAGACTAAGTAAAAAATGGTGAAGGTGCCACATTCAGCAGACAATCGTTTAACTCCTACTGCCTTCAACTGTGTGATGTTAAACAAGTTATTCAAATAGTCACTGCTTATATTTGTTCTGGAAAACAAGAAATTATATCTAGTAGGGTTTATCCAGTATCGGGAGAATACAAATCATTTTATTGCTTTAAATTGAGATGAAAGTAACCAGCTTGAAAGGTTCCTTTCAGAAAGCTATGTAAAAACTCAAATGATTTCCAGTGAAGATACCTTTATAAAACTCAATTGATCAAATGCCAGACTTCATCTTCTCTATTTTTGTTACACAGTGGTTGAAATTAAAAATATTGGCACCAGTCTAAGCCAGTTTATAGCTAGGCCTTACATCGAAGTAAGTCACTTGCATTGAGCACAAGTCTTTCAAAATCATAATAGAATTACACCGACAGCAGCTCTTTTAAAACCTAGACCTTTGTTTTACACTGTCCTTTATTAACCAGATGTGTTTTAGCAGCAATGTAATGAAAATGTCTAAGCATATGGCCATGTTCTTTTATGCATGACAAAACATATGAAATGTATTCTTGCTTTACTTGGTGCTAAAATGTTATTGTTCATCATTGGGGTTTGTCTGTTATTAATATTTATATAGCCTGTCTATCCAAAATCACTGATCACATAAAAATAGCTCACGATGACCAAATGTTCTTAGCCCATGCATCTGTTACCGATGCCTTCGCTCATCTTTTCAGACATATGAACATGTAGTTATTTATTTATGCTTGTTTGTGTGTTTCTTTACTTGTCTGTTGACCTCAATAGTAAACTAATCATTCTTTTTAGCTACTGCCCAGCATACAAAGCAATATAAGATACAACCAGTTCATATTCCCTCTCCACAACTCATCTCCCAGACAGACAGTGCATGAAGTCTACCTGGATGCATGGCTTCATGGCTACACACTGTGATTCAGTATTGTTTTCTCCCCTGATGACAGCATTACCCTATTGACACCCCCTTCCCGCTTACAGCTGTCCCATTTGTTCCTCCTTTAGCTACTGCCCAGCATACAAAGCAATGTAAAATGCAACCAGTTCATATTCCCTCTCCACAACTCATCTCCCAAACAGACAGTGCATGAAGTCTACCTGGATGCATGGCTTCATGGCTACACACTGTGATTCAGTATTGTTTTCTCCCCTGATGACAGCATTACCCTATTGACACCCCCTTCCCGCTTACAGCTGTCCCATTTGTTCCTCCTTTAGGGTTATAGCTGGGTTTCCCCAGCCAGTGTGAGAGTCCTACAGAACATTTGTTCCCTGACCAGGGAACGTAATCAGCTATCCATTCCCCTAGGTGGCAAGAGTTGGGTGTTATTGAGTGGTTCCATCTGCTACTTCTGTGTACTGATCCAAGTCTCTCCCCATGGGCAGCTTGAGTACACACAAATTCTGCCAAAATGGCATATTAATGTTATCAAGGTAACCATTTAAATGCTGGGATTCGAATTCCCATGTACTCAGATGTGGAAACAGAATGAACACAAATCTGAACTTGTATAAACTAATCGTGAGACTGACCTTTCTCAGAATATTTCCTTTTCTCTTTGGTATGCTGATCTTTGAGTTGGTATATATAAGTTTGTACTTCACATTCAAGGTTGAAGGGAACCTTCTCCATTGCAAACAAAAGAAGTTTAAAAGAGGAGTGATGTTTGATATTCATTTTTCTCCTGTATTTTCAGGCTTTTTTTCCCAGAGAAGACTCCGCAATCTTGATATTTCAGTAGGAAGCCTGATACCACACATACGTAGCCTTTCAGGTGAGTTGCACACTGTTGAGTGATGTAAGCATGCTAGGGTCACACCTGCAGGCAAGATAACTGCACAGCCAATGCAGCGCATCAAGCCTCCTCCTTTCTCCCAGGATGGACAAGCTGACATCAGTCGCTCACTCCTGCCCATCACCACCCAGTCCTTTCGGTGCTCATACTGCTAACTGAACACGATTTATCTGGATGCAGTCAGGGCTTTTTCCTTCTAGGCCATAGGAAGAGGTCACACTGTCCTTCATTTGTTTTAGCATTTTTATCAGGTAGGTGGTAAACAAGTAACTAAGGAAACTACCTAATTATGGTGCTGGTGGCTAAGGTGATCTTGCCCCATTGATGCATTCACACCTCTACCTCTTCAGCACAACATTAACACATCCCTCTCTACTGATCTATTGCTTGGCTTGTGGAAAGCAGCCATGGTTATTCCCTGCCTAAGCCAGAACCACCTTAACTTTTCAGTGCTTACTGTACTTTCTCTCTTTTTCTTGGCTGTCTAAGGCTCCTGAAATAGCTTTCTCTTCCCATCTTTCCTTTTATCTTATTATCTTTAAGTTCCTAAGCAAAACTCAATATGGCTATAGGGAGCACTGTATCTCTCTGCTACACTGTTCTTTAAAGCAATATCCTACTGTGGATAAGAGCAGACTAATGGGAATAGTTTTCACTGCCTTATCAGAAACCTTGGAATCTGTCCAACCTTCAAGATTACTGACCAGGAAGAGAATTATGTCCTCAGTACCACACCACTCCTAGCTAAAGAGGTACCTGATTAATCTGTCCTTTAAAGTTAAAATGAGATTCCCTCTCACTGCAGAACAAGAAAAATTACTGTTCTACAAGCTTTAGAACGTCACCATTTTCTTTTTATCATTTTCATCAAACATTTTTCTCTTCTTGGCATCCTAATATTTTTTTACATAAGTTACATGATCATTTGGTGTGGATGTGTTGGTATCTTCTATCACTACTGGTAAATTTCTCTGCAATAATTTTCTCAAATTTCCCACTTGGAGTAGTAGATTACTACACTGGATTGTACCCTTAAGAAAACTGAGGCCATGTACTTTGGAACTGGGAAATTGCCATACATTATACATAACTCCTGGACAGTGCCTTCTTCTTAAGGGGAAGGGTAGTATCTGGTCTTAGTATACTTTTATAATGCCTTGATTTGGGCTTATCTTAGTCACTATTTTATTTAATTTCAATAAATTATCAATGAAACTCAAAGGGCTTCAAGGACTATTGACAGATTTCCCAAAGTTTAACACCAAGAATGAAAAAAAAACATTGGGGTTGTTCAACAAACTCTGGAAAACAGACTAACTTTAACTACTGCTGACTCCCTCTATAACTGACATGGATTAATGACAACATTAAACAAGATCTGTAAATTTATTGTATATGCCCACATACTTGAGTATCTCTGTATCATCTCCCAATGGACTGCTGTCTCACTTTCCAGAAAGCCTGTATGTTTTCAATTATACAGAAGGTATGTATAGCTTCTGGGGTACTGATTTACTGAATACTTCACCTGAACTGATGTACCACTCTTGGATCCTTGGTTAACAGCAACCATATATAACATCATAAGAATCTGAATATTGCTGTAACCCCTCCCACTCCCATCCTTGGCATTAACCAGAACAGTATAGCACATTACGAACACAAACTCAAATGAAAATTGTATTATTAATGGGGACTTCAACATTAACTTTCATGTACCATCCAAGCCTCAGTTAACAATATATCTGTCACTAAATAATTTAACACCAAAGCAATCCTAAGGAACCAGGCCAAATCCACAGACAATTAACCTTAGCTTATTAACTACACAAATCCCCCAAAGATGTAAATTGGTTTCAGTCATGCTTTAGTCATTCAGTGACCACCTTCCTATACTTTATATCTGTACCTTTACGACAAATATAATACCTTCAGTAGTAACTGCTAAAATGGTCGCCAAAATCAAGAAGGATCATTTATTTACTAAGCTGCACACTGTTACCTCATCTATACCTTATAAAAAGGTTCATCCAACTAAAGTCATATATATCTGTTTTTTAACACACCCTGTAAAAATGTTTATAAAGAAGGGAAATTAAGATGTTCCACTTAGCAAACTTGGAAGAGTTCCAAAAGCACAGACAACAAAAACTTGGACACATTTTGTAAAATATGCTATTTATAAGTAAAACAAACAGAAACTGCTCCTCTAAGAGCTAAATAAGCCTTGCTAACTACCCAGACAAAGTTGTTTTTTTGGAAGGGTAATAAAGGCATTACATTTGTTTGCTTGTTATTTCCCTGGAACGCTAATTCCACCTAATACGCGGCTTCTCAGCGCTTCTGTGGATCACTAGTGATATCTGCATTGCTTACTGTACTTATTTCCTTGTTTCACTTGAAAGAAAGTTACTGTTTGTCGATTTTGCATTTAAGTTACATGTAACACATTGCACTTAAGTTACCTGGCACTTGCTCGCTAAAGCAATTATATAAGTCAGCACTAAAAATTAAAAGCACTACACCCTCACTCCCCACTGGCCCTTGTTTTCAATTATTAAGGAATTCCCAATATTATTCTAGCATGTCCAAAGGTCAGTTGTCAATCTCCTCTCCGGTCCAGCTGGTGAATCTGGGAATCTTGAGGCAATGTTACAACTGCCTCATGTACACAGACAACCCTCTCCTCCTCCCAACAAATTCCAACACATGTGAGAGATGCAACCATATAGCCAAACTGGAGGCTAAGCTCTCTTAACTCAGTACTGGCATAACCAGTCAGGAGGAGAAGGAAACCACACTCACTACAATTCCAGTCTAACATAGACCTACCACGACAGCAAACCAAACACATAATCACACAAAAACATACTCGGAGGCTATAAATAAAGATCTGCCTAAGCAGCAGAGACCTCCAAAGCAGACACCCAAGCAACCGCTACCCCAAAACAAAACACATGCAACACATATCTCACAAAGCCAGTGTGTCGAACAGTCACAGCCCTTAAGACTAAACAACACACCTGATACACTTGTAATAGGTGACTCTATCGTCAGGCACACTGACGTCCCGCTCACCAGGCTGAACAAGGAGAGGGTCACGGTGAGCAGCCTGTCAGGCGCTAGGATCCGCCACATAACACAAGCACTCAGGTCACTCCAAGGCAAGTACAAATATGACTCAGTCATTGTCCATGCTGGTGTGAATGACCTGAGACGTACCTCCCTGGAAGACGTACCTCCCTGGACTACATGAAAAGAGACATAAAGGAGCTCTCTGAGCATGTAGCCCAGGCTGGTATGACCCTGACTTGAGTAGCATCTTACCCTCACCAAGAATGATGCCACAATATGAAGACAAGATGATCAATTTCAACAATTGGCTTAAGTACTGGTGTCATTCAAAGGGGATCCAATGCCTGTCAGCTTGGAATGATATGCTCGACAAGCCACGATGCTTTGCTAGGGACGGCTTGCACCTGTCACCTCTGGGCTTTCGGATATTGGCAAAGGCTCTTGCTACTCCCATAGTGCCTTTTTTAGGCAAGGCTCAAAAGACAAACCCACCTCCATAGGTATCACAAGGGATAAGAAACTAAGAGTAATGCTACTCAACGCCAGAAGTCTAAACCTCAAGATGCACGCACTCGAAACTCTCCTTAGCATGGAGAACATCGATATCTGTGCAGTAACAGAAACCTGGTTCAGGGCTCCCGAGAGCACCCCAGCACTACCAGGTTATATCTCATACCATGCTTTTCGGCCCCAAAACTTGGACCGAACCACAAAAGGAGGGGGGGGAGTATCGATATTCATTAAAGATACCCACACCTCCAGGTTGGTGGCAAAGCACGAAGCATCAGAGACTATCCATGTGCAACTAACAGTGGGTAAAATTGCCTTCCAGTTTATAGCCTGCTACAGACCACCCTCCCAAACCCAGGAACCCCACTCGGCCTTTCTGAGAACACTGGAAAATATGAAGGTCTCTCCAAACACCATTATATTGGGCGACTTCTACTACCCAAACATAGACTGGGCACATGACTCTAGCTCCAACACCCTAGCCCAAAGGTTCCTAGAATTTATAAACTCAAATGCTATGGAACAACTTGTTACCACTCCCACAAGAGGGGAAAACATACTGGACCTGATCATCACCAACATGGGGACTCTATGCTCCAGACCAGAAGTGTATCCCTCACTGGTAAGATCAGACCATAAACTAATCTCACTGGATAGTCACATCCCGACCCCACCCCATGCCCAGAAAACCACAGTGAAAAACTTCTCTAAAGCAAATTTCACACTCCTCAAAACTGAGGTGGAATCCCTCAAAGCCCCCGGGCCTGTGGAAAATACGGCCCAGACTGCAGAATCCTTTATGAACGCATTCTATGAACACCTTCAGGAATGCATGGATCATGCAATCCCAAATAAAACCAAGACCCAATCCTCCAAAGGCAGACGTCCTGTCTGGTGGACCCCAGCCATAAACAAACTATACAATAGAAGAGAAAGCTACTAAATGATAGAGCAAAATCCCAAAAAGGGAAGGCATCAATGATCAGTATTAGCAAAAAACTACGGGCACTCATAAAATTGTCTAAGGCCAGCTTCAAGAGAAAAATTGCACAGGACACTAAGGATAATCACAAGGCTTTCTTTAGTTATGTTAGGAACCTGGGTGGTAATTCCCAGATATGCTCAGAATTAGTCCAAAATGACAAAAAATACACTGAACCCACAGACATTTCCAACATCCTAGCTGACAGGTTCAGCGCAAACTCCACCCCCCCTCCCCACCAAAAGGGCAAATATCTATCCCAGCAGAGTGCTGCCCCCCTGACATCTCAGATGCTCAGGTAAGAGCCGCCCTCTCCAAAGCAAAAGACACAGCATCAATGGGACCAGACGGTGTCCTGGGCTGCGTCCTACATGAACTCCAAGAAGAGCTAAACCCAAACATAAAACTACTGTTCATTCTCAGCCTTACTACAGGATATGTGCCCAAAGAGTGCCGTACAGCAACAGTGGTCCCTCTCCATGAAGGTGGTGCCTCAACGGATCCTGGAAACGCCCCATAAGCCTGACTAGCTTGGTCTGCAAAGCTATGGAAAGGATCATCATGGACCTCATAAATAAAGATATTGGGGACCTACAGACACTGGATCCTACCCAGTTCGGCTTTGTTAAGGGCAGATCCTGCCTCTTAAACCTGGTTGATTTCTTTGAAACAGTCACCAAGGCCATTGACGAGGGGAAGGTGGTCCACACAGCCTACCTGGACCTCGCAAAAGCCTTCGATACAATACCCCACTCGGGCATTATAGATAAGCTCACCAGCTTAAATATAAACCCCTATGTCACTAGATGGATTGCAAACTGGCTCAAGGACAGAAACCACATGGTTAGAATTGCTGGAGCCATGTCAGACTCCAAACCAGTTACAAGTGGTGTCCCACAAGGCTCAGTCCTGGGACCTCTCTTGTTCGGTATATATTTCTCGGAGGTACAGGCCAACACGGAAGGACTGTGGATGACCAAGTTCGCAGATGACTGCAAACTGGGCGCCATAATCGACTCTCCAGCCGACACAAGCATCCTCCAAAAGGGCCTCATAGAAACAGACAACTGGTGCCAGAGCCATGGCCTCAAGCTAAATGCCAAAAAGTGTATAGTCATACCTTTGGCAAAAACAAAGTGCCCACAAATTACCACATAGGTGGTAATCCATTAAGTACAGACAAAGTAATTAGGGACCTGGGGACCCAAGTTGATAGCAATCTCTCATTTGACAACCACGTGGCCAAAGTGGTTAGAAAAACATTTTATATAGCCCACCTAATCATGAAGGGATTCACATCTAGATCAGGGGAGGTCATTGTGCCTCTTTACTCATCCCTCATCAGGCCCATAATTGAGTACAATGCCCCTTTTGGGATGTACCTTACCAGACATCTGCAGCAACTGGAAAGACCCCAAAAGTACTTCACCAAGAGGATCAAAGGGCTCAAACAGATGCCATATGCTGCCCGGTTATAGAAACTCCAGCTCTACTCAGTGGCATACTGCCTGTTCAGAGGCGATCTGTGCCTGACGTATAAAGCCATGTCCAACATGGAATTAATGGACATGCTGCACCTCAGAAAATCCAAATCCCATCGAGCTACACGCTTGAGAGACTTGAACCTCAGCACTGAAATAAATAGGACATGCTGGAGGGTCAGATTCATAACCCAGAGGCTCCCTTCACTCTGCAATAAAATCCCAGTCCAGGTTAGGCAGAGTCCCTCATTGACTCTCTTCAAGAGGAATCTTGATGAGTGGATGGGAGATCATAGGTTTACCCCGGGTATCACTTCTGTGTCACTGTTAGACAGAGGCACAGTATACTAACCTCGAAAAAGGGCATAGCAAAATAAATTTAAAATGGGTGGCGAAAGCCAAACACATTCTGGCTAGGCTTATAAATGCCCTAGGGCAGATAGCCTAGTATGAACCTATGAACATATCTAGGCATTAATTCACGCAATGCAGTACAGTGCATATAAACAAACTATATAACCAGTGCTGTCTCAGCCATTACCTTAACAAACTGTCATGCACATCTATGTTATCCCAAATCAGCAAACACCTCGCACTTGGATAATATTGTTGCATTCTGCTTTAGAATAACATCTGCTTAAGATACCAGTCCATATCTAGAAAGGCTACAAAAAAAAAAAGAATAATATCAACCCCATCATCCTGTGTAGTGCTGCATCAGAAATCAGTTAGACATATTTAATCTACTGCTAACTGCAGGAACCTTTACATACATTTTAAATATGTACCATTGTCCCCATCTCTAGGACTTTAAACCCTACCTCAGTTGAGGACTACTGTGCAATAACCAGTCTGTGTATTATTGCAAAATGTTTTGAAAAACAAATCTATTCTTAGATGATAGAACATATCAATAAATATGGACAGTTATCTGATTCTCAACACGGATTCAAGAAGGATCACAATGCCTTAACAAATAACATACTCTGTAGATGATGCTTTTTCTACATCTGTTGGTATGGAATAGTATACAGCAGGGCTATTCACTGATACTAAAAAAGGATTCAGATTTGTAAACCACTGGCTACTTATAAAAGAACGTCAAAATGCCTGTGAAATAGATCATTTTCAATTCATTTTCAGTTCGTTATGTCTGTCAAAATTCCCCTGCAGGAACTTTAATTATAATAGTTCAGCAGGGATCAGTGCTAAGACCATTTTCTTTCTTTTTATCAATGTTTAGGTTAAACAGTTTGAAATGGGGAATCAGTGAGTGCATGTGTAACAGTTTATTAGACAACCTACTATGTTGTCTGGGCCCATGAAGGAAATTTATTTTATTTAACATTTGTTGACCAGGAAAGTCCAACTAGGCTAGAGCCTATTTTCAGCGTTGGCCAGAGAGGAATGCTCCAGATGCATGTCTTTGCAATGTGGGAGGAAACCAGAGTACCGGGAGGAAACCCATGCAAATGCATGGCGGGTATGCAGACTCTGCACAAAAGGCACCCCAGCCGAGAATCAAATTGGAGAACCTCTTGCTGTGAGGTGACAATGTTAACTGCTGCACCACTGCTCCTCCCTAAATGTTCTTGATCTTTGAGGGATCTGGGTGGCGGGGTTTGAAAGAGTAAGGCAGTTTCAAGAAATTTGTTGTGAATTTGCTAGCCAGTATGTTTGCAATGTCTCTTAGATTTAGGGAGGCTACATTATGGAAAAGTTTGTAGTAGTACTGAGAGCTATTTGTTAGTTTTCTCATATAAATGAAGGAATTGTAGCTGCCCTTTGTTTTAGTAGCTTGCTTTAATTTGTGTGATGCTAATTGCTGGTCTTTATAGTTGCCTTCAGTTTTTTAATAAGGCTGTAATACAATTCTGGCCCTACAAGGCAGTTTAAGGAGTTTCTGCCTTCTGTTAAATAGTTCCTTTATATCAACAGTCCACCATAATTGTTTATTTTTGAATCTATTGCCACATTTAATTATGGAAGGAACTATCAGGTCAATACATGTATCCAAAGGGGCATAAATCATGAGTGTAGTTGGAGCATAATTAGGATCAACCATGGAGTAGATAATAGTACATTTAGAGACTTCTACCACTTGTATGAGGTCTGCTTTTCTGAGTCCCTAAAGAGCGTGGTATTGGTTTCCAAGGGAACAGAAGTTCTGATAGTAAAAGTAACCAAAATATCGTTAGACATTACTAATGATGGGCCAACCATGGGAGGGAAGCAGACAGGGGGCACATGGGTGAGTACCAAATCAAGAATGTTTACACCCTTAATGTGTTTGAGGACAGTTTCATCCAGGGACATTTTGTTTATCCAATCCTAGAATCACTGGGCATACTCAATCTTGGAAGTGTGGTTGCTTCAGTTTATAGAAGGATGGTTGAAGTCACCAAGGATTAAAAAATCCCTGCTTATAGGGATAGTCTGTAACAATGCTAGGAATTTCTTTTGGTCATCTGAATCCATGGAAAGTGATCAAAGTCACCAAGGATTAAAGGGCCCTTGCTTATGGGGATATCCTCTAAGAATGCTAGGAATTTCTTGAGGTCATTTGGAGCCATGGGGGGGTGATTGATAGCAGGTCATGAGTTGGGCATTTGATTTCCCTAAGGTAAGCTGAAGTTCATTAAGCTTGTTGGTGCTGTCCTCTGGGTAACCATTTAGAAGGGATTTTGTCCCTGATGAACATAGACTCCGCCACAGTTACCTTCACCTTGTTAATACTCAGTTTAGTGTTAAGTGTATAATGCCGAGGTGAAACAAAATTAATAAGTTACCAACAAGATGTATTGCCAAGAGTCTGTCCTGTAGTCATATATTACTACTGAATAATTTTATGTGCTATTTTTATACTCTGTATAATATTGTATGGTTCGAACTTGTTTTGTTTTGTAAGATAGTACGATTAGAAACTCTTTTGTTTTAAATGCATGTTAAATATTTTCTATTTAGGTATAACTTAGTAGCCTGAGTTGTGGCAGAAAAGGGTCTGATGACCAGACCACTTACCTGCTTAACAAATCAAGCAAACAAATATATTTAATTAATTAATATATTCAGTGAAAAAAAAAACTGACAAACCTGGACTACCACATCGCTACAAGATGTTTAATTTCTTCCAACAATATTGTTTTTACTCTGTCATTAATCTATTAATCTATACATGGTGACATTATTGTTTGATGTCATCCCCTTTTGTATGACAGCCACTATACAGGTCTTTTTAAATTTTTATAGCCATGGTGCAATCCACAGTCTTCAGATATGAATAACATTTGCAGCATTCTATTCCAAAAAGTTAAAACAAACAAACAAACAAAAGAAAAAAATAAAACAAAACAGAAAAACATTTCTTTTTGTGTGAAAATTACAATGGAGAACTCTTATTTCTGTTGCTAGCTATTTCTGGGATCTTTCTTGACACTCATAAAGTTGTCTTGCAGTAGCTTCCACTGCAGCCTGCTCTCATGTGATGGCTTGTGACAGGAGGGCTACACTCTCAAAATGTAATACTGCATTAGTATGCTGACAGGCTGATTTACATGGGGACGTGGGATGTTACAATTCAATTACTGTACACTTTATATTTTGCACTTTAAATCCTTTTTATATTGCCTTCATAAGTATAGGGCACTTACGTATATGTTATATAATCGCAGTATACATAGTTATATGTATTCCTCATAAAGGAGTCTGCCACCTCCTGTATTTATGTACCTCCTTAAATTCAATTTATTTGTAACAGGGCCCATGGTTTACACCAGAGCAATCTATTTTCCGACACAAACCATGGACATTAAAATAAATAAGACTACATTTATGGTTGTATTTTTATTTAAGCATACACTGGAAAAGAGATAAGGTAAGTTATGCAAATACAAATTTAAAATGATAGGGCACTTTATGCAAGTAAATATTTAAAACAAAAAAGGACATGTTAATGAGTTAAAAAAACAACAAAAGATAGTTTAATAATATCTATTTGTGATGGTGAGAAAATTAGTGGTGAAATTATACTTTCCATGAATTATGGGCAGTTGTTAAAAAAATGCTTCAAATTAAAAACATACAAAACTCATGACTGACGTCCATCGTACCAAAACCACACTTGTTTTCTACAAAACAACATAGTACCACCATCACTAATATTACATATTCATTCATTGTTTCATTTGTTGATGTCAGCTGTATCCTGTACATTGTCACAGTGGTGCTAGACTCAATCACAGCACTCAGGGGATGGGGGTAGGCAAAGATAGAAGGGATGCAAACACTAAGATATCATCTCTCATAGCATAAGTATGATGGTTTATTTTATTAACCATTGTGTGCGCCACAAGTAGACGGGTGGTAGAATACCTAAGGAAAGGTTTTCTTTGTCATGTGACTATTTGAACTTGTTCCTGTACTACAGCAAGACCACTTCACATTGTAAACTATGATTATTTTGTTCTGTTCATGAACTTGATGTCGAAGGAAAATAAGCTGAAAGTCAGTATACTTTTGTCAAATTCAGCTTTAACCAATTTTAATCAAAAAGCTGTACTTTCTAAACTTGTCTTCCAGCATAAGCACCCCAACCCAAACAAAAATGTTTATCAATCATTTAAGAGAGATGCTTTTTTAGCAGCAATAAAAAGAAATGAGATTTGTGAAAAGTTACACAACACCTTCAAAAGTTCTCCAGTTCATTGTGTTGCAATGATTCTTGGGGAACCTCAAAGAATTAGGCACAGTAAATGACAAGCCATAAATGAATGATGAAATCAAACTTTTGGTGGGTGAGATTTTAAGCATATACCTATAACACAGAAGAAGTGTAATTAATATATTTGCATAGAATGTACTTATTAAGCATATTAGACAACTATGTTCATGTTTTTAGGTATAATTCAAGAAAATACAAGATACAAGTAGTACTGAACGACTAACAGAAGAGAAACTATAACATAATAAAAGTAAAGTGGTTAAAAAGTGGTGCAGACTTAAAAGGCAGATTGAAAAGTTATCATTTTTATGCCGTAGCTCTGTATCACTCAATGCCAGCAGGAACTCCATTCTTCCCCTTTATTCTTTGTGCTGCATTATCTGATTAACCTAGTTTCATGAACATCAAACTGCTTCTGTTATAAGGAAAGGATTTTATTCTGTTTGTACAGACTTTTTATTTACAGTTTATTTTAATAGATGCAATCTGAGCAGAAAGTACACTGGTTCCTTTACAAATTTATTTACATTTTATTTGTTTTATTATGCAGCATCAGACCTAAAATGAGTAACCAAGTGTGTCAGTCATGAAAGATATAAACAATATGCTACATAACGCATCAGATTCACTTCATAAGAATTCAACAGATGCACAGATACTTCATTTTAAAGTAAGATTATGCTGCGGTATGCTGAATATACATATTTATTTACTAAATATTCTTCAGATTTGGTTGCACAGTAAGATGCTGCCATTCCTATTTACAGGATTATTTTTCCTGACCCTAACTGTGTAGGTCTTAAGGTCTTCAAGATTATAAAGGCCTGTCTTCACTGGTACAAGAGCAAATCTATCCCACCCACAAGAAACACTCTTTACCAGCACACACTCACTCTATGTCTACAAATTTTTATTATTCATTGCAACAGTGAAAATGCTCCTTAATGTGGCTGTTAAATGTAAAGTCCAGTAAAATTATTAACTTTTTTGAAGAATTTTTGATCAAATCTACACATAATCGATACTTAACTTACAATCCAAACTAGTTATGCATAGATTTTTTTTTTTTATTTCTTTGGAAATATGAAAAATAGACTTTAAATCTTTCTCCTTTGCTGCTTTTGACATATAGTAAATAAAGTCAAAACAAGCTCAGGCTTTGTAGCATATTATTTCAGAGTCCTGCATCAAAACATTAATTTACATATGCAAAGTAGCAGACAACAGGGAGTGCTTATCTGCAACACACTGATTTCAGTATTGGCATCTCTTGTTTTTTCAGCAAAACCTCCACAGTTTTCATACTTTGCATGTTAATACTCCAGCATATGATGTAAGCTGCTGAAATGAGGCTGTTGTAGAATGAATAATGAAATAAACCATTATGAATTGTAGGTGTGTGGAGTTGTTCTGCTACTGCCTGCATTTTGAAGTACAGTGTACCCTGTAATACCCTTGCTGAACTCTCTGTCTGTCAGTGTCATCTGTTCTGTTGTCGTTGTTACCCAGTCCCTCATATATTCCCACTCGTCATTGTTTATTTCCTGGTGATCTTGTCTGTATTACTTATCTCGATCCCTGTACTCACATTGTTCAGTTTGTGCTTACTTCAGGAAATGTTACCTCGGTCCCTTTACTCACATTGTTCAGATTGTGCTTACTTCAAGCAATGTTACCTCGGTCCCTGTACTCGCATTGCTCAGTTTGTGCTTACTTCAAGCCATGTTACCTCAGTACCTGTACTCACATAGTTTAGGTTGTGTTTACTTCAAGCCATGTTACCTCAGTCCCTGTACTCACATTGTTCAGTGTGTGCTTACTTCAGGCAATGTTACCTCGGTCCCTGTACTCATATTGTTCAGTTTGTGCTTACTTCAGGCAATGTTACCTCGGTCCCTGTACTCGCATTGCTCAGTTTGTGCACTTTAGGCAATGTTACCTCGGTCCCTGTACTCGCATTGCTCAGTTTGTGCTTACTTCAGACAATGTTAACTCGGTCCCTGTACTCACATTGTTCAGTTTGTGCTTACTCCAAGCCATGTTACCTCGGTCCCTGTACTCACATTGTTCAGTGTGTGCTTATTTCAGGCAATGTTACCTCAGTCCCTGTACTCATATTGTTCAGTTTGTGCTTACTTCAGACAATGTTACCTCGGACCCTGTACTCACATTGTTCAGTTTGTGCTTACTTCAAGCAATGTTACCTCGGTCCCTATACTCACATTGTTCAGTTTGTGCTTACTTCAGGCAAGGTTACCTCGGTCCCTGTACTCACATTGTTCAGTTTGTGCTTACTTCAGGCAATGTTACCTCGGTCTCTGTACTCACATTGTTCAGCTTGTGCTTATTTCAAGCAATGTTACCTCGGTCCCTGTACTCACATTGCTCAGTTTGTGCTTACTTCAGGCCATATTACCTCAGTCCCTGTACTCACATTGCTCAGTTTATGCTTACTTCAGGCAATGTTACCTCGGCCCTGTACTCACATTGTTCAGTTTGTGCTTACTTCAGGCAATGTTACATCGGTCCCTGTACTCACATTGTTCAGTTTGTGCTTACTTCTGGCAATGTTACCTCGGTCCCTGTACTCACATTGTTCAGTTTGTGCTTACTTCTGGCAATGTTACCTCAGTCCCTGTACTCACATTGTTCAGCTTGTGCTTACTTCAAGCAATGTTACCTCAGTCCCTGTACTCACATTGTTCAGTTTGTGCTTACTTCAGGCAATGTCACCTCGGTCCCTGTACTCACATTGTTCAGGTTGAGATTACTTCAAGCCAAGTTACCTCAGTCCCTGTACTCATATTGTTCAGTTTGCGCTTACTTCAAGCCATGTTACCTCAGTCCTTGTACTCACATTGTTCAGTTTGTGCTTACTTCAAGCCATGCTACTTCAGTCCCTGTACTCACATAGTTTAGGTTGTGATTACTTCAAGCCATGTTACCTCAGTCCCTGTACTCACATTGTTCAGCTTGTGCTTACTTCAAGCAATGTTACCTCGGTCCCTGTACTCACATTGTTCAGTTTGTGCTTACTTCAGGCAACGTTACCTCGGTCCCTGTACTCACATTGTTCAGTTTGTGCTTACTTCAAGCAATGTTACCTTGGTCCCTGTAGTCGAATTGTTCAGTTTGTGCTTACTTCAAGCAATGTTACCTCGGTCCCTGTACTTACATTGTTCAGTTTGTGCTTACTTCAAGCAATGTTACCTTGGTCCCTGTACTCGCATTGCTCAGTTTGTGCTTACTTCAAGCCATACGACCTCAGTCCCTGTACTCACATTGTTCAGTTTATGCTTACTTCAGGCAATGTTACCTCGGTCCCTGTACTCACATTGTTCAGTTTGTGCTTACTTCAGGCAATGTTACCTCGGTCCTTTTACTCACATTGTTCAGTTTGTGCTTACTTCAACCAATGTTACCTCAGTTCCTGTACTCACATTGTTCAGTTTGTGCTTACTTCAGGCAATGTTACCTCGGTTCCTGTACTCATATTGTTCAGTTTGTGCTTACTTCAAGCAATGTTACCTCTGTCCCTGTACTCACATTGCTCAGCTTGTGTTTACTTTAAGCCAGATTACCTCAGTCCCTGTACTTGCATAGTTTAGGTTGCGTTTACTTCAAGCCATGTTACCTCAGTCTCTGTACTCACATTGTTCAGCTTGTGCTTACTTCAAGCAATGTTACTTCTCTCCCTGTACTCACATTGCTCAGCTTGTGTTTACTTTAAGCCAGGTTACCTCAGTCCCTGTACTCACATAGTTTAGGTTGTGTTTACTTCAAGCCATGTTACCTCAGTCCCTGTACTCACATTGTTCAACTTGTGCTTACTTCAAGCAATGTTACCTCGGTCCCTGTACTCACATTGTTCAGTTTGTGCTTACTTCAGGCAATGTTACCTCATTCCCTGTACTCACATTGTTCAGTTTGTGCTTACTACAAGCAATGCTAACTTGGTCCCTGTAGTCGCATTGTTCAGTTTATGCTTACTTTAAGCAATGTTACCTCAGTCTCTGTACTCACATTGTTCAGTTTGTTCTTACTTCAGTCATTGTTACCTCGGTCCCTGTACTCACATTGTTCAGTTTGGGCTTACTTAAAGCAATGTTACCTCGGCCCCTGTACTCATATTGTTCAGTTTGTGCTTACTTCAAGCAATGTTACCTCGGTCCCTGTACTCATATTGCTCAGTTTGTGCTTACTTCAGACAATGTTACCTCGGTCCCTGTACTTGCATTGTTCAACTTGTACTTACTTCAGGCAATGTTACCTCACTTCCTGTACTCACATAGTTTAGGTTGTATTTACTTCAAGTCATGTTACCTCAGTCCCTGTACTCAAATTGTTCAGTTTGTGCTTACTTCAGGCAATGTTACCTCGGTCCCTGTACTCACATTGTTCAGTTTGTGCTTACTTCAGGCAATGTTACCTTGGTCCATGTACTCACATTGTTCAGTTTGTGCTTACTTCAAGCAATGTTACCTCGGTCCCTGTACTCACATTGCTCAGTTTGTGCTTACTTCAGGCCATATTACCTCAGTCCCTTTACTCACATTGCTCAGTTTATGCTTACTTCAGGCAATGTTACCTCGGCCCTGTACTCACATTGTTCAGTTTGTGCTTACTTCAGGCAATGTTACCTCGGTCCCTGTACTCACATTGTTCAGTTTGTGCTTACTTCTGGCAATGTTACCTTGGTCCCTGTACTCACATTGTTCAGTTTGTGCTTACTTCTGGCAATGTTACCTCAGTCCCTGTACTCACATTGTTCAGTTTGTGCTTACTTCAAGCAATGTTACCTCGGTCCCTGTAGTCAAATTGTTCAGTTTGTGCTTACTTCAAGCAATGTTACCTCGGTCCCTGTACTTACATTGTTCAGTTTGTGCTTACTTCAGGCAATGTTACCTCGGTCCCTGTACTCACATTGTTCAGTGTGTGCTTACTTCAGGCAATGCTACCTCAGTCCCTGTACTCACATTGTTCAGTTTGTGCTTACTTCAGGCAATGTTACCTCGGTCCCTGTACTCACATTGTTCAGTTTGTGCTTACTTCAGGCAATGTAAACTCAGTCCCTGTACTCACATTGTTCAGTTTGTGCTTACTTCAAGCAATGTTAACTCGGTCCCTGTAGTTGCATTGTTCAGTTTATGCTCACTTTAAGCAATGTTACCTCAGTCTCTGTACTCGCTTTGTTCAGTTTGTGCTTACTTCAGTCAATGTTACCTCGGTCCCTGTACTCACATTGTTCAGCTTGTGCTTACTTCAAGCAATGTTACCTCGGTCCCTGTACTCACATTGCTCAGTTTGTGCTTACTTCTGGCCATATTACCTCAGTCACTGTACTCACATTGCTCAGTTTATGCTTACTTCAGGCAATGTTACCTTGGCCCTATACTCACATTGTTCAGTTTGTGCTTACTTCAGGCAACGTTACCTCGGTCCCTGTACTCACATTGTTCAGTTTGTGCTTACTTCTGGCAATGTTACCTCGGTCCCTGTACTCACATTGTTCAGTTTGTGCTTACTTCTGGCAATGTTACCTCAGTACCTGTACTCACATTGTTCAGTTTGTGCTTACTTCTGGCAATGTTACCTCAGTCCCTGTACTCACATTGTTCAGCTTATGCTTACTTTAAGTAATGTTACCTCAATCCCTGTACTCGCATTGTTCAACTTGTGCTTACTTCAGGCAATGTTACCTCAGTTCCTGTACTCACATAGTTTAGGTTGTGTTTACTTCAAGTCATGTTACCTCAGTCCCTGTACTCACATTCTTCAGTTTGTGCTTACTTCAAGCAATGTTACCTCAGTCCCTGTACTCACATTTTTCAGTTTGTGCTTACTTCAGGCAATGTTACCTCGGTCCCTGTACTCACATTGTTCAGTTTGTTCTTACTTCAGGCAATGTTACCTCGGTCCCTGTACTCACATTGTTCAGTTTGTGCTTACTTCAAGCAATGTTATCTCAGTCCCTGTAGTCTCATTGTTCAGTTTGTGCTTACTTCAAGCCATGTTACCTCAGTCCCTGTACTCACATTGTTCAGTTTGTGCTTACTTCAGGCAATGTTACCTCGGTCCCTGTACTCACATTGTTCAGGTTGTGCTTACTTCAAGCCAAGTTACCTCAGTCCCTGTACTCACATTGTTCAGTTTGTGCTTACTTCAAGCCATGTTACCTCAGTCCTTGTACTCACATTGTTCAGTTTGTGCTTACTTCAAGCCATGTTACTTCAGTCCCTGTACTCACATTGTTTAGGTTGTGATTACTTCAAGCCATGTTACCTCAGGCCCTGTACTCACATTGTTCAGCTTGTGCTTACTTCAAGCAATGTCACCTCGGTCCCTGTACTCACATTGTTCAGTTTGTGCTTACTTCAGGCAACGTTACCTCGGTCCCTGTACTCACATTGTTCAGTTTGTGCTTACTTTAAGCAATGTTACCTTGGTCCCTGTAGTTGAATTGTTCAGTTTGTACTTACTTCAAGCAATGTTACCTCGGTCCCTGTACTTACATTGTTCAGTTTGTGCTTACTTCAGGCAATGTTACCTTGGTCCCTGTACTCACATTGTTCAGTTTGTGCTTACTTCAAGCCATATTACCTCAGTCCCTGTACTCACATTGTTCAGTGTGTGCTTACTTCAGGCAATGCTACCTCAGTCCCTGTACTCACTTTGTTCAGTTTGTGCTTACTTCAGGCAATGTTACTTTGGTCCCTGTACTCACATTATTCAGTTTGTGCTTACTTCAGGCAATGTTAACTCGGTCCCTGTACTCACATTGTTCAGCTTGTGCTTACTGCAAGCAATGTTACCTCGGTCCCTGTACTCACATTGTTCAGTTTGTGCTTACTTCAGGCAATGTTACGTCGGTCCCTGTACTCACATTGTTCAGTTTGTGCTTACTTCAGGCAATGTTACCTCGGTCCCTGTACTCGCATTGTTCTGTTTGTGCTTTCTTCAAGCAAACGTAGACATAAGCACCCCACATCCCAACAGGTGAGAAGGAGCATGTAGGTTGCCTGCAGGTAGCATTGTGAATGTGATTATGGATGCTATTAGGACATATGAAATTAGAATACATGAAACCTGCAGTGATACAAATCCACTGCAGTGCTACGAGCACAAGTTCAGATAGTCACAACACTTCACAAATCCTGATGAAAACCATTCCTTCGGACATCCACAGTCTGTCTGTAATCACATGCAGACATCAAGAAAAGGGTGGAGCAGTGACCAAGTAATGACACTAGAAATAGACTAAGAAGGGGGAAGAATAAAATAAACTTTAGCATACATGTTCCGAAATTTGTGTAAAGTTCACTACCACTGTCAGGTAATTTCTTGTTTGTTTGGCTGTTTCACATATGTAATTTTTTATAAGGAATATAGCGTGTCAAGTTCACAGAAAGAGACACACACATGCACACAGTTGTTGCTGGACAGTTTACTGAATTTTCACTTCACTCTCATGCTCACATGACTCACTCCCAGTTGTTCTGGTCTCCTTCTATAATACACACAACACCAACTGACATTCGACAACCTTTATTGATTTTAAACATAACTTTATTACATAATTTCAAATATTAGTTATAACACAATAACCTTGTAACCACAACATGCAAAAATCCTTATAATGTACATCAGGGCAGCATACCCTGCTCACTGCCAAATAAACAGCATCCATACTTCCACTCATTTATTTTATCATTCAAACATCATTAAATATCAATGTCCATTCCTCCGCTCACTTAGTTATTTTATTTTATTTATTTATTTATTTTACATTTGTTTACCGGGATAGCCCGACTGAATACATGTCCATTTTCATCGGAGGCCCGTTATCATTCAAGCAGCATCATACCGCTCATTCATATCCCCCCAAATCACTGCATCAACCCTAACACCAAGGGGGGAACAGAAGAGGGACAAGCCTGCCCTTCTTCTCCACCCACCAGACTGACCACAGGCTGTTCCCCTCCCTACATAAACCTTGTCACCAAATCTTCCAGAAATAAACTTAAATATATGTTAAACAAGTCTAAACCAAACTCACTCAAGTGCACCCTATTAGATCTGAACCAAACATGTTCCCTGTCATCGAAATCCCGATGTTCTGTTGTATACATACCTAATGCTCCCCAATTGCCGTGCCAACCTATAGTTAATAAACCTCTGTGCATGCTCCAAAGCATTAAAATTAATAGCATTCCACCAAAACAAACACGATACTCCTCCGACCATATAATGCACGTAACTGGATATAATGTCTGCAACATAACCAAATCTTCCCTTATCCTATGCACCAACCAGGTCTTAGGAATTGACCCTAAACCTTTACCAGCCAAGTGTGTAACCAATATCCATAACAATCCCATATGTGACTATATCACTTCACTATCACCCAAAAGCTGATTTCACCTAAAACTTCTAATCCTGTGCCATCTAACTATCCACCTCAATCAACGCAGGGTCCTTTCCATCTTTCTTAACTGCTGCCTTCACTGCCCACTGGATATAACAAATGGCTCAAGATGATATCTTCTTTCCTAAAAGACACATAAAAAAATTATCATTTGTGACCATTACCTAATATAAGATAAAAAGGCATTAGAAGGCCACCTCCCAACTCTCTGAATGACCTCAGTGGTCTTGTCTTCCCTTTGCCAAATCCAAAGCTCTACCAATACGGAAAGAATGAGTAGAAAACCTCTCACCCTGAAAACCCATGCAACACAACACCCTTCTCATTACATGGATAAACAGATTACCTATTACTACCTTACCTACTCTCACCTGAAAGACCAGTTTCTGAGGGCCCCCACATAAGTCCAGATCAGTGCAATAGCCCAACCCACTGGACAAAGCCTCACACACCTATCTTTCCCAATAACTATCTGCATGCCTTTATCTAACTGATCTGTTTTAGACCTACATAACCAAGTGTGCACTGACCCCAGAAAAATATAACATCTCCCCAAACTAATGATCCTAATAACTCTGACACCCAAAATGCCCCAAAATACATTTGAAAAAGCAAAGTAAACCGCAAAACATAGTCCACTGACTCGCCTACCACTAAAGCCAAACCCCTCAATAAGACTCTCAAAACCTGTCTTATCAACTGCCATTGCATACCCATATGCATTCCAGTCACTCTTCCCCATCCTTTCAGCATATGCCCCACCATCCAAGACTTTGTAAAATAATGCAACCCAGCCAGCTGCACAAATATACTAATTACTGTCAGCTCAATCTTAACCAATTGCACTGCCTTACTCTGTCCCCAAGCCTGAGCCAAGTATTGCAATAGAAGTTCCACTAACCACACTCGTTCAGCCTCAGGCAACTGCAAAATAAATTTATCAAAATCAATTAATGCCCTACTGTGATGATAGGAGGTACTGCTAGCCATGCCAGGAGAAATATGGCAATGGATTTTTAACATATGCCAGCACAGCTAGCTGGAATTTTGTAAAGAATTATATGTCATTTGTGTGTCAAACTATTTTGTACAGATGCTTGTGTTTAAACATGTATTTGTAAAGTTGTTTGTGTTAAAATATAACAACAGCGTACCCTGCTGGAAAGAAAAGAAATGTACATGCACTATTGCAACTGAATTAAATGTTTATATTTCAACAGATGATACTGGCAAAGTAGAGGTTAATCACAATCCAGCTGCAGCAAAATATATCTGAAATTAAGTTACTTTATGGGTTAAGCCATAAAGATGGTATCCCACAGTTTTGAATGGAGCCAGAGATGCAGTGTCTGTGCTGGAGAATAGGTTGTCGCTCCTGTAGGAAGAGTGGAATGTTTTATGGTTTTATGACTTTCAGGAGATCTGAGCAAAGCTCTGTTTGTGTGTATGGTAACACATAGGTGCTAAAATCCTGTCAGCTTCTAGTGTTGGTGATAGCATGAGAAACAGAGTCAAATGACCAAGTGTGTGTGATGTCATTCTGTAAGCCAAAAATAATATTTAGATATTAGTATGCATTTGCTCTCAGCATTCTGCCGTGGATCTGACAACAAGGACCACTCACCTTCTTCATCTTGCCATGCAGTATTAAGTAACTTAACTAGGGAACAGTAATTCTTTTAGATTAGTCAGGAAAATATAGTGAGATTAGAAGTACTGTTTTTCTATAACTGTGTGAAACTTTCCATTGGTATTATTTTTAATATTCCCTGTGACTAAAACTCTGGGGTTTACCATATATAGATATTTAGCATTTTCTTGTTCTTTTATTATTTATTATTAAATATATTTAAACTTTTCATTGCGGTTTGTCCTTTTTAGAAAGTATTTAAGCTTTGAGAGTATTTGCATATATTTATTTGGTGATAACTCTGGCCACTCCTGAAAGCCTTGCTGTTTGGTCAGCATTACCATTTGTATTAATATTACTTTCACTCAGTATAGTTGGGTACCCTTGTAAGAGCCTTAAAGTAGCTGACAGGGGTTCTGGTGGCAATGATAACTACCTTATAGTCTGGGCAGAAGGGGGCACAGCAAGTGAATCTGTGTTAGCCTTTCCCAGGTATGTGAGTGTGTGTGTATGTGTGTGTGTAAATCAAATCTCAAAGAGTGTGTGTATCAGCTGCTTGGAGCAGGGACACAAACCACTGGTTTCACAGAGAGGGTGTGGGAAGACTTAGCTTGGCACCTCAGCTAGGGACTCAACTCTGAGCTGTGCCAGTGGGGAGTCTTATTGGGGGTCTGGACAGATATAGAGAGGAACCAGCCCCCAGACAGAGCGTGTTTGCCGGGTGCTCGTATGGGATACTGTGCTTGATGCAGAGAGGTCTGCATCTGGAAATACTGAGTGTATTCATTTGTATTCCAAGTGAACATTCCTCTGCAGTTTCAGTGGTGAGGATTAAGGCTCCTTAATTACTGGCCCATCATGGGGATGTCACACCTTCCATACCCTTTCCTGGTAGATGTCACCCAAGAATACTGCACCAACATCCTGGTTATATCAACCCAAGATGCCACACTTCATCTGGCAACACCATTAGCTCTTCCTCCACCTCTGGGGGCAACTGTCAGAACCTGGAAAACTGAAATAGAGACAAACTGTCAGCTATCACATTCCTAATCCCTGCCACATGTTCACGAAAGATTTATTAACAAACGCTGCAAAACTAACTTATGTAATACCCACAAAAATTCAGATCTCTCAGTCTTTGCTCGCAAAACTCACACAACCACCATATTATCTGAGTTAGAAATTACACTCTTTCCCCTCAATCACTCCTGCCAAACTACTGATGCAACCCAGATTGGCATTAACTCCAAAAAGGCAACATCCATTTTCCACTCATCCTTCCAATCTGCTGGCCAGCGAGCCACAAACCATTTTCCTTCAAAAAATTCACCCATTCTGATATTCCCAGCTGCATCTGTAAACAATTGCAATTCCTCTTGATCCACCAAGTCCATCTGTCAAAAAGAGACACCATTAAACCGCTCAAAAAAGGCTAACCAAATTGCAAAATCAGCCCGTACCAACTTGTTAATCCTGACCCAATGATGCTTGCTCTTATTTCCTTTTAACAAAAAAGGACACTGACCTACAAAAGATATGGCCTGGATGAACTGCCTGACATGCAAAATTCAGACGCTTCAAAAGCTCCATGATCTCCTGAATCCCACACCTTCTCCTTGGATGCCATCAAACCAGTCCTCTCCTTCAATCAGGCTATCTTATCAGCCGGCAAACAAAACAACCCCCATTCAGCATCCACCAATAATCCTAGAAAATCCCAAGCCTTAGCTGGACCTTCCAACTTCTTCCTAGCCAACGGAACCCCCATCACCTTACACATCCCTAAAAACTCTCAGACACCTTCAAAAACTCCCTCAAAACCCTCATCTACTATCAAGAAATCATCCATATGATGCACCACCCTCTGTGTATCAACCCGCTTCTGCCAAACCCAGTACTGTATGGTGCTAAATTTCTCAAAAGTAGCACAAGTCACTGAACATCTCATTGGCATAGCCTTATGAAAGTAAAATTTGTTCCCTAATAATGGCCACTCCTCCTCCTGTACTGGCAAAAGTCAAAAGGCTGCTTCAATGTCCACCTTCACTAACCATGGATCTTTAACCCCCCCCCCCCCAAATAACCTTCATGGCATCATACAGAGATGCATAACTGATGTTGACATCCTCAACTGAAATGAAGTAATTAACGGAGTTCCCTTCTGGGTACAACAAATGGCGAATAAGCCTAAACTCACTGGCCACCTTCTTAGGAACCAAATCCAATAGTGAACCCTTAAAATCCTCAAAAGGAGGTTTATGAAAAGGCCCCAACAACTGATTCTGAAACCCCTGGAAAGAAGAAGGGAAAATACCCACATCAGCTGGAAATGAACTCCGAGTCACCAAATTTGCCTCCCACTGACCACATTGCACTGCCAGATGGCTCCTTGTATACTTTGAACAAGTATGCAAAAACTTACATCCTACCAATGAGCAATGCCCTGCATTAAAAGCCCAACACCCCATTTCCCACTACTCTTCTCCCTCTGCTAGCCACCCTCAAATTGTCCATCATAGTAGCTAGCCATATGTACAGATGTCTCATCTCCCAGCAGATAGAGTGATCAACTGATTTCTGTTTCCAAAACCTCTGGTCATACCATAAACAAGCAGCCCTGTCTGCACATGCTAAGCCTCCTGAATCATCATGGAGCAAGCCAAAAGTGGCAAAGCTAAAGAACTATGCTTCTCCAGCCAAACTGCCATGTAGTAGATGAAACCTACCACCCAATTATCCCACATCCTAGGTCGTAGACTACCTACTTTCCTCCTATCCAATTCCACTAACATGGCTAAAAGATCCTTGCTATTCATCATCTTGGATTCCACCAATCATTGCACCCATTTCACATCAATTAACTCAAAGACATCAACATACTCCCCTTTCCAAATCTTCTCCTTCACTGAGGATGGAATGTGAGGGGTCAGAAAAACTGATCCTGCCACTTGCCCCAAACCCTGCATATCTAACCAATCACCTGGCTGTATGCCAAAATCTGACCCCACTTTAGAACACAGTCCTTTCCCCCCTACAGATGACCCCATGATGCCCACCAACACCCCTTTGCTACCCTCCCCATTGCTTGTTTCACCCTACCCCATCTCATAACTTTGCAACCTTTCCCCTACAGCATCTCCAGCTTCCCCCAACCCTTATAGACTTCATCCTCAGCTGTTCCACCATCATTACCTACACACTCAAGACCTACCCTACCTAACAGGACTCCCAACAGAATATCATTACCTGACCTTCCATTCTGAGCCACTCCAGACACTGGGGAATCCACATCAACTGCATCTCTCGACCGCCGTGCCCGCTGTCGATCTGGTCTTCAGAGACAGATCTCATTTTTTTCTGACTGGACTCACTCATATAATCTTCCATGCTGGAGTCATTATTAGGCACCTCTTGAAAGAGTTCCTCCGCCTGCACCCCAATGACCTTCCCCCTCTGCCATAAATTCTGCACATTCATCATCTGCAACAAAAGAAAGACATATCACAACTCCAAGAAAAAACGTGTAAAATGCCCAACAACAATCGTCTCACAGTCCAAGCTCACTGATCCAATATCAGCCCAACTACAACAACCTCTATGCCGCAAACAATCCTCCCATACAGAAGCAGGGAAGAGGAGATGTAGCACTTATCTATATGTCTGTTTATGTATGGATGCAAATCAATGTGCATCCCTCTGGCTCTTTTAAAATCCTCCCCCCAACATAGTAATACAAATTTGTCACAAACTCTCCATGAACCTTCATGACATCCCCAACCTGAGAAAATGCTCACTTATCACAGTTCAGCAAAACCTTAACATTTCCCCATGTAAAAACATACATGTTTTTTCTTTGCCTTAATTGTTTCTGTGTGCATTTATTTATTTTTTAAACTTAATTACATATGCCACACAAAAAGGGGGCTGGAAGACACACAACAGTCCTCCCCCCACATGCTCTGCAAACAACACTTTACTACCTGACTCTGCATTGAATTCCATACCTCACAATTGTACAGATTTCTGCACAATGTCCAGACTTTTGCCCCATATTCTTGGTCCATTTCTCACCACATTGTTGTTTTCTATGAAATCACTAGCAAATCATAGAAGTTTAAGGTCAGAAAATAATTTTATTTTATTTTATTACATTTATTGACCGGGTATGTCTGACTAGGCCAGAGGCCCGTTTTTAGTGGAGATCTGGGGAGAAAAGCTCCACATAGATACGTACCAACAAAAGAAAGAAAAAGAAAAACAAATCATATTAATAGCAAAAAACTAGTACAATTGAATTATTTTACAGCATCAGTAAACAGTGCAAGGCAAGATCCTGTTACCTAGTGGAGACCAGGAGGGAACTCAACAGTAGTAAAGCACAAACAGTAGAAGTAAATGTAATACAGTCTGTAGAACTGTACAAATTACTGTGGTAGTAACAACCAATAGTAGTAATTGTAATGTAATCAGTAGAACTGTACAAATTACTGTGGTAGTAACAACCAATAGTAGTAATTGTAATGCAATCAGCAGAACTGTACACATTATTCTGTAGAAAGAGCAAACACTATATAGTATATAAGTTAAAATTTATGGTAGGGATGTTAGGTCAGGTGAGAAAGGTAAAATAAGAGCAGGGAAGTAGACCTGGGGAGTGGCAGGAGCATAGCCAGTGACTGGTAAGGTGCTCCTTTAGGAGTGATTTGAACTGAGCATGTGCTGGATTTTTTGTTATTGTGTCTGGAAGAGTGTTCCAGAGTTTGGCTATGATGTGTGAATAGAGGGAGTCGCCATGATGGTTATGGGAGTTTGATACCTTTAATAGGAGTTTGTTGGAAGATCTGAGGGATATGCTATTAGTATTAGGTTGAACTAAAGAGGAGATGGCAGGGCAGTTTTTGGGATAGTAGATTATTTTGTGGGCTAAGAATAATTGATTGAGAGATAGAAGGTTGTGGATTTCTAGCCAGTTTAGTATTGAAAGAGCTGAGCAGTGGTGAGACCTATGTGGGTGATTAGTTGAGAATTTAGCAATTTTGTGGTAGCATGATTCTAGATTGCGAAGGTCAGATTTTTTAAGGTTAGTAAATATGAGAGAGCCATATAGAAGGGTAGATAGAAGGTGTGTGTGAGCAGTGGCTAGCCTGGCGTTGGGGTCAGGAATGTTTTGGCCCTCTAAAGGGTGCCCAGTTTTATGTGGACTTTTTTGATGGTTTGGGCAATATATATGTTAAATTTGAAGTTGTCATCTATGGTAAGACCTAGAAGTTTAGTGTGGTTAGTAGCAGCAATTTTGGTACCATTTGCAGAGATGATTGACAGAGGGAGCTGGGAAGTCTTGACGTTTTTGTTACTGAAAACTATGATTTGGTTTTGTTGAGATTTAAAATGAGTTGGTGTTGGGAGAGGTAGGTTTCAGGTTTCGGTGTCCTGAAAAGAAGATTGCATTTTTACCTGGAGTTCTTGGGGTTAGGGTGCTGCTCAGATAAGGATGGCATCATCTCCATACTGTACTATGGAGGCATGTTGGGTTGCTGTACTGAGATTGTTTGTGAATATGATGAAAGAAGTGGGCCGAGAATAGAACCTTGTGGTACACCCACAGAGATGGGGAGTGGGGGGGGGGAGTTTTCTCACTTTGTAGCCTGTTGACTCTTTGAGTCTCCCTTCAATGTCATTTAGAGAAATCTCTATATTTGTTATTTTTGTATGGTGTTGCTGTAATAATTCCTTAAGAGTATCAGTCTGTTTTTGAGAATTTAATTTGAGGTTTTCTAAGTCATTTTTAAAGCCATCCATCTTTTAAAATAAATAAATAAATAAATAAAAATAAAAATAAAAAAAAAATAAAAAAGAGCATCAGTCTGTTTTTGAGAATTTAATTTGAGGTTTTCTAAGTCATTTTTAAAGCCATCCATCTTCAAAGATAGTTCCTGTAAGGTAGATGTCATCAATTACAGTTCTTTTTTCAAAGCAGCATCTGGATGAGAAGTCCTTGAGTTATTCATATTCAGTGACTCAGTATATCTCCAAGTTTTTTGACAGGAAAAGGTTTGTATATCTCCACCAAAATAGATATCTATGTAGTTTAGCAGTTTATCTATACATTTCTGACATTTTAAACTTGAAAATAATAACATTTTCCTATATTATTATAATGTTATGGAGCTCTCAAAATTCAAAATTCAAATTTTCTGACCAGATCGGGTGTCTTCTGAAATTCCCTGCTGGGTACTCATAAATTTCACCTTAATCCATTTTCTGAGTAGTTAGGGTAAAAATACCAGGGTACCAATTAAGCTCATTAATAAGCCATCTGTACTGGGTGTGCCACCGACTCTTTTCAATAGCGTCTTGGATTTTTTTAACAGGCAGACCACAGTCAACCAGGCTTGGGAATAACATCTCTAAAACAATAATAATAATAAATACAGGAACTCCACAAGGTTGTCTGCTGAGTCCAGTGCTGTACACCCTTTTTACTTATGATTGTGTTGTAAAATTAGCAGATGATACAATAGTCATTGGTCTGATCTCCTGGGGTGATGAGTCAGCGTATAGGACAGAAGTGGAGAACATTGTCAAGTGGTGTCAGAAAGTTAATCTCTTTCTTAATACCAGCAAAATGAAAGAGATTATCATTGATACATGGAGGAATAGAGGGCAGCATTTACCATTACATATTGTTGAGTCTGAGTTGGAAAGCGTGGCTACATTCAAAGTCCTTGGTATTAACATCTCTGAGGACTTTACATGGGCTCATAACATTAGAGACCTGGTAGGGAAAAGCCATCAGGGACTGTATTTTCTCAGAAGGCTGAAGAAGTTTGGCATGCCCAACACCATCCTCAGCAACTTCTACAGATGTACAATTGAGAGCATTCTCTCCCACCCTGTTACAGTATGGTTCAGGAATAGTACAATACAGGATCACAAGGCTCTGCAGTGAGTAATAAAAACTATGCAAAGCATCATTGGAGTAACACTCCATGAATTGGAGGACATCTACACCAAAAGAGTTTTTAGGAGAGCTCAAAACATTATCATGGACACTACCCACCCACAACACAAACTGTTTATGCTGCTACCATCAGGGAGGTGTTACAACAACAACCAGACTGAAAGACAGTTTCATTTTCCACACACCTTATTAAACCACGAATTAAGCACAAAAACACAAATCCAAGCGCTTTTTACCAGTGTTTCTTTCTTTTCTTTATTAGCTCTCGATCTGGAACCTCGGCCTTTCGCCTTCAAGGATCACAGAAAGTGTATGCTTCACACATCTTTTTATACAAGTGCATACACATTCAATAAACAATTAGCACAAACAGCTTATCCAGTTATACAATTATTCAATTTTTAACAGCTGAAATCAACATTACATCAAATTCATCACACTTTGCTAAAAATATTATTAATATTCTAAATATATCTCTTATTCTACAAATATTATATAATAAATTCATATATTTAAATACAAAATTATTAATAACAAAATCAGTATATGAGCAGAAATAAATTATATTTTCTATTATTTATTTCTTTTTTCCTTTATTTACTATTTTAATCAGATCTAAATAGCCAGTTCTAAATTTAATCCAAAGGGCTTTAAAGTTCCAAATTTTAAAATCATCTTTATACCTCAAGCTATTAGACTGTTAAATAAAACTCACATACTACCTCTCCCTCCGGTATTGTAGGTTGGTTCACATTTGGAGGGAAATGAGGTTTTTGCAAAAATGCGCCATTTTGTACAGTTATATATATTTACTGATACTGGTATTTATATTATTGTCTATTTGTGGTCTTAGATTACTTCTTGTTAATTGCCATTTTTATATGTTGCTGGAGGACTTGCAGAATAAGAATTTCATTTTATTTTGTGATGCTGTCTCTAGTACATATGCCAATAAAATTGAATTGAACTGAAATTGTGCAATCTAGCACATTCCCACTTTTTTCTACTTTCCATCCAGGTAGATTGCAAATTGAAATTCCCCTGCAAGGTACCCATAATGTCATAAATTGGATATTCCCTCTGCTAGGTCCTCAATAAATTATAAATCCATCTGCTATGTACTCTTATTACATATCCCCTGTTACATGGAAGGATAAAATAGGCAATCTCTCTATTCCATACGTCAAACTACAATCCCTCAATAAGCTACAGTCCTCCTGTGGCCTTTAAGTTTATCCTCATTAGGTACCTACAAATAGGAAAACCTTCTAGCCATCTTCTGTGCAGTATTCTTTGGCAACCATGGAACTGCAAGTTGCCATTACACCTTCCACTGCCACCCTGAGACGGTGCACAAATTGTCTTATGCTTAGTTCTGACCCACACTAATTACATATGAGAGGTGTAGATAACTACTACAACTGGAGGTTAACTTCTTATCAAAACATACCCACCAGGTCATCACTACCCACACACATTCTGCACTACCATGCCACTCAGCCACTCACTTAGAAAGAAGCTATGGTTAGCAAATGCAAACCCATTTTTGGGCATGTGCAAGTATTAAGACAGGGAGGAGTCAGCTTGTCAAAATAAGGGAAAAGAATTTTGCAGCAGCCGTATTGCATTATTTGACTAACATAAAACAACATATTTGCCAGGTCAGAAATTTAACAGATCACACACAGCAACATTTGATTTAACTGTGCTGATTGTTTTTTTTTTTTTTTTTTTTTTTTTGTACTGATAAAAATTTTTATTAAGATCAAAACTAAAACATACAGCTGTTATAAAATAATTGATAAGATTTTTTGATACAACAAATACAAATAGAAATATTGATACAAAAACAAGAATAAACATAACTATTTACAAAAGTGTTCACTACCTATGGATGAAGTTTGCTATTTAAATTAAAAAAAAATGAAACTAGAATTATATTACTGGTTTACCAGTAGATCATTTATACTTTCCAATAATTGTAAGTTGTTGTGTTCCCTGATGATCTAGCTCTAACTGTCATCATTTCAAATTTAGAGACTTCCATGAGAAGATCTTTAAAGTTTTGAAAAGAAGGGATTTGAGAGGATTTCCAATTTTTAGTGATTTCTTTCCTGGCAATGGATAGAACAGACCACAGAATTGAATATTTTTTTGAATTTACACAATTTGGGACTGGAGTGTTAAACAAAATAAGTGATTTATTGATTGAAAAATTATCTGTAAAGATAGCTTGTAGGAAGTTATTGATGTCATCCCAAAATAACTGTGCTGATTGTTAATGACAAGAACACTAGTAATAAAGTTTTTTATTTTACTGGGAAATTTGTCGCATTCGCATAAGATCAATTTGTTATTATTTGTGAAACATGGTTAAAGAACAATGACTGAAAACCAGTTCTGCTAGGATATAAATGTTTTTATTGTAACAAATATTCTAACAAAAAATGAGGTGGCGGTGTTATGATATGGATTAAAGATTGTTATAAGACCTGTGATTATTACTTTTGAATACAACACCAATACTGCAGATAATATAATTCTGGCAATAAAGACAACCTGGAATAGATTAAAATTCTTGGAGTGTATAGATCACCAAAGCCAAGCGCTGATGAGCTAGACAAATTTATACATTTCTTGCATGAAACACAGGAAGGAAAATAATTGTAGCTAGGGACTTAAATTTACCAGAAACAGAGACTGGAATAACATTGATTTGGCAACATTAGTAAATAAATTATTTACAGCATATGTTGAGGAACAACAGTTGCTCCAGGTGGTAAACAAACCTACCAAGAAATTGAACACACTGGACATTGTGTTCTTAAGAAAATGATTGTTACTTTATATCAAGGTTTATCACCTTTGACATGCAGTGACCATGGGGTTAAGGTTGTGAGCTGTAGTTCCTAAGGAACAAGGTTTGAATTCCTCATTTACCTACTGTGTGACATTAAGCAAGTCATTTAACCAGACACTGCTCCCAAGTTGCTCCTGTAAAGGGACTGTCCATCCAGAGGGTCTACCTGGTTAACAAATGGGTATTATTAAATTACTACTAGATAATTTTACCAAACTGAAATCTAAACCAACTCAGAGAAGATCAATAAATTATAACAACTAGGTATTAATGTAATTTTTATAGGTTCATAGGTAGGTATTAGGCTATCTGCCCAAGGGCATTTATAACCTTAGCCAGAGTGTGTCGGCTTTTGCTGCCCCATTGATTAATTAACTGATCCTCTGTCAAGCAGAGCCAATGAAGTGATCCCAGGGGTGTATTTTCTGTTACCCATCCACTCGTCAAGGTTTCTCTTGAAGAGTGTTAGTGAGGGGCTCTGCCTGATGTAATCTGGAATTTTGTTCCAAAGCATGAGGAGTCTCTGTGACAGGAATCTATCCCTCCAGCATGTTCTATTTATTGTTGTGGCGAGGTTTAGCTCACTAGAGCGCGTGGCTCACAGTGACTTGGATTTCTTTAGGTGGAGCATGTCCATCGATTCTGAGTTGGACATGGCTTTGTAAGTCAGGCACAGAGATCACCTCTGAGTAAGCGATATGCCACTGAGTACAGCCAGAGTTTTTTCAGTCGGACTGCATAGGACATATGTTTGAGACCAGTAATTCTCTTGGTGAGGTACTTTTGTGGTCTTTTCAGCTGTTGGAAGTGTTTTGTGAGTTACATCCCAAATGAGGCATTGTACTCTATGATGGGTCTAATGAGTGACAAGTAGAGGGGCACTATAACCTCTTTATTTCTAGATGTGAACCCTTTAGTAATAAGATGGGCCACATAGAAGGATTTCCTAACTATTTTGGCAATATGATTGTCAAAGGAGAGATTACTATCTACCTGGGTCCCCAGATCTCTTATTACCTCTTCTGTATTAAGGGGGCTGCCACCTATCTGGTAATTCGTGGGTGTTTTGCTTTTCCCAAATGGGATGACTATGCATTTTTTGGCATTTAGCTTGAGGCCATGACTTTGACACCAAGTGTCCATCTCAGTAAGGCCCTTTTGGAGGATGCCCGTGTCAGCCGGATTGTCAATTATGGCTCCCAGTTTGCAGTCATTGGCGAACTTGGTTAGCCATAGTCCTCCTGTGTTTGCCTGTATGTCTGAGAAGTATATGCCGATGTTAGAAAAATGTGTATTTGAATATATGAGAAATGCTAGTTTAAAAGCAAAGTAGTATATAATGCATTTTATTCTATTAATCATATAATAGTAAGGATTAATTCATGTGTAAATGTAAGTAGTTTTGAAACTGCAGTGTGGCTTGAAGCAAAGCTGACCTTCGACTCTGGCAGATGCAAGCTTAGCAAGTTTTAATGTTTATGCTTTTCACAAGTGATTATCTGTTGGGTCAGGAAATTAAATGTGTGAAATAATGAAATCTTCTGCTCTTTCCTGTTGGAATTATTTGGCCTTGTATATGTGTTATTTAGATAAGCATGCAGCTGGTAGGAAAGTGTAATAGAGAACAAAGAAGATTATTAAAAGACTGAATCTGCTATTGTATTCGAACTGATATGAAACCTTGAAGAAGTAACTTTACAGAAAGACATTATGTCTGACCAGCTGGATAGCAAGGCCGTATTGTATCTAGAGGAAAAGTTTTTTTTAAATATACAGCATCAACAGCTTTATGAATAGAAGACTGTAAGCGAAAGTGATGTAGATGCCCTGTGACATATCATGTCAGTAAGGTGGGCATAGCTTAAATGTTAAACCTATATAAAATTGTGTGCTTCCTGTTTCATGTCAGACAAAATTCTGTACTTGTACGTTTTTTGCCTCCTGGTGTACACTAGTAAACTTTTTAACCTGAACCTCCTGTGTATTGAAATCTTATTTTATTTAACAGTTTGGTCCTTCGCAGACGGAATTCCCTTGGTAAGCCGCAGATCAGAGAGTATCGGTGGTCGAATACTGCGCAGGAGAAGTTACCGAAATGGTTCTTCTGGAGTGAAAAGACCTCCGACTGAATTGTCGTGTAAAGATGCTGGCCACTTTCTGATCTGTGGCCGAAAAGTGGAACTTGGAATTTCTCAATACCGGAGGCTCAGGTAGGAAGAATTTGCCTTTTTCTGTTTTAGATCAGGGACTAGGTTACAGTATATTGTTGTCAAGATTTGTTTTTGCAGATCAGGGACAAAAGGAAGTACTGTATATTTGGTCATAGATCAGGGTAACAGAATAAGGTAGGCAGTTATTCTAGATAAACTGTGAACAGGAACGGAGAACTTGATATCACGTGATAAAAAGGGTTACGTAACATTTTTTTTGCCATGGGAAATCAGTGCACTAAAAAACCGAAGACACAAAATACATGCAATCACAACGTTCTGATAACGTTAGGTATTATACGAAATGGGTTAATAAATATGAATTTGATGGTAAACTAGATAAAACTTCACTAGTTAAACTCCTTAAACAGCTTAAATTTGATGCGGAAGGTCAGGCAAAAAAGCAACGCCAGTTAGGCATTCCTCAGGCACACAGGTGGATTGAGGAAGCAAATCGTAGAGAGCAGAAGCTGAAAAATTCAAAAACATTATTTCTAGACAAAGAGGATAATAACTTGGTAATAGCGACAGCTCCCCCTCCTCCTCCCTTGCCCCCTCCCTTACCCTTTTCAGGATATGAAGTGAGTGGACAGGCTGGTCCACCTCCGCGTTATCCTGAAGTTTCAGCAAGACCACAACCATTTGTTAGAGATCCTATTGGAACTAGGCCCCGAACACGTAAAACACATAGGGACACAGAATTATATCAAATAGAGAGAAACCTACAGGATGAGAGTGAGGAAAAAATGTGCCCACATATAGAAGTTCCAAATCCTCAGGCAGGACAGGAAGGGCAGGACCCAACACTCTTAGTATACAGGCCATGGACACCGGAGGATATCCAGAAGGCTACTGAGGGAATTCCCCATCCGAAAGTTAATTTTACGAAATTTTTAGAAGATTTACAAGGCATGAGATTGAGTTACCACTTGAATGGGGAAGAAGTAGAAAAAGTGGTAAGACAAATTATAGGTCCAGATTGGCACATGATTTGTGGCACCTGGAATCCTCGTAATGCAGAGCTTAAACCCCTCCCACATAGTGACGCAGAGTTAGACAACAGAGTGAAAGGTCTGACAGACCGAATCTCTGAGAAATGGAAACCTAGAGCAGACTGGACTTGCATTAATCAATGCATATAACAGGAAAATGAGACGATAGATGGGTATTATGCTAGATTATTAGAATGTTTTAATAATCATAGTGGTATGTCGGTTCCTGAGAACCAAACGAATGATTCCCCGTATGAGCAACAATTAAAAAATGCATTTTTGAAAGGTTGCATTGCACCTATTAGTAGCTTCATTACGAAGCATATGAGAGACCATCGAACAGGGAGGCTACAAGCCTTACTTGAATACGCTAGACATGCTGAAAGACATTTTAATAGTAAAAAGAAAAAGAAGGTGCAAGTCTTCACTGCTGAAGACGGAGCTGAAGTACTTGTATTACAGTCAGGTAAAAAGGGCAAGAAGAATGCCCAGGGAAATAAACAGTCTGACAAACGATCAGAAGATGTTGAAGAGAGGAAAAAGAGAGGTGAGTGCTTCAAGTGCGGGAAAAAGGGACATCTAGCAAGGGATTGTAAGCAAAACAAAAAGGTAATTTCAAAAGATAAGGGAGATGAGGACTGACAATATGATAGTGAAGATACATCATGTGAAAGTCAGAAATCATCAAGAAAAGTTAATAAACAGAAAACAGACGTAAATGTGATAGAAGGAGTTGAGGAAGTGCAAGTAGATATGGAGGATGAAGAAAGTGAAATTTTGGACTTAGCATTATTGAGCTTAGAGCTCTACTTAGCAGATACGGAACCGGAAGTTACACTTCTGGTGGAGGGAAGGGAAGTCAAATTCCTATGTGACTCAGGAGCATCACGGACTTTGATGCACCCATCCAAGTTACCAGAACATTCCGAATCACCTGATTATATACTAGTAAAAGCCGCAAATGGACAGCTATACAGGGAACCACTTTCCCATGATATAGCAATAACTGACCCTGTTTCAGGTATGACCCAGAGAAGTAAAATTGTTGTTTCTGCAAAGTGTCCAGTAAACCTATTGGGCAGGGACCTTATGCAGATATTTGGCATACCAGTAGTTCCAACTGTACAAGGTATGGAGGCACAGAGACAAATGGATACCTTTGTAGTGCGATCGGAGGGTGAAACTTTTTACTGGTACAGCCAGGACCTAGTCACGACTGGTCCAGGGGCAGTAACCGAGGAACTGATGAATGTAGCTATCAGTAAAGCCCCCTCCCTCGACACTGATCAACAGCATTTGTTACACTGTACTCTATACTACTGTACTACACCAGGACCTGATAGAGAATATGAGCAAGAATTATTCAGAAATCGTGCAACTAGACTAGTATTGCGTACTATGTACTGGGATACTGAGGGGAACAGTGTAGTCAGCTGTTCATTACCTCAAGAATTCCTTGCATTATACAGATCAAATCGATTACCACATGTCAGCTTGACAAAGAATAAACGTGTAAAATGGGCAGACTTAGGAGAAAAAGTAACAAGATGGGAGAAACAGACTGATTTAGAACTATCAGAACAAGGGATACAGAAACAAAAACTGAATTGGTTGACACAGACACATCCAGCTGTACACTTGCAATCTAGCGAGGACAGCTGATTAGCATTTTTATTAGAAGAAGAAGAAAAGGCCTTATGTGAAATTCCAACAACTCTTTGGTCAACAGGCAAGTCAGATGTAGGACTTATTCGAACAGCAGGACCAGTTACAATTACCCCAAAGTCAGCTTTTAGACCACAGAAAAGACAATACCCTTTGAGAAAGGATGCAGAAATAGGAATTAAGCCTATAATAGCAGCATTACTCAAAGAGGGAGTACTGGTAGAATCTCCTGATTCACCATGTAATACACCCCTATTTCCTGTTAAAAAAGTGAATGGGGAACGGCGGATGGTACAAGATTTACAAGCTGTAAATAATGCAGTAATACCTAGAGCACCTACGGTGCCAGACCCACATACTTTGTTAAATTATTTAAAACCACAACAGAAGTATTTCTCTGTGGTAGACATCAGCAATGCTTTCTTCTCGATACCTATACATCCTGATAGTCAATATTGGTTTGCATTTACATTTCAGGGTAAAAGGTATACATATACTCGACTACCACAGGGATATTGTGAGAGTCCAACAATATTTGCACAAGAAATGGCTAGCAACCTGGCAGGGTTTACCCCACCGGGAGGTAGTCAAATTCTACTTTATGTAGATGACATCTTGCTAGCAGCCCCCACCCAGCAACAATGCAGGGAAGATACTGCAGCGTTACTGAAATTTTTAGCAACACAAGGACACAAAGTAAACAAAAGTAAGTTACAACTTTGGAGAAAACAAGTTAGATACTTGGGATATGTAATATCCAATGAATGTAGAATACTAGATGAGGAAAGAAAAACAGCAATTTTGCAAGCACCTAAACCAGCAACCAAGAAGGAAATGATGTCTTTCTTGGGTACAACTAATTTCTGCCGGAGCTGGATACCAAATTATGCTTTGGAATCTGCTCCACTGACTGACTTGATATATAAGACACCAATGGCAGCACAAGATATTTTACAATGGACAACCGAAGCAGAAACGGCTTTCTGCAGGTTGAAGCAGTTGATAGCTTCTTCATTAGTTTTAGGACTTCCAAATTATCACAAATGTTTTTTTCAGACCATAGATTGCAAACAAGGATATATGACGTCAGTATTGACGCAACAACATGGGAACAAACAACGCCCCATAGCCTACTATTCATCACAGTTAGACCCAGTGGTGCGATCTTTGCCTCACTATGTACAAGCAGTAGTTGCAGCCGCAATGGCAGTACAGGCTTCAGCCTCAGTAGTGTTATTCCACCCTCTCACACTGAGAGTGCCTCATGCAGTTGCAATAATTTTACTGCAAGAGAAAGTGGCATACCTTTCTCCTGCTAGACATCTTTCATGTATGACTATACTGCTGAGCCAGCCTCATATGACAATTGAACGATGTACGACATTAAATCCATCAACATTACTCCCAACGCCTGCGGATGGCACACCACACAGCTGCCTGCAGGAAATTGAACAGTTAGCTTTACCTAGACAGGATCTCACAGATATGCCCTTGGATAATGCCGAGGTGACATATTACGTGGATGGCTCATGCAGAAGGGGTCCTACAGGGAAGAATCTGGTGGGGTATGCAGTAGTTACAGACACTGAAATTCTAGAAGCCCAGTCCTTACCACATAACTTATCTGCACAAGCAGCAGAGTTGATAGCTTTGATGAGGGCATGTACTTTAGCAAAAAACAAGTGTGTAAACATATATACTGATAGTCAGTATGCTTTTTCTACAGTACATGCATTTGCACAACAATGGAAAAATAGAGGAATGATAACATCTAGTGGAAAACCTATTAATCATGCGCAATTTATTTTGGAATTATTAGAATCTATTCAGTTACCTACCAAAGTAGCTATTTGTAAATGTGTAGCTCATACGAAACAGCAGGATAAGATTTCAAAAGGCAATGCACGAGCTGATGCAGCTGCAAAGCAAGCAGCCTCAGACTCAGAAACTTTACTTTTAAATGAGGAATTACAACCCTCTGAGATTTTAGATTTAGACATGTTAAAAACAATGCAGACGCTTACTACAAAAGCAGAAAAACAAAAATGGGTAAAACGAGGTGCAATTCTTGAGAATGGACTGTACATTTCCAAAGAAAGAAAACCAATATTGTCATCTAATTTATTTAGATATGCAGCTTTTTTGAGCCATGGGCAGTGCCATGTCTCAACAGGGGGGATGGTACAGTTAGTAAATCGAATATTCCAAACATATGGATACACAAACTACACAAAAAAATTTTGTGCAGCCTGTCATACTTGTAACAAGCATCATGCACAAGGGGCATTTAAAACCAAGCAAGGAAGTTTTCCTATACCACCGTATCCGTTCCATACTATTTGTATGGATTTCATAGAATTGAATAAATGTGAAGGGAAAAAGTTTTGTTTAGTTATTGTAGACATGTCTTCCAAATGGGTAGAAGCTTTTCCAACCAAAAACCCGGATGCAGCAACAGTGGTGAAAGCCCTGATAAAAGAAGTAATCCCTAGATTTGGCATTCCGGAAAGGATTTATAGTGACAATGGCACACATTTCGTAAACCAGACAATCCACCAACTTGGGAGATTTTTTGGTATCTCCTTAAAGAACCATTGTGCTTACCACCCACAGTCAGCAGGACTGGTGGAAAGGTACAATGGTACCCTCAAAAGTAAGCTTAGGAAGCTAGTTGAGGAGACCCAAAAGAATTGGATACACTGTCTGCCTTTAGCACTGCTGAGTATGAGAACGGTTCCAAATGTAAAGGGTTTGACTCCCTTTGAAATGTTTTTTGGGAGAGCATATTATGTGCCTCACTGGAAAGCTCTCATGCCTGCAGAGCAAGAGGTTGACAGTTCATTAGCTAGTTATATGAGGAAACTGTTAACAAATAAACCTGTTTTGCAGTTTAACTCTTTTTCAGATAAGGAACAGACCAGACCGGTGGAAGCAGTCTTGGCCCCGGGGACGTACATTTGGCTGAAAGTGACAAAAAGGAAGAATTGGGCGAGTCCAAAGTGGGAAGGCGTGATGAAACATCTATAGACTGGCATCCAAATTCTAACACATACCCAGCCATGAAACGTGTATATGCAGAGACTATGAACATTTCAAATTGCTGGGTTTGTACAGCTATACCAACAGCATATGGAGGACTGATAATGTCCGCTGTCCCTTTGGGGATAAATGAGACTTGGGAGAATTTACTTTTCGATACAGGAACTGTGAGATCACAGGACAAAATAGCTTTATTTTTACCTGTCACACAAAAAGGAGTTGTATGTTTTTGTTAAAATGATACCCTCCAGGTGGGTTGGAGCAATTGTAATATAACCATATCTTACCGTTGTTACATTAAGAATAGTAAGAACTCATTGAAAACAACCATGAATGACATTCACAAGAATCCAGTTTTGTTTAAACAATTGTCAGTTATAGATCAGAAAATGTTTCATGCAGGGCTGATGCGTATTAGTACTAAAGTAGAAAACTGTTATTTTATTTGTGGGAAAAAGGCGTATAAATGGTTACCTGAGAATTGGTCCGGCAGTTGTTTTTTGGGTTACTTGGTTCCGGCAATAAGACATACTGCAGAATTACCTTTGGGTAAGATACGAAACATGAGAGAAGCAGCCCAAAAACCCGAAGGTCCAGTTGAAAAACCTGTGAATCCAGTTGTAAAGACTGAAGCTGGCTGGAAAGACCACAATTCAGTAAAAGACAAAAGCAAATTGACTCATATGGACTTGAGTGACAGTGTTATATCTTGGGCAGGAATATTCCCAGCCTATGGAGCAGTCATATCGATCTGGGAGCTGAGGAAGTTGTCGAAACTTCTCGAAGTAATGAGTAATGCAACTTTTTCCGCCCTAGAACTGGTGACTGATGAACTGAATGCAATGAGAACTGTTGTGCTACAAAATCGGATGGCTCTTGACTTCAGCCTAGCGGCGAGAGGTGGTACGTGTGTGCTTATCAAAGAAGAATGCTGTGCTTATATTCCTGACAATCATCATGAGATCAATAACCACCTAGAGGTAATTCAGCAAGTATCAGCCATGACTGAACCAGGCCCAAACCCACTGACGGACTTTTTCCAGAATCTATTTGGGGAGTGGGGTTCCATCCTAATGAATATTCTGATTGCCATTTGTGTGGGTATACTCCTAATAGGAGCAAGCGTTTGCTGTGGAATTCCCTGCATGAAAAGATTAATCAAAGATTTTATTGATGTATCTGTTACTGAAACTTTGTACCAAGATATTGAAATTGAAAAATTGATCTCAGATGACATTTTTTCTGAAGTATAGATTGAATGACTCACCTAGCTGAAAATCCTAAGTGGAAAAGGTTAGGAAATTAAATGACACTATGCATACTTCAAAATAGAATAAAAAGTATTAATAGGGGGGAAAATGTTAGAAAAATGTGTATTTGAATATATGAGAAATGCTAGTTTAAAAGCAAAGTAGTATATAATGCATTTTATTCTATTAATCATATAATAGTAAGGATTCATTAATGTGTAAATGTAAGTAGTTTTGAAACTGCAGTGTGGCTTGAAGCAAAGCTGACCTTCGACTCTGGCAGATGCAAGCTTAGCAAGTTTTAATGTTTATGCTTTTCACAAGTGATTATCTGCTGGGTCAGGAAATTAAATGTGTGAAATAATGAAATCTTCTGCTCTTTCCTGTTGGAATGATTTGGCCTTGTATATGTGTTATTGAGATAAGCACGCAGCTGGTAGGAAAGTGTAACAGAGAGCAAAGAATATTATTAAAAGACTGAATCTGCTATTGTATTCAAACTGATATGAAACCTTGAAGAAGTAACTTTACAGAAAGACATTATGTCTGACCAGCTGGATAGCAAGGCCGTATTGTATCTAGAGGAAAAGTTTTTTTTTAAATATACAGCATCAACAGCTTTATGAATAGAAGACTGTAAGATAAAGTGATGTAGATGCCCTGTGACATATCACGTCAGTAAGGTGGGCATAGCTTAAATGTTAAACCTATATAAAATTGTGTGCTTCCTGTTTCATGTCAGACAAAATTCTGTACTTGTATGTTTTTTGCCTCCTGGTGTACACTAGTAAACTTTTTAACCTGAACCTCCTGTGTATTGAAATCTTATTTTATTTAACAGCTGAACAGTAGGGGTCCCAGGACCGAGCCTTGTGGGACACCACTTGTGACTGGTTTAGAGTCGGACCTGGAGCCCGCTATTCTTACCGTGTGAGTTCTGTCTGTAAGCCAGTTGGCAACCCATCTCATGACGTAGGGTTTATGTTCAGGCTGGTGAGTTTTTCTGTAATACTGAGTGGGGAATGGTGTTGAAAGCCTTGGAGAGGTCAAGATAGGCTGTGTGAACCACATTTCCCTCATCTATGGCCTTGGTGACTGTCTCGAAGAAGTCAGTCAGGTTTAGTAGGCATGATCTGCCCTTAACAAAGCCGAACTGGGTTGGGTCAAGTGTTTGGAGGTTCCCAATGTCTTTGTTAATGAGTTCCATGATGATGCACTCCATAGCCTTGCAGACCAGGCTAGTCAGGCTTATGGGACGATAGTTACCAGGGTCAGTTGTGGCCCCTCCTTTGTGGAGAGGAATAACTGTTGCTGTGCGCCATTCTATGGGCACATCACCTGTAGAGAGGCTGAGGTTGAACAGTGTGTTTAGGTGGGGGGTTAGTTCGTCCTGTAGTTCGTGCAAGACACAGCCTGGGACACCATCTGGTCCCATTGATGCTGTGTTTTTGGCTTTTGAAAGGGCTGTTTTCACCTGTGCGTCTGTGATTTTTGGGACACTACACTTTTCCAGTTTTGTTGTGGGCCCTTTTGGAGGTGAGAGGGGGAGTGAGGCTTGTACTGAATCTATCTGCCAGGATGCTGGCAATATCAGTAGGTTCAGTATATTTTGTGCTATTTTGCACTAGTTCAGTGCATATCTGTGAGTTGCCACTTAGATTCTTAACATAGCTAAAGAAGGCTTTGTGGTTATCTTTTGAATCCTTGGCTATTTTTCTTTTGAAGTTAGCCTTGGATGATTTCATGAGGTACCTCAGGTTCTTACTGATACTGATCAGGCATGGCTTTCCTTCTTGGGATTTGCTTTTTTTCTGAACTAGTTTCTTCCTTCTATTGTATAGCCTGTTTATTGCAGGGGTCCACCAAACTGGTTTCCTTCTCTTAGAGGAGTGAGTCTTGGTTTTGCTAGGGATGGCACAATCCATGCATCCTTGTAGGTGCTCATAGAGTGCATTTGTAAAGGTTTCTGCATCTTGGGCAGCCTTATCCTTTAGCGTTGGGGCTGTGAAACTTACCACCTCTGTCTTAAGTAAGGTGAGGTTTGCTTTAGAAAAGTTTCCTTAGTTGGGGGTGGTGGTGGGGTGTGGACATCCAGAGTGATTAGTTACCAGCTGCACAGGTTCCTCATTCCAATGCAACACGTCAACAGCTGGACTCCACAGGATTTACTTTTGACTTTTCAATTTACGATGTGGAGGACAATGAGGAAGATATTTTCCGAACAGGTACACGACCAAAACGTACGAAGCCTGTAAAAACTTATGCTAACACTGTAGGCACCGAAAGGGCCATGAAAGGTACTGAACAGAATTTTTTTATTAATAAAGGGCATACAGTGGACAATAATATCAATACAAATTTGAACAATTTTCTTTTTCAAGACTGCAATTTTGACAGTTTTGGGAAGGGGAAAACAGTAACCCCTAACAAAAAAGGTGGTTTTGAGAGACCTAATGAAATGCTCAAAGACAAAATTTACAAACTAGGTAGGATTATGAACAGTATTAATAATACCAACATTGAGAATGCCTATTTACACAAGTGTTTAATATTGAAAGTAGTCCCTATGGGACTTAGATTTTTTAAATTTCCTTTAGGTTTAAGCATGAATGATGATGTTATTAAGGATTTTAATAATTTATTTAATGAGTGTGGATTTAAGTACATGAATTTATTGATCAAATACAATGATGAGAAACTTTTGGAACTCATTAAACAAGCAGAGAATTTAAATTTAGAGATTGAGAGGGATTTATTGTTCGACGAATGGATTAATTTATATCACAAGCAATTTGAGTTAGTAGAGAAGAAATCCAGATCCGTATACGATAGAAAATGCAAGAAATTAAACAGGGATTTGGCACAATATAAGGAAGATAGAGCATACAGGTGGCACAAAGATTTTAAATATAACAAACAAAAATTAGATTACAATTATGACAAATCAAACAGATTTGGTAGAAACTATAGGAATAAGGAGAAGGGTAACGTACACGAAGATTATGGGGAAGATTATGGTGAACAAGGTGGGTACAATCAAAATTTTCAGAGAAACTGGAACCCCCAATATTGGAAGGAGAAAACATGTACAAAGAAAGGGAATTACAACAGAGGTTACAATCAACGACAAAGAAGATACCAAGAAGAGAAATGGTTAGATTGGTAGAAGAAAGGGAAAGGAATTTTTATGCAGAAGGAAAATGCATACAGAAAGAAGGTGTAGTATATAGTTATGACAATTTCAAAATATACAATTATACAAATTTTCAGGTGGAGGATACACACTTTAGACTTCTATCTAAAGGAATGAAATTCATTCCAACACCAAAATACCATTTGGTTGATCATTTAGTCGAAACTAAGTTGTACACACGCAAATTGAATTTGTCCATAATGTTTCAGAATAAGAATGAAACAAATCATGTGGAACTGACCAAAGGTGATACATTGTTAAAAAATAAAAGTACATTTGTACCTTTAATGAACCCTTTGGTTGATTTTTTTGAGAAACAAGTACATAGAGACTTATACAGTTTCACCAATACAGTTAGGAATATCCAAATTAAAGACAATTTGACAAAGGGAGAAAGAGAAGAACTAAGGAATCTCAGAAACAATCACAACATTCGTATCATGAAACCCGACAAGGGAGGGGGGATTGCCATTTATGATAGAATGGAATATAATGCAAAATATAATGCACTCCTTACAGAAACTGGCAATTATGAGACAGTCTCTCTCAATGAGATTAATATAGCTTACCTGAGGATCAATTCATATTTGGAAGAGTTTTGGATTGATAATAGAATAAATAATGATGTTTACAATTTTTTAAAAGTACAACATCCTAAATTGGCTGTGCTAGTGGGGATTCCAAAGATTCACAAAAACAGTGAGGACCCCCCCTTTCAGGCCAATTCTGTCAGGAAGTAAGGCAAAGACATTTCCCTTGGGAAAAGCTATAGATTTTTGGTTAAAAGACATTCATTCATACATCCCCCATTTGGTCAAAGATTCTTGGGATTTCCTTAGGAAATTTCCTACCCACCTTGACACCGATAACCTTCTATATGTGACAATAGATGTCATTGACTTATTTTCATGTATCCCTAGTAGGGAAGGCTTGGATATGTTTTGTGAAAGCATGAGGAAGCACACAAGCTTTGAATGGGACAAAATATGTCTCATTATGGAATGCATGACATTAGTATTGGAACATAATTATATACTATTTGAGGGTGAATATTTTAAGCAATGTATGGGGTGTGGCTATGGGTTCAGCCAGTGCCCCAATATTTGCGAATTTGGTGATGTTGAATTGGGAGGAAGAAAGTTTATTCAACAGTAGTTATTTCGCCCATGTCGTCCATTATACAAGATTTTTAGACGACATTTATATTTTGTGGAAAGGAGACATTGATGAGTTAAATGAATTCATCACTTATATCAACAAGAGTAGTGAATTTCTCAAATTCACTCATTCAGTTAGCAATAATGGGATAGCATATTTGGACACATTTGTATCATACGATGAAAAAGGGTTTAAATCTAATATATACAGGAAAAACACCTTTTCAAATGACTATTTACATTTTAATAGTCAGCATCCCAGGAAAATGATGCGTAACATTTTTAAAGGCCAATGCATCAGGGCAGTTAGAATGACGTCCAGAAAAGATGAGATGCTAAAGGAGGTTGAATTCATTACAGGAGTGTTTAAGGAGAGAATGTACAACAGTAAAATGTTGACAGAAGTAGGACAATATGTTACAACAAGATGGGGAATTAACTATTTACCTCTTTTAGGGGTTATTGACACAGGAGACAAGGAAAATGAAGAAATATGTCTCAAAAGATATCAGAAAGCATGTATCCTCCCATATACACCATATGTTAGTAAAATCAAGGAAATTCTGGAGAAACATTGGAAAATTTTCCAAATTGACCCACAGATTTCCAAGTTATTGGGTAACAAACCCCTTATAGTATATAAAATGGCAGACAATTTAAAGAAAATTCTTGAATCTGGTAAAGAGACTAATTTTAGAAGAGGTGACATAGACAGTGTGTCAACTACCAAAAGATGTGAAAATTGTAATCAATGTCGGAACATTACAAGAGCACCTGGAATTATTTTAAACAATATAAACAAGACAGTCATAAAATATGCAAGGGGCAATTGTAACACATCTTATGTGATCTATCTGGCTAAATGTTTGACATGCTCAGCATATTATGTGGGAAAAACAGAGAGGGCATTCAAAAGGAGAATTTATGATCACACCTACTGTATTAGGAAAAAGGATAAAAATAATGCATTATATAGGCATGTAGAAAATGAGGGAGTGGATCACATTTTCTCCTTTGGCATTTTAGAACATATTCAACCAGGTTTGGGAGGGGACAATCGAAAGGAGTTGCTAAGTTACAAGGAAATATGGTGGCAATTATTCACTGATGCTGCCACTGAACCTGGTCTAAATGAATCTATAGCCGTCAAACCACTACTAAGACATTAGAAATATGACCTATTGTGACACACTACCTAATATAGGGGTATTTTACATAGGTTAACCTGATAGCCACACATTTTGTAATATATACTTTTTGTATCATCTTTTTTGTATCATTTTTTATGCCATTTCTTATGAAACATTTTCTTTTTCGAGTAACATTTTTCATGTTACATTTCTTATGTAACTTTTTTAACATTTTTATGTACAATTTCCTTTTTGCGAAATGTTTCATTAGATTCCCCTTGTATTTCGTTAGGTACAGTATTTTAATAATCAATTTTACATATTAACAAATATTTTATACAAAAAATATTTTACACAAGTTGATTATATATTAATTATTTTTACATAAATTAATTTAGTATATTATAACTTATTATAAGGATTATAGATTCAATTCACAATGTCTTTTAATTTTTTACTAATTTTTTACTAACTTTTTAATATTTCCATTTGTCTTGAACAATACATTTATTTATTATAGTACATTATATTATCAGATATTGCTATTTTATAACTTTTTAATTATTAGATTTATTTATACACATATATTAAGTCTATATAAAATAAACACATTTATAGGTAACTATTTTGGTCTATTTAATATTGAGATATATTTTTATAACATATGAATTATGTATATTAATTCTTAACATTGTTATTTATATGGAATAAGGATTTCAAATCCACAGTCAAACAAGTGTATGTATTGAAAGTTTTTAAAAAAATGTGAAAGGAAACACAGTTTGGGAATAAGTGAATATAGCTTTAAATATTGGTACGGGTTTTCGCGCCACTAAGGTTATTTAAATGGATTTTTTCAAAAAGCAGTTAGTTCTGATGAAGCCTATATGAATAGGTGAAAGCGCTAAACTTTAAATGTTTAATTAAGTGAAGTCTATTATGTTTTTGTGGAGTGTGTATTTGTGAGCTGTTTTTCATTAAATTTCAAGTCTTTTGTCGTACACACAGCGTTTCCTCTTCAATTTGTTGTAAGAGAAGATAGCGCAAGTGAGTAGATTCTTAACATAGCTAAAGAAGGCTTTGTGGTTATCTTTTGAATCCTTGGCTATTTTTCTTTTGAAGTTAGCCTTGGATGATTTCATGAGGTACCTCAGGTTCTTACTGATACTGATCAGGCATGGCTTTCCTTCTTGGGATTTGCTTTTTTTCTGAACTAGTTTCTTCCTTCTATTGTATAGCCTGTTTATTGCAGGGGTCCACCAAACTGGTTTCCTTCTCTTAGAGGAGTGAGTCTTGGTTTTGCTAGGGATGGCACAATCCATGCATCCTTGTAGGTGCTCATAGAGTGCATTTGTAAAGGTTTCTGCATCTTGGGCAGCGTTATCCTTTAGCGTTGGGGCTGTGAAACTTACCACCTCTGTCTTAAGTAAGGTGAAGTTTGCTTTAGAAAAGTTTCCTTAGTTGGGGGTGGTGGTGGGGTGTGGACATCCAGAGTGATTAGTTTATGGTCTGATCTAACCAGTGATGGGTTGACCTCCGGTGTGGAACACCTGTCGCCCATGTTGGTGATAACCAGGTCCAATATGTTTTCACCTCTGGAAGGGGAGTTTACCAGCTGATCCAGGGTATTTGAGTTGGTAACTTCCAGAAGCGCAGGGCCTGGGAATTTGTACTCGAGTAGTTTTCCCATTGAATGGTAGGGTAATTGAAATCGCCCAATATCAGGGTGTTTGGTAGGACCTTCATGTTTTCCAGTGTCTCCAGAAAGGTGGAGTGGTGGTCCTGGGTCATGGAGGGTGATCTGTAGCAGGCCACCATTTGCATTGCAGATTTGCCCAATGTTAGTTGCACATGGATGATCTCAGAGGTATCATGCTGCACCACTAACCTGGAGGTGAAAGTATCCTTGATGAATATGGATACACCCCCTCCTTTTGTGTTTTGGTCCATGTTCTGTGGCTGAAACATGTGGTATGAGTTGTAGCCCGATAGTGCTGGGGTGCTCTCTGGAGTCTTGAACCAGGTTTCACTTACTGCACAGATGTCGATGTTCTCCATACTGAGGAGTGCTTCGAGCGCGTGCATTTTGAGATTTAAACTCCTGGCGTTGAGTAGTATAACCCTCAGTTTTTTGTTAATTGTGCTGTTTACGGAGGTGGGTTTGACTTTTGAACCTTGCCTAAGAAAGGCAGTATGGGAGCAGCAAGAGCCTTGGCCAGTATTCGTAAGCCTAGGGGTGACAGGTGCAAGCCGTCTCTTGTGAAGCAACGTGGCTTGTCTAGCATGTCGTCCCAGGCTGACAGACACTGGATCCCCTTTGAATCATTACACCAGAAGCTTAGCCAATTGTTGAAATTGATCATTTTTTCTTTATACTGAGGTATCATTCTTGGTGAGAGCAGGATGCTACTCAGGGTCAGGGTCATACCAGCCTGGGCTACATGATCAGAGAGCTCTTCCATGTCTCTTTCCATGTAGTCCAGGGAGGTACGTCTCAGGTCATTCACACCAACATGAACAATGACAGAGTCATATTTGTACTTGTTCTGGAGTGACCTGAGTGCTTGTGTTATGTGGCGGATTCTGGCTCCCGACAGGCAGCTAACAGTAACCTTCTGCTTGTCCAGCCTAATGAGTGGGACGTCAGTGTGCTTGACTAGAGTGTCACCTATTACTAGTGTGTTAGGTATGTTATTTCGCCTTAAGGGCTGTGATTGTGCGGTACACTGATTTTGTGTTTTATGTGTTGTCTAGTTTGTGACGGGAAGTGCAGGTTCTTTGGGTGTCTGCTTTGGAGGTCTCTGATGCTTTTGCAGGTTTTTATTTAGAGCCTCTGGGTATGATTTTGTGTATTTATGGGTATTTTTTGCCAGTGCTGTTTTTTTATGATGGACAGTTGCATGACTTACAAACAGGACATAGCAAGTATCACACGGCAATTGAACCAGGTGAACTTTGAGGTTACAGTCAGAATGGGCAGGAAGAGTATAGCAGTGAACTGCCTCTCAGGTAGTATGGTCCATCATTAATAGGGCACTCAAGCCCATTCACCCCAAATACAGATATGGCATGTACTTCTCACCTCACAGACTAGTAACCAAACCATTTGCAAAACCGGGGGCACATGCTGCCCCCATTGCTACACCCTTGACTTGTCTAAACAGTTGTCCCTCAAAGAACAAAAAATTGTTTAACAAGACCAATTCCATGAGGGCACTGATAGTGTTAATACAATCTTGGGACAAAATACCTATCTCTGCAAAAATATCCCCCAGTTTTGCAAATCTAGTTATGAGCTTCTGGGAAAAACATTTTGTGTTTAATTCCCCATTTTGCTCTGGGTTTGCTTTTTACACCTGCTTTCTGGATGGTATTTTTATTGTCTGGAAAGATAGTGAAGAAAGACTTAACAGCTTTTTCCAATACAGTAATTCCACAATGTCATTTTTAAGATTTGTTCATGGGTATAGTGATTTAAGTATTTCTTATTTGGACGTGACTATTACTAAGGATTTGAGAAAGAAGTGTCTAGTATCTAATATTTTTCAACCTTTTCTAATAGCTATTTACATTTTGAAAGCCACCATCCTCATTGCTAGAAGAAATCAGTGGTAAAAGGCCAGTTGGTTAGGCTTGCCAGAATGATTTCTGAGGATGAGGCTTTTGAGGATGAATGTCGGATTCTTTTTGAAATGTTTACTAAGCAGGGGTATCCCATGGAATTTTTAAAACCTACATTTGATGAAGTGGCAAGTAAGAGGAAAAGTGAATTTTACTTCCCTTTGTTATATCATAATAACAGGGGAGTTCAAGATAGTGTCACTGGGAACCTGGGTGTGGGCTCTGATGCTACCGCAAGTGAAATTCAGGTGTGTGATGGAAATAAGTACAATAGGTTGTTTATTTGTACCTTTTCTTTGGATAGTCATGAAATTGTACAAACAGTGAGAAATAATTGGCTACTTATATCTGCCAACCCCCAATTGTGTGAATTATTAGGTGATAAACCAATTGTGGTTTATAGGAAGGACATTTGTTTTGCGTTGTCACCTCACAGCAAGAGGTTCTCTGGTTCGATTCTCAGCTGGGGTGCCTTCTGTGTGGAGTCTGCATGTCCTCTCTGTGGTCACGTGGGTTTCCTCCGGGTGCTCCAGTTTCCTCCCACATCCCAAAGACATGCTGTAGGTGGATTGGATACTTTAAAAATTGGCCCTAGGTGTGAGTGCGTGCATGTGTGTGCCTTCTGTGGAAGGTTGGGTGCCGGGCTGGCAACTCGACACCGTAAAACTCCACTGTCAATCATGAGCGGACAGGTGATCCACTGTGGCGACCCCTAACCAGGAAAAGCCAAAAGAAGAAGAAGGAAGGACCTTTGTTTTAAACAGTTATTGGAGAGAACACATAGTAGGGATTGTATTTCATCTGGCACCCAAGGTATGTTCAAGTGTGGATGTTGTAGAGCCTGTCCTCATATATTAGTAGGCTGTCAGTTTTTTCTTAATGGGTTTAAGGTTCTCATTAAGGAGAAATAGAACTGTAACACCAAATGGACTATTTATGCTGCCTGCTGTTTGGATTGTTCTGCCTATTACATAGGCAAAACTATTAGACGGGTGAGAGAAAGAATATGCAAACATGAAAGAGATATTAAAAATAAAAAAAACACGAATGCTTTGTTTAGACATATCCAAAAAAAATCTGGACGCAAATTTGGGTATTTTGTCATAGAACAGCTTAAGAGGGATGATAGGTGTAGAATTGTGGAAGAACATTTACTTGTGAGGGAACTGAAATGACAGCTCAAGCTAAATTCCCTAGTGGAGCCAGGACTAAATGACACTTGCTCCATTTCACCTATTTTATTTCTAAAAAGTTTAGAATGTTAATGTGACTGTACTTGAACTTTTAGTATTTTTATTTAAATAGTTTTTATCTTAGAATGGATTGTTCACAGTTTTTATTAGTATTTGCTTAATTAATGAGTTTAGAGTCAAGTGGTGGTTTTAATTACTATTTATACTGATTGAATGGGCTGGTTCATTGTTCTGATGATGTCCTGATGCTAAAACTTTTTGTTTCTGTTGCTGTGTTCCAATAAACAGTTTTCACTGTTTATTTGGCTTCTGGTTTGGTTACAGATATGACATGGTCATTGTTCATGTACCTACCAACAATTTGAGACACACATTCTTGGATTGTTTTATTTATTTATTTTATTATTTTTATTTGTGTTTATTTCCCAGTTAGAGCAGTGATCGCAATAGGCCTTTTTCTCAATCAGCCCAGGAGTGGCATCTGGTTAAGTAACTTGCTCAAAGTTACAGAGTTAGCCAGTGGAGGGAGTTGAGGAATTATATGAAGAGATACATGGCAGAGCTCTCTGAATATGTATCTCAGGCTTGTATGCAGTTAATTTTGTCTTGAATGGCATACTACCTTTACTGAAAATGATGCTGCAATATAAAGAAAAATATTGACTTAAACAATTGTCTGAGTCATTAAAGGGATGTCCAGTATATGTTTGCAAGGAAGGAGATAGCCAGCAGTCCAAATTGCTCTGCTCACCCCCTGGCTTTTCTGTAATGGCTAAATCTTTATTTATCTCATTATGTCTTTTTAAGTCAATGTCAGTCTTCTACACCAACCAGCCTAACCAAACAGATCAATATAACTTAAAAGTGGACCTGTTTAATGCTACAAGTATAAACAAGATTTCACCCTCCCTAGCACTCTTCTTCTTCCCTGAAAATATTAACAACTGTGTTATTACTAAAAATCTATGTAGCTATGATTCTCTCCCATTCATAAGGGCAGCTCTACCACTTATCCTAGCAACTACAGACCAATAAGCCTTACTAGTCTTCTACAAGACAATGGAACATACCATTATGGACTTTATAAACACAGATATTCTTCTTCTTTCGGCTCTTCCCGGTTAGGGGTTGCCACAGCGGAACTCCGGTCCGCTAATAATTGGCAGTAGATTTTTACGGTGCCGAGGTGCCAGCTAGACGCCCAACCTTCACCGAAGGCAAGCCCATTTATGCACGTCTTTTGAATGCCACTCGACCACAGGGAGGACATGCAGACTCCACACAGAAGGTGCTCCAGCCGAGAATCGAACGGGCAAACCTCTTACTGTGAGGTGACAACACTACCGCTGCACCACCGCGGCTTCTATAAACACAGATATTAAGAGCCTAAAATCCCTAGACCAAAACCAGCCTGGGTTTGGGAAGGGTAGATACTGCCTGCTTAACCTAGTGGATTTTGAAAAAAAAAGTCATTAAGACTGTGGACAAGGGAAAATCTGTTCATACAGTGTATCTTGATCTGGCCAAGGCTTTTAACACTAATCCACACTTGAGCATAGCTAATAAACCAGTCAAACTAAACATAAATCCATACATTATTCATTGAACAGCAAACTGACTCACAGATAGAAACCATCAAATCAGTATTGATAGCATTCCAACTCCCTCCACCAAAATGCTCATTATCCATGGTGTCCCACAGAGCACTGCTGTCAAGCTGCTCCTATTCGGTATCTATTTCTCTGATGTCAAAGCTGATGCCAAGGAGCTCTACTCAGAGAACAACAGACTTGCAGCTATCACAAACTCCTCAGAGGACTCTCAAATTCTTAAAGAAGGTCCATCTAGCACAAACATATAGTGCCAGGACCATGGTCTAAGGCTAAATTAAAAAGTGCAGTATGGTGACCTTTGAAAAACAGGAACACCCTAGTACCTACTGTGTAGAAGGTACTCCACTCAGAATCAGGATAAATGAGAAATTGCAAATATACCCTTGACTGACCTCCCCAAACCCTTATGGGAAGGGGCAGCATGTAGTGGGGTTTGCTTGACTAGACTTCAAATGATCCACAGCTAATAACCTAAGAATCTATGTGCAGGTCAAATTTGTTTACATATCTCCCCACCTCCAGCTTTTCTTTTTAACTGACTGTAGGATATGCCCTCTAATATCATTATGTCTTGTAAAACTTGCTGTTCCCCAGCTGCATTTGCCTTAGGATTTAAAGCTGTCTTCTCTCCACTGCCTGTCTGCATACCCAACTATGGCATTGTATGGAATTTGAGGGTTGATCCTCAACCATAGTACCCCCTGCCAACAATGATTTAGTTGGCTTTGCTTACCCTCTGTACCCCTGTAACCTATGTTGTGGTCTCTCTTCCCTGCTGGCCATAAGAGGGAACCATGAGTTTGTCAACCTGTTAAACTCCTTGGCTATAGAAAGTCCAGAAAATCTATTATATACTCATCCCTGCCCTTCTCATAATATTGCAACATTTATATAGTGTTCCTGTCCTTCGGGTTATTACCTTTCCTGGCTTGTTTGGATCTCTGACTTTTCCTACTGCTTTTCACTCTATTTAACATGATTTATTGCTCTTGCCTATCACCCTGTCCCTTGCTACTTCTAGCATTTTCCTCTGTCTTTCTCTACTCCTTATGCTAGTTTGATTGCATATTTTATTTCTTCAAATAGCACTTCTACCTGCAATGCTATAGACTCGCATCTTTCTTGATAGCTGCCCACATTCTCAATTCTGCAGAAAGGATAAATCAAGCCAGTGAATATATATATTATTGACATTAATGGTTTCATGCAGGTCCCCTTGACTACCTTCTTTCAGTCATGAGTCCTTTCACTCACTAACAGAGATGTTATGACTTATCCTTGATATTTTCACACAGACAGTCACACCCATACACTATATATACACATATATATATATATATATATATATATATATATATATATTTATATATATATATATATATATATATATATATATATATATATACATACACACAAACATATATATGTATATATATACATACACACAAACATATATATATATATATATATATATATATATATATATATATATATATACACATAGAGTATATATTATATTACCGAATGCACAGAATTGTAAATGCTATATAATCGACCCACAATCCCTGAAAACCCAAAATGTCGAACACATGGATCAGCGATTTTTTTCCCAGGGAAAAAAAATCGCTGATCCGTTAAAAAAAAAAAAATCAAAACACAAAATAAAGTGGGGGCTTCACCCCCACACCCCCCTACTTAAATATACCAACTCCAAGATCACACCACAGTGGATAAATGGCAAAGTCCTGAAAACAGCCCAGCGATTTTTCCCCCTAGGAAAAAAAATCGCTGTCCTGTGATTTCGGTATTTTGCCATTTCGTGTAATGACGTTCGACTAAACAGCGTTCACATTTCAGTGCATTCACTAATAATAGGGACCCTATACATACACACACACACACATATATATATATATATATATATATATATATATATATATATATATATATATATAGAGTGCCTTACCCTGTATCTCAGTATTAGAACCTTTTATTGCCAGCCTCACTCATCTTCCAAATGTACTCCTCTCTCCCTACATCACTGTACCTTTACTTAAATCCCTTAAACTCTGAGCCACCATACTCATAGCCATGAACTCTAAAAGCCAAGTGGCACTCTATGTTCACCCCACAGAGGAGTTAATATAAGTGTTAGACTGAGGGTATCCTTACTGAGTTAACTATGGTACATTAAGGCAGAATAATAGGCCTGAAAATATAGTCAGACTTGTATTTTCATGTATGCATTTATTTTCAGTGAAATAAAGTTCAGTAGAAAGGAAAAGGTAATATTGCTGGCTAAGCATGAGATGAGAAAAATAATAGTTTCAAAGAAAAGCTGCTGAATGTGTGTGTAATAAACTGAGAGCAAAATCTTAGATACATTTATTGATTTTTGTATGTTTATCAACCTGCGGTGGTGGTGCTGCGGTAGCATTGTCGCCTCATAGTAAGACGCTGTCCAGTTCGATTCTCAGCTAGAGCTTCTGCGTGGAGACATGCGTGAATAGGCGTACCTTCGTTGAAGGTTGGGCGTCAGGCCTGGCAAGTCGGTACGTAAAAATCAACTGCCAATCATTAGCGGACTGGAGTTCCGCTGTGGCGACCCCTAACTGGGAAAAGCCGAAAGACACAAACAAACAATCATGACTCATATACTGTTCTGTAATACTGATTGTGGAATGCATGACATAACTTATATATTACTGTGACGTTAACAATGCTTTGTCAAGACACCTAATCAACAACCCACAATGTAAGGTGTTCAAATTTGCCATCCTGGAAGTGGTTATTCCAAACCCACGTGGTGGCAATATTAAGGCAGTAGTGGGGGAAAGGGAGATCAGATGGCAGATCAAGTTAGATGCAGCTACCCCTCCAGGCCTTAATGAGGTGATTCCAACAAAGCCACTTGTCAGGATTTAGAACAATTGTGTAGCTTTATCTATTGTACGTATACATTTTTAATAAGTATTATTATATCATATGTTCACATTTTGAATTTCTTTAGTTTTGAAATACACATTATAAATTAAATAACCACAGTAAATATTGTCATTAGTAGATATGAATTAGTATAGTACCCAGTTCTGCAGGGCCAGTGCATACGGACTAGTAACAAAGTAGTTAGGAGATACACAAACAATCTATACTTGTGCTTGATGATAGATACAATGTCCAAGCAGTCAGTGTTAGTGGATGCATTTTAGAGAATACTGTAGTATACTGGATTTTTATGTATTCCTGATTAATTTTATTATTTTTTATACAACAGTTCACAAAACATTTTATCTTGTAATGTGGATACTTTGAGGCATGAGTTTTCTAATATGTATGGTTTTATGTATTTTATGTGAAATGTTATAGATATTTCGTCAGTATAAGGTTGTTACACAAATTTTGAATTTAATGGTATAATTGATTAATTGATGTAAAAGGCGGGTTTTTCTTGTGGGGTGTTTGTATATAAGGTGATGAATTCCAGCATTTGTTGTTCTGATGAAGGCAGTTTTATACTGAAGAAAGCGCTTAACCTCCGTTTTGTGTTTAACTAATAAATCAACGTTGTCTCCAGCACTGTTTCCAGTTTCCTGGTGTGGTGTTCGCCAATCCCTGGCGTTTTTTGTTCTATTATATATTACTCCGTAAACATATGCTATCTGAACAGACACTGTGAGAACTTGGATCATGGATGGAAATGGTTAAGAGATCAATTCACCTACCCAGTTAACAGTAAATAAATATATAAATAAACTATGTAACAATGACATATATATGACTTGTTACTTTGTGTTAAAATTTAAAAATTTAAAATAACCTCAATGTTCCTAAACTAACACGCTTATTATCACTAGATAGGTAGCACTGATTATTATAAAAAAAATAAAACTATGGGTTGAAAAGTTTCAAATGAAAAAATTCAGCTAACCTAAAAGATGCAGCCGCTTTAAAATCAGTGAGACAGACTTATATCTCTCATCATTGCCTTACCCATTACTTTAAAATCTGTAGTTTGTCTGGCTGTCATCTCAATGACATTTCTAAAACAGCTTCTCGTTCCAATATATTTTCTTTGTAATCAGAAGCTCACTCACTTCTCTCTGAACATGATATTCACATTTTGCTGCTATGTGGCTTCATTACTGTTGCCTTGGTGTTCATCCATCTTGATTTAAGAAATCGGGATGTGGATGTTAATGGCATTAAGCCTCTGGTTACATTTCCTGAACTTGTCTTTGAAAGATGTGTTGATGTATAGATTGTATTTCAGATAACAACAACCAGGTACTTCTGGCAAAACATCACCTTTGGTTAATACAGACACAATTAGAAAGTGATTTTTGTACTTACAGTTTTTATTGCTATGTAGATTTAGTTTAGCAATTTTGATAAACATTTCCAGCTGAAGTTAGTTTTAAATAGTCTGTTACATGAAGACACCTGCAGGTTAAATTTCTTCTAAATGGTTTAAAAACAGAAAATATGTTACTTTCTTAGAACAATTTCAGAATGAAACAAAGCTTGAACTTGCATTTATGTAACTTTTTATATCTTTTTCCAATTAGGGTGTTATGGTTGGCATGGGTCAGAAGGACAGCTATGTAGGGGATGAAGCCCAGAGTAAAAGAGGAATTCTTACCCTGAAGTATCCCATTGAACATGGAATTATCACAAACTGGGATGACATGGAAAAGGTAACATTTTTTTATTTTAAACTCTTAACTAAAATATCTGCTACAGGGCGAGAGACAGCATGTGGCAAATTCACCTTTTCTGCCCTTGTAAAATACTGCCCTACTGAATTACAACTTTGACTTGCAATCAGTATCTTGCTACTGACAAACCTTCTAACTTACCTAATTATTAGACTGTGTGATTGCTATGTAACCTTCTGTGACCTCAGTCCAGGACTGAAATCAAATAAGCATGCTATATACACTGGCAAATGTGAGATTTGGAAATCTTAAAGAAGATACTGACAAGCATTTTTGCAAGGACAACTGTTTTTCATTGTTATTTCACATGTCACTATTGCTGCATCATAATATACTATAAAGACAGCATAAGCAGCTGTAAAGGAAATTACTTACTTCATTGCTAACTGATGGAGCAAGATACTGATGGGCAGAAAATGAGTTTGTCAGACCAAGAAAGCACATCTCACTGAAGAATACATATTGAGAATAAGGGTGGAATATGAATAAAATTGTGCTGGTGTGACTCTACTCAGAGTAGATATCTTCTATTCAATGTGGATCGTGGAAAGAGAAAGTAACCCTTTGTTTGCAGATGCCACCTTGATCCCTGGTTGCTAAGATGGAGTGATGGAAATGAGATGATGAATAACTTACAGGGATTCACACTTGCAGAAAATGATAGAGGGGGCATTGTAGCCTTCTGTCAGGCTTCAAGTTGTGCCTAATAAACACCAATTAATATGGCAATAAAAGTTAAGTATATGTGAAATATATTTAGTGACACTGTCTGAATAATCTTGCTGCTCTGCTAATTTGGTCAAGATGAGAATCACCTTAGTATTGCATGCAATAGGAAGTTGCATACTACATGCAGTAGTGTCAGTTCTGATGTATGGCATGAAATGGATTTGTTCAGTTGTTTTACACTGATGGCTTATGTCTCACCATCCCTACATCCTAAAGTAGACCCAGACGTACGATGGGGTATTGGCTCCATAGCCCATAGAGATAAAGTCCTTGCTATGATGCCAATGCCCTAGGATAACCTAACCATCCAAGCACTACAGAAGCTGGTTGGGGGTGGGGGTAGGAATGAGTGGCTGATATTAGCTGACTTATTCTAGGGCTAGGGCTGTTACATGATCTGCCACTGCACTGATAGCTCTGGGCTAAACTTGAGGTGTTTGCTACGTGGATTTGGGAAGGTGAGTCTGTGAAGGATCACATCTCCTCTAAATAGGCATAGCAGGCATGCCAAGGCTACAGACCCATATGTAACCTAACAAAGCAAACTGTGCCTGCCAGTCAAGATAGAGACTTCCCTCCCTTTTACAGGGTCTTTGGATGTTTAGATGCCGTGAAAAAATGAAAAGGTCAGTTTGGGACTGGGCTTGATGATTAAGAGGATGATTATAAGGCAAAAAAAAAATTATAAAAACATGATGATGGCCTTTACTGAGCTGTCTGTCCCCACTCATCACTCTTACAACCTTGGTGTTTGGCTGTGGAATACCAGGTACACATCACTGCAACTATGTTTCTAGTATCTTTTAATAAGAACTACTTTACTGCCTTTAGTTGCATCACTGTAGATAAAATATTCAAAGTTTCTATGGATCAGATGTAACTTTTGGTTGTTTCCTCTCACAGATTTGGCACCATTCTTTCTACAATGAGCTCCGCGTTGCCCCAGAAGAGCATCCTGTTTTGCTCACAGAAGCACCACTGAACCCCAAAGCTAACAGAGAAAAAATGACCCAGGTATGTCTTGGCTGAGTGCTGTCTCTGTATACTATGGATCAAAGATAATGCCTTTAATAGAAATGCTGGGGAAAATAGGACTTGCTTCTCATAAGTTAATTTGAGAAGAAAATGATGACAACAAGAATTTTGCCCCATGACGTCTGACTGGTAAAGGAGTAGCACACTATTTATGAGGTGTACAGTGATGGAGATCTTGTATATCAGCTGAACAACCAGTAACTGAGTACTGGCCTGGGCTTTTAAAAAAGCAGGCAGGAGAAGATGGGACTGAGCACCTGTCTTTGGCTCACCTGTCCTGGGAGAAGGAAGATGCTCCAGCGTGCTGCAGTGTGAACACCTCCTTAAGACAGAGGTCCACTGCATGTAGTATTATTGACCAGGGACATGTGTCTGGCTAAGCTAAGCTTTGTCTGTGTGGCTGCCTTCATGTAGCAGAAGGGAAGTGTTAGGCCAGAAAAAGGAAATGCTGTTCACTGCTGCCTGGATGATAATGAGGCCACAAACAACTCTTTGTCCTGTGATGGGGAAAAAAGGAGTAGTACTGGCAGAGGCTAGATGGTGATTAGGAATGGTGGGGGAGAGAAAAAGAATGGACAAGGTAGGTGGACTGCTCCATGGACAGTTTTCAGCAATGACCTGAGCCAACAGCAATATAATAAGGCAAAACAGTATACACATGTAACAAAGTGTACAAGAATCGATATTGTATGAGAAGCTATGTGTATGCAAGTGGGTAATGCATTTTTACCAGTGCATATTTTAAGGGCAGAAATTAACATATTTCTCCAGAATATGCTAGATCTTTAAACCAAAGAGGAGGCTTTTGCTTAGTTAAGTAATACTTTTTGCACATTGGTAGTGTTACCTTCTGATTACCTACCGTATCCAGGACACAGCTGCCTCTAATAGTATGGGCTAAGAGCCTGAGCATCCTGCCATACCTAGAAAGCTGCCCTGAATGTTTCACTGGCACATTCCATAAGTCATTGAGCAACCTTCTGTGTGCAAATACAGATCGTAGTTGTTACATTAAGAACTACTGGACAGCAATGAGAAGTAGTGATGCAAAACTGGGTAGTTATTGCCCAGCCATGCTAGAGGCTGAATGACCCCTGCCATACTACAGTGCAACCAGAAGTGCATCTGGTTGTTCTAGCTCCAAGTGTCATTTTCCGATATGGCACCCCACCTCTCCAGCTCTTTGTTTAAAGAGCAAAAAAAAAAAAATTGTTATATGTAACTCTGGTATCCAGGATAGATCCCTGCTCTCTCAACGTTTCTCTGATTGGGTGCTTCGGCCAAGGAGGAGCAGTTCTATGTCATAAAGCCCTACCCTATCATATCCTTAACAATATATATTAAAAAAACGTAATGTCATATGCCCTCACACTCTGTGTCAGAGGAAAAAAAGTATGTTCTCCTAACTGGCACTCATAAGCAACAGATCCAAAAGCCCTCCAGCTCTGTTCCTTGTCCTCACATTACATTAAAAAAAATGAATTTGCTGATTTTGTCCCCAACACCTTGGGTGTGGATTGGTTGTACCCTTCACCATTTCACTGGTATATCCATCATACCTGGAGTAAGTGTAACTTTCCATATAGGTCAAGTAAACAGTTATTGGTCTTAAAGCACCCACCATGTTAAGGAAAGTAGTACTTCAGAAGTTTACTCCACAGTATCTTATCCGGTCCTACCATTCCTCATGGCCACACACAGTATGCAGATAACCTAATTTTATTTAAAAGGACAGAAACCACCACTTGAGGTCTGGCTCTGGAATATTATTATAATGGTTAATTCTATCAAATTTTAACCATGTTATTTGAAGCAAGTCAGGAACGGATGAAGTCTTGTGCCATCTGCATTGTTTACCGATATCTGGGTTTTAATATCGTGATATCCATTTTAGAGTATTCCTTACCTATATTGGCACTCAAGTCTTCCATCTATACTAGTATGCTCTGAATTGTTCCTAAGAAAATCTGCCATATATAATACAGTTTGATTGCTTTTATATAAATGTACATTTTCCTATGTCACAAGTGATAACTCAATAAACGTATTTAAAAAAAAAGAAAATCTGCCATTTTATAACACTGACTTAGGGTACATCACTGTAAGCTTGGGCATGTGTAAGGCTAAGTCATTTCAAATAGGAGCGATATCTGCTATGATAATAACTTTATTAACTTTCAAATGATTACATCAAGGATACTCTACCCCCACCCCTTGGCTCATAAATCAATGTCTGAGATAATATAAAGTCTATCGAGAGCTAAGAAAGAGTGTTCAAAGTCTTCTGTCTTGAAAACACCCTTCATTTAACCTGGCTGTAGGTGTGAACATGTTTAGTAAGGTGGCCTCTGCATGCTGACATCATTTTCCATTCTGCATAGTTTCATAGGAGATTACTAGGCAAACAGCGCAAGAGCCCTTACTAGCTTAGCCATTTTTATTTGAATTTTACCAAATTTTACCTGATTTTCAATCTCTATGGGCTAGAGGATGACTTAGATTTGTCAGAAATCAGCAATACTTGAGGCATTTATGCCCAAACTAGTGTATTATCTTAGTTCTGAATAAATGCTAATGCTATAGGGACAATGCATGCTAAAGTCTGGAACGTCATTTTGCGACTACTACTTGCTAGATTGTCAGTTGCCATCTAAATATAGGGACAATGCATGTCTGGAATGTCATTTTGTGACTATTACTTGCTAGATTTTCAGTTGCTATCTAAATATAAGGACAATGCATGCTAAAGTGTAGAACATCAGTTTGTGACTACTACTTGCTAGATTGCTAGTTGCTATCTAAACTGTGTAGTCATGTGACATTCCACTGAACTTACAATATTGTTATTCAGTATTATGATTCTATTTGATTTGATTGTATTATTCTCATATGACTGAGGAGACCACTGGGAAGCTCAGCGGCATCACCCAGTGCTGGTGAGATAGCTCCAGTGTACACCATTATGCAGATTTTCTCCACATATCCCATGTACAAATTTGTGATCACCCATCCAGTAATCTTGACTGGTTTTAAAGGTTGCTATAAGAGTGCTCTGTTTGATATGTAAGGGTAGCCTGTTCCAGAAATGGGGGCTACATTGGATTAGGTGGCTGTCATGCCATCTGGAGGTAGTGATGTGGTCATGCAGACTTGTATCTCTAGAGTAGGTATTTGCTTAACTACTGGTTCTTCTTAGGTGAAGGAGATCAGAGAGTTGCTGAGTAGTTCATAGCACAGAAGGCTAAGCACAGATCACTTCTCGTCAGTCTTAACAATACAGAGTAGAGGGATATGGCATTTATTCTATCAGGGTAATTTACACTTGGGAACTTCTTTTGTGAGGAAAATGAGGTGTCATATGCTGGTTGAGTGGCAAGGTACATGCTGGAGGGGGAAATATTTAATGGTGGGCTTTATAAAGAAGGAATAAAGAGGGACCACAACTTATCTGGACCTTCAGAAGATGCCATGAAGATAAGGTGTGCAAGAATGATGATTTTCTCAGCACACTAGTGATGTGACTGAAAGGAGACATTATCAGCATAGGTACCAAAGTCCCTGATGACTGTCAGATTTAAGTGGAATGTTATCTCCCTGACTTGCATAGTGATGTCAGAGTTACCAAAATAAAGTATGCTTTATTTCTTGGCATTAAAGCCAGACCCAGATTAACACACCAAGGATTTGTTTGGTCCAACCCTTGATGGATACTTTGAATATTAGAATGCAATATGATAACTGGCCCATGTTTACAGTTACTAGCAAACATGGCTTGTCCTAGTCTAGTAATGTCAGCTTTCATGTCAGAGAAGTATATCCCAAAGAGGAGGGGTATTGTTTGCACTTTAATTGTCATAAGGGATATTCTGTGTAATAATGATGATATGCTACCTGATGTTGGATGTGTCACTCATTGCATGTATATTACACTCTTTCTTTGTAACTGAAGCTTTAAACTCTGGCTTAGGCTATGAGGGTACTGGGACTAGCCCAACTGCCAAGATACAAAACAAACAAATTATTAAAACCTTTCTCAAATCTAGACTGCCTGCTTTACAAACACACAATTTCCACACTAGCAAAAGATTATCTGTACTTTAAAAACAGTAATATATTTATTTGTTTTTAATTTAATGAAAAAAATAATCAGACAGGGAAAGAAGAGGATGAGAAACTTAGACTTGGAGGGGAATGAGGGGCACACAGTTTGCTATTATTATATATTTTTTCAAAACTACCGAAATTCTGAAATACATCTTGAATTCAAAAATGGTATAAAATACATAGAATGAAAACAACAAAATGTATCAAAATATGCTAAGTCCATCACTGGCTCAACTGAATCTCTTCCTAACTGAGCCCTGAGCTTTAAGCCTTTAAGACCATCTTTTTTACATTTTCCATCGTATGTGCAACTAGACATTCTTATGTGTAGAAATTAAATTTAATTAGCTTTTTTTTTTTCAAAGGAAAACTGCAGGATTCACTTTTCTTCCAGGAGTGTGGGAAAAAGAAACTTCAACCAGCAACGGGACTCCTAAGTCCTTAATGGTGGGAACAGTGTTAGGCCAGGACCCCAGCTCAATTTAAAGGTCACCTTAACCTTGTTCCAACACTTCCCCACTTTGGGTCACTCTGCAAAATTGTGTAACCATCAACCCTCTGCCTACTCAAGCCATTTGCAGCATATATTGGGCTAGGACATAGACACTGCATTTATCCTCTATGGCATATGGAAAGAGAAATTATTTTGAATGTCTTTTATATTTTATTTATTTATTGTTTGCTAATCAGATGGGTGGACAGGATTACTGACCCTTTTCAGACACCACCTGGACTCAGAGAGCTCTAGCAGAATACAGCAAAAGTACTATTAATTACACAGAGTGCAGAATAAAAGCAGTCAGTACAACAGAACAGAATGTAATACAAGTATAAATAAGAGAATGTGAAGAATTACAGATGGATTTAACATATAACAAAAACTACAGTTTTGCATAAGCAAACAGCAAAGCTTTATACATACACTATATACATGACTTATAGAATACCAGCTGTTGATTGGCATATCATTTTTATGTAAAAATAGATAGCCCTGTTATTTTAGTCATTTTCACTACAACATGTTTAGCCATTGTCGCTAAAGCATATCCATGTGGCTTATTTGCTGAGGTGATTCTGTAATGTTTTTTTTTTAATTTCTTGTAATAAAGTAAGGGAAGTGATTTCAGTAGGCAAATAATCCTGGGTGGCTGGACCTTATCAAGAGAATACTTTCACCAGCTGCTCTTTTTATAACATGGTTGGATAAGTGTAAGATTATTTTCCTGACGACCCGCTCAATGGGTATGATTGTTCTTTATAAGCAGTTTTGTACTCAGTGGGGGGGGGGGGGGGGCAGTTTTCTAATTTACTAATTTTAACAGCACGGAGATTAAAAAGTGAAGCCCTATCTGTAAATGAGGACTATTTGATGTCATGAATCAGACTGCAATCATATGTATCACTAATAATAAGTGATGCGTAATCAGCAAGGAGTGAAAATCTGAACATATTATTTTCAACAATCAGTAGTTATAACTGTTCTGTGTTGAATGTAGGGCTAGAAAGGGTAAGCCAGTATTCCAGCTTGGGGAGAATTATGTTTTTGGCTATTGTGGTTTTTGCAATTGGAGAGTGTAAGTGAAAAAATTTATAACATAACCTGAGTTGCGACAGTACCTTGTTTATAATAGTATCTGCGTGACTTGAAAATGATAGAGATGGGTCTATAGTTAGACCAAGGTGTTTGCATTCTGAGACATTAGAGACAGTGCTACTCTGTAGGTCTTTGATGTAGATGGTTAGTAAGAATGGTCTCTTTTGAGGAGAGGCAGATTTATTTATTTTATTTAACATTTGTTTACCGAGAAAGTCTGACTTGGAACAAAGCCAGTTTTTATCAGTGGCCTAGGGAGAAACATTCCAGACACGTCTTGTAATGTGGGAGGAAACCAGATCATCTGGAGAAAACCCACATGAATGCAGGCAGGACATGCAGACTCTGCACAGAAGGCACTCCAGACAAGAATCGAACTGGATAACCTCTTGCTGTGAGGCGACAATGCTACCACTGCACCACTCCGCCATCCAGATAATCTCACATTTGCCTTTTTGGGTTGGGTAAGCAGAAATTAGAGAAGTATTTTTGTAACTTGGCAAATACTGAGTATGATAACATTGTATAAAGGATGTCCTGGAAAATCATTTGTGATATAAATAAAAAAAGAAGCAGATTGTATAATATCTTACTTTTTAAAGCACATTTCAGAACTATTTGAATCCAGCGCATTTTTAAAAGGCCAGTTTCCAAACGTTTTTATTTATCTTTTCCTCTAAAGCCATGCTGACTATATATAGCTTGAGACTGAAAAACTGCCGTAACAAGTTCTTGGTAGCCAACATCTGTTAGTTTGCATCTTGGCACTTTACAAAGAAATGTTGGGAAATAACAAATGAAACATATGGTGTCTCCTAAAAGAGGAAGGATGTAAAGAAACACTCATTTGGGACAATGAAGAAGAAATAGAGAAATTGGAAGCCATTTAAGTAGTATCAATTCTCTATTTCCCAATTCTTCTAGTAGAAGTAACAGCTAATGTTTTTTTCTTTTTTGGTACCAGTCATTATCTAATTTGTGTAGACGTTCTTAAAAGATTTACTGGTGCTGATAAATGACTGTCTCTCTCACGTCCACCTTTAGTTTATGATATCAGGAGGATGAACAGTCCAATATTCTTGCTACATAAGTTATCCATCCTCTTTATTTTCACAGTAGTCTTTTTTCCATGCATGTGATTATTTATTTATATATGTTTCATTTTATAAATTGTCATGGAGGGAGATATTGCATGAGAATTGTATTTCAGCCAGTGCAAGAGAGTCCTCTGCAGTAAACCGCAAACAGCCGGTATATCTAAGGACTAGGACTATGTGCTCTTAAAAGCTTTATCATGTAGTCCATGGTTTAATTATGTCAGCCTCCATTTGCTTCCTGCATGACAAAGAGCAAGTCTTTTAACCAGACATTGCTTGGCGTTGCCCTTGAAAGGAGGCTCTTCTAACTAGTTGGCTTACTTGATTAAATAATTAAGACTGCAAATAATCTTATGTAACATTCTGATGTCTGATACACTGACAAGCCAGCAGCCTTTTATCCTCTATGATGCATACCACTCGGTCTTTACTTTCTTTCAGATGCATACCTACTTTGAGAAGTCAGATCATAAAATATTTAAAAAAAATAAAATGCTGTCATCTTGGGAGACGGCTTGACTGACAGTTTATTCCCCAGCCCTTAGGTAAATATTTATCTGTCTGTCTTTCTATCTATCTATCTATCTATCTATCTATCTATCTATCTATCTCTCTCTCTGGGTATCTATATGTATGAGAGTGTGAGTAGACTGTACTTAAACAAAACACCTACATCTTGACATTTACAAAGTTGACAACAAAACGTTGACTTTGCAAATCCTGACTTGCTGCTACTCAAGCACTGATTGACCGTCTTGGAGCATGCAAAACTAAAACTTAAAAAAATTTGAATAAAACATAATTTTTTGCAGGGGACAAACCCCTGCAAAACACCTGCTAATTTTAAATAATAACTCCATGATACCACAATCTCGAGGAAATGGCATATTTCCCCATGCTGAACTGTGCAGTCACATACCTGCAGACCATCTGTTTAGTTGACTTAATTTTGTCAACTAAACTGATGTCGACCAATGTCTATATATATATATATATATATATATATATATATATATATGTGTGTGTGTGTGTGTGTGTGTGTATAAATACACACACACACACACACACACACACACACGAGCAAGAAACATAAGGCTTAAACTGTTAATCAGTGGAAGTTTTGTGAAGTGAGGCATGGTTAGACTACAAACAACAAAGCTTGCTGAGACATCATCATTTCCTGCCATAGTGGCAGAAACTGCAGCTGCTTCTAACCAAAATGTACTCAGTTTGAGTGGAAAAACTGAAATCATATCTGCACACTAATAGCTTGAAGGCTAGAAGGATACCTTACTGTAACATAGAGAATGATGATTCTAAGTACAGATTTCATCCTTTATTCAGACATCTTTATTGCTCAGGAAAATAACTAAGTTGCCAGTTTAACTCAATTTCCTGCAGCCCTGTGTGAAGTGCAATAAGGCAAGAAAATACAAATCTGCAATGTAAAAGTCATAAAATCCATTGCTGAAGTCAAAGAAGGTAATGCACTAAGAAAGCTGATTTTTAGGGAAAAAAGAATAGATGTAAACAAATACTACTGACTGAAACTAAATTCTTTGGTAGCTGATAGTAACTTGCCTGACAAAATATTACTTCACTTAGCCTTTTCTTTGGAACCCAGCTGAAGCCTTTTACATCTCAATGTCTGTATAATTAATGCAATGCAAGGAACTCTATTACCACTTTTCAGACAGCCCTGTTTCTCTGAAAAAGTATTTTACTGCTTACATAAGACATCAATAACTGTCTGGTTAACTAAGGTGAAACAACCATTCTATACAGCTGTCAGCAGCTATGAGGCAGAATGCTATGATTTTTTTCTCTATGTCTTTTGCCATGTTCCTCCTGGATTTACTGATTTTCTTCATAATGTTAGATCTTTTTAAAGGAAGTAATGGAATTAAACAACTGAACAAAGTTCATATGAAAGCTCCCATTTACTTACTCTATATGGTGTACTATTGGTGCTATGATTTTTAATGCTGAGGCTGAGAAGTACACCATTCTCCACAGAATAAAGGCGGTGAAAGGGTTTCTCTTCTATTCAGTATCTGAAGAAAAACATAAAGAAAAGAGACATGCTTTAAATTTTACCTTTGTTTTAACAATTTTCATTATTTAAAAGTAAAAATATTAAACTAATTTTTGAAATTTAAATTTGTTTGGTAATTGCTTTACTTTATCCTTCAGTTTAGATGCATGTGTGCGAATAAGTAAAAAATGAAAATATGGGCCCAGTTTCTAAAAGACTTGCTCTGAATGTAAGTGACATACTACAGTGTAAACCTGCCATGATTTTCAAAAGACTTGTTCTCACTGTAAGTAAAAAATCAAAACAACACCACAAACTGTTGAACAAACAAAAAATGCAGGACAAAGCATTTCAAGCACCCAGGAAATCTTCAGCTATTCAGCTCTTTATAAGGGTTAAAACCAGATTGTAGTGCCACACTGAAAGAAAAATTAAGTTAAGCGCTTTTCGTCTGGGGCAATGACCAAACTTCTTCAGACAAGTAACAGCAGGCACAAAGGCAGTTCATATATATATATATATATATATATATATATATATATATATATATATATATACACACACACACACACACACACACACACCAGAACACACTTCCCTCCACCCCCTAATTAAACAATTAACTCATACAAAAACAATTAATTCTGTACATAAAATGCAATTTGGAAAATCAGTTTAAAAATCATTCTTTAAAACCAGTTAGTTCATACTAATATTACAAACAATACCACATCTACTACCATAATTGTGGCAACTATTAGTTAGAAAACATGAAACAAAATACCTGATTTACTAGGAACTTAAAAGACAAGAATCAAGAATTCACTAATCAGAAGTGTATTTAAAATTCAGATCTTGTATTATTCAGCACTTACACTACTGTAAAGGTTGCCACCTAGTGAAAATTAAACCACTTACATACTAAATTAGCCATGATTATCAAACTGGTATAAAGTCAACAATTGTAAAGTGGGTAACCCATATAGCACAACTGAAAAACATTCACATACATAGTCATAACAGGGAAAAAAAAGAAAGATAAACATATATATATATATATATATCTCATACATATATCAACAAATGTAAAATAAATAAAATAAAAATAAATAAATATATAAATAAATATATATCATCTATTCAGGCTTTTCAATTTCAGTAAACATTGAATGGAACACCCATCATTAATACCAGAAAAATGGCAAGCATCTAAGCATATCTGCCACATCAATTCATTTTTTTCTAGTAGTAAAGATCTTGGGCCTCCCCTTACATCTCCAGTTACATGATCTATCACCCTGAAGTTAAAAATTGTGTGTGGGCTTCATTCTAATGTGGGCAGCTAAAGCATTTTTGACCTTGCCTTTCCTGATACAATAAAGGTGTTCATACACTCACTCCTGCAGTCTACGGTCTGTTTTTCCAACGTAAAATGCGTGACATAGATTACATTGAGCGAGGTATACCACATAATTTGTATTACAATTGTACTTGCCTGACAGAATCTTATAGTTTTTAATCACTGATATTAAATGAATACCCTATATTCATGTGTTTGCAAAAGTTGCAAGATTCACATTTGCTCATCCCAGGATTCTTAATAACTTTATATGGTTTCACTTCTAAAACGTTTTTCAAATTCATACTTCTCTTGAATGTAAAAGAAGAGGATGGGCCTAACAAGGTGTGTAATTCTAAATTGTTGCTAAATAAATTCCAGTTTCTTTATAATTGAAATAATCTGGCCACATTCAGGACTAAAAGTTAAAATAAATGACACCGGTGACCTATTAACCTTTTGAGGAATATTCATCCTATTACATGGTGACAGAGAACTTTGCAGTAGGGGCAAATAAAATCCACTGGATCTTTTGTACAACACTTTGTCCATCATTTCATTAATAAGCTCCCCTGATAACCTCTAGTGAGGAAGACATCAGCTATCTTATTACATTCTACTATAAGGTCACTCTCAACAGTTACCATCCTCGCCGCTCGGACCAATTGTCCTTTTATTACAGATTTCTTCTGGTGGAAAGGGTGGGAACTGTTGAAATGTAAATAAGTGTTTGAGAATGTATCTTTCCTATGGATCCTGGCTGCCAACCCCTTCTGGGTATGAACTTTGAACACTTCAATGTCCAAATAAACTATGCTTTCCATGTTGAATGTGTGTGCAAACCTTAAAAAGTTGGTTGTTTGATTCAAATAGTCCACAAATCTTTCTGCTTCGTCTGCGCTACCCTTATATAAGATGAGAATATCATCTAAAAACCGTGTGTGCAGGAAAAATTGATCTGTTAAATGGTTTTGGGACAAAATAGAATTTCTTTCCCAAAGGGCCATCACTGAATTTGCAAAACTGGCCCCACAAGGGGACCCCATAGTCACCCCTATGTTTTGTAATAATAGCTGGTCATCAAACAAGAAATAATTGTTTGTTAAAACAATATCCAGTAGGATGTTTACTAATCTGATCTCACTGTCTGGGGTACCTTTCAAGCTCAAGTAACATATAACATAGTCCATACCTTCTTCCTGGGGTATGGATGTATATAAGTCCATGACGTCAATAAGTAAGAAAATTGTAGACACCCTCCAACACACGTGAGTTTAGTTTACTTAAACAAGCCCACGTGTCTTTACAGATCTGTTCCTCATCTACTAAATATTTTTTCAAGATGTTATCTACTACTTTCGCCAGGGTATATGTAATACTATGGTGTGCATCAACCAGGGGTCTCATAGGTGGATCCATCAGGGTTTTATGTATTTTCGGTAAGCCAAATAACACTGGTGTCCTTGGGGCTGGCATAGACAAATAGTTTAACAAATGTAAATCTATAAGTTCTTCTATAAACAAATCATTTAAATGTTCTTTGATTTTTCTGTAGGCAATGTTGAATTCATTAAGACTGACTTTGGTATATGTGTCAGTATTCAACATACAGCTCATCTTCTGACTATACCAGTCTTGTCCCATTACAACTAGTCCACCCCCCCTTGTCAGGTTTAAAAGTTCTAATGGGTAGATGGCAAAAATCTAAGAAAGCAGCCCAATCTTCCCTCTCTGCATTCTTCACTTTGTTACATTTATCTAAATGTAGTCTCCTAAGGTCTATTTCACAAACTTTCTCGAATGTAGACACCAATGGATGGCTAATAGGATTGAAGGTACTAGAAATATAATATTTAGAAGCCCCGATTTGTTCCCCCTTAAATAACACTTGCAAATTCAATTTTCTGATACATTGCTTAAAATCCAAGATTGTGCGGACAATGTTCATGGGTTTGGAAGGCACAAAAGACAATCCCTTCGCTAGTAATTCCACTACGCAGGGTACAATCTCATAATAAGTAAAATTGTAAATAGAAAAAATCCCCTCCTTGATTTTTAATAATAGTTAAAGGGGGAACTGGCTGAACATTTGCTTCTGTATTAAATTCTGAATAAGTATCTACCACAATGTCGTCTTCTTGAATAATCATTGTTAATGGTTCTTCTACACTACTATGCCCTGTAACTATGGTTGCATCTCCTCCCAATTTACCAGGTGTTACATTCAAAATCTCAGACATGTCCTCTGTATTAAGATGCAAGGGTTGGGACAACGATATAGTCATTATCCGATCTAACTCACTAGATATAGAAGAATGTGGAGTATTATTTGTGATATCAAGAAGTCCCAACTTCTCTTTAACATTTGCCAAAGGGGGCCCAAGGGGCTCCACATTATGTCTTTTCGTTGTGGGTACATTACAAACACTTGTTCAGTATCCCTTTAGTATCTCCCTTCTCTCCCATTACTGGTGCTGTCCTTTTGTTTAATCCCTCTGAAGGTACAGGAACAGCTTTGTTCATGACATTCATACCCTTACTCGAATAACTATGCGGAATCACAATTACACCCATGTCATTCAAAATTGAGTGTACTTGCTCAGTATCATCTCTAGTTGGCAAGTTTGAGCTTAAATGCTCCTTGTTAGTAAATGAGTCACAACTAACTCCACACTCAACATTATACAAATGGTCATAAAATTCCAACACAGATTCAAGCTCCAAAAAACCAGCCATGGGGCTCAAAGGTATACTGACTGATAAAGGAACGTATAAATAGAAATTGGAAGCCATTTAACTAGTATCAGTTCTCTATTTCCCTACTACTAGAAATAACAGCTAATGTTATGCCAGTATTTTCTTTTTTGTTACCAGTCATTACCTAGTCTGTGTAGAAGTTCCTAAAAGATTTACTGGTGCTGATAAATGACTGTCTCTCTCATGTCCACCTTTACTTTATGATATCAGGAGGATGAACAGTCCAATATTCTTGCTACATAAGTTATCCATCCTCTTTATTTTCACAGTAGTCTTTTTTCCATGCTTGTGATTATTTATTTATATATGTTTAATTGTATAAATTGTCATGGAGGGAGATATTGCATGAGAATTGTATTTCAGCCAGTGCATGAGAGTCCTCTGCAGTAAAACGAAGACAGCCAGTATATCTAAGGACTAGGACTATGTGCTCTTAAAAGCTTTATCATGTAGTCCATGGTTTCATTATATCAGCCTCCATTTGCCTCCTGCATGACAAAGAGCAAGTCTGTTAACCAGACATTGCTTGGTGTTGCCCTTGAAAGGAGGCTCATATTCTTCGTGTTTCACTGTTGCAGTCATTACATTTGGGTAATCTGCTGGCAGGTTGCCCTCAGTCAGCCTGATTAACAAAGTCATGGGTCCTGCATCGGCTGTTGTCCCTTCTTCCATGACGCCAGGTCGTCAGGGGTATAAAACATGCAGCTGATGCCATTACATCAGTCTTTCTTGCCGTGCGGTGTCCGAAGCAGAAGCAGTTCGCAAGTGCCGGTTGGCCGACTCCTCAAATTTTCGTTTTTGAGTTTCAGAACCGAAGTCTTCAACTAAAAGCTAAGTACCCCATTGGGGAAACTTTTTCTTGCTCCTTACGGATGTCAGTAAAAGTTATAATTGCATTATTTGTGGGAAGCAAATACCTCATAAGGATTTTCATTTGTACTGTATTCCTTGCCTAGGCCCTGACCATGACGTACCTTGCTGTCGGTTTTGTGCTTTATTTAATCAGCGCACTATCTGTCGTCGGTACATTTTTGCTTCTAAATATTTCGGTTCTCAGTTTAATTATCCAGAAATTACGTTGGTTAGCCATCTGACTACTGGAATACCAACAAAATGCCAAGAAAAAGACAAAGACAGGCTGTTGAGGTCCAAAACTGCCAACGACGCTTCTCCTAAGCCAGTCGCCAGTTTGTCGGTACTCAATGAGGTGCTTTTGCAGCCCCTGATACCTGCTACTTCTGATTCACAGGCCTCTACTGAGACCCTTTCGGAGTCCAGTATGCCGCGAGATGCTTCACCTATGGAACCCATGGATGTCTCTACCTTGGATGGGTCCGGAGCCGCTGTGCAGGCATCGGCTTCTGAGGGTGTTTTCAGGCCTATAGACTTGCATATTAAACCAACACCTTCAGTCCTAAGGCCTAAATCTCGATCTATGTCTAAAAAAACGATGCCCAGGCCACATGTTCAGGCCCCTATGCCTAAAAAACAAATGATCAAAATGGCTGAAGATTTAATTACTCTAATCAGGGGTAGTCAACCCCCCCCCCTTCTAAGAGGCCTAGGGCTGAACTTGACTATGAATCTTCTGAACAGGACTCTGTTTCTTCTGACTCTTCCAATGACCTGGATTTGTCCATACCTAATTATGAAGATTTTGATGCAGAGGATTCCATTCTCTCTGCTTCTCCCCCTGAGGATTTTTCTTTTGGGGAAACTTTACACACCTTAAGGGAGCATTTCCACTGGGAAAGTCAGGAATTTTCTGAATCCAAAAAAGAGGCTTAGGGATTTCCTTCTTCTTCCTCAGCATAGGCCTTTGGCTATACCTCCTGTACTAGACATTGTTTATGATGTGCTTTCGGAATCCAGTATGGCCCCTGATTCTCTGCCTCTGACTCCTAGTAAACCAGACAGATACTACAGGGTTCCTGAGTCCCACAAATTCCTTTTCAAAAATCCTGTTGCGGACCCATAAACTATTTCTCAGGGCCCCAAGGGCATTAAGGCTTCTACTGCTAAAATCCTACCCCTTCTGATAGAGACTCCAGGGCGCTGGATAGATGGGGTAAAAAGGTTTATACTTCTGCAACCTTGCCAATCAGGGCTTTAAACTGTCAATTCCATATGCTAAAATATCAACAGCATATCATGGGACTGCTTAAACAGAAAATGATGTTGATTTCTGACTGTGTGAAAAATAAATATTTACAGGATTTATTACATTCAGCTGAACAAGTTGTAAAACATACTTTGCAATGTGGTTTTGATTCTTTAGAGGCCTCTTGCAGGGCTGCTGTTACTAGGTCTGTACTTAGAAAGCATGCTAGGCTTAAGGAGCAATCTCTGCCTGATCATGTTAAAGCAAACCTGTTGGATGCTCCTTTGCATCAGGACCATCTGTTTGGCAATAAGGCTGAAGAAGTTCTAAAAAACGATGGAAGATAAAGCTAAATCTATGCAAACTGTGAAAGATTTCTTACAAGTACAACCTCCTAGATTTAGTAGGCACTGGCCTACTAAGAACTGGTCCTTTCCAGCTCCTTCCAGAGCCACTCAAGCCAAACCCAGACACTCTAAAAGCACCAGGTTTCAGTCCCAAGGGACTCTCAGAACTAAGCAATGGGGTGCTTCCATTTCCAAATCTGGAAATAAAAAGACATCACCCTATGGTAAACAGTCTCAATGACTTTTCTTTAAAATTACCAAGCACTTACCTCTCAGCCACCCCTTTGGGGGGAAAACTGGCTCTTCATGCAAAAAACTGGTAACTTATAACCCAGGACAAATGGGTTTTAAATATAGTGTCCCGGGGATACAGATTTCATTTCCACACATTGCCAACTCCAAACAGGTGGCCAGACCTGCCCCCAAATCAGTGGGCAGAGGCTCAGAAACAAGTACTTTCCCTCCTAAACATGGGGGCTATTCAATTAGTACCAGAAGAGGAAAAGGGACAAGGTTTCTATTCCAGACTTTTCCTGGTATCCAGAAAAGACAAATCATGGCATCCAATTCTGGACCTGTCCACTCTAAACACCTTTCTGGACATTCCAAAATTCAAGATGCTGGCTCTTCACCAGTTACTTCCTATGCTAGGCAAGGATGCCTGGTTGGCAACTCTAGATTTAAAAGAGGCTTACCTGCATATCCCAATCAGGGAATCTTGCAGAAGATACCTACGTGTCAAAGCAGGTTACTTGCATTATCAGTTCTCTGCACTGCCCTTTGGCTTGTCTACTGTGCCCAGGTTATTCACAAAGTGCCTGGCTCCAGTAATTGCATTTTGCAGGCAAAGAAATATTCAAATATATCCATACCTGGAAGATTGTCTAATTCAGGCAGAAAACCAGGCCACTCTTCTAAAACATCTGGCGTTTGTAAAAAATTTTCTAACTTGTCTAGGGTACACCATAAATGAAAAGAAATCACAACTGGTACCCTCTCAAAAAGTTACATTCCTGGGTGCAAGCTTGAATACAACTGCCCAGATGGCTTTCCTTATGCCAGAAAAGCAAATTCATTTGGTGTCTTACTTCAAACAGGTGGCCACAAAAACCCTGCTATCTGCAAGACAAATACTGCAAGCCTTGGGGTTCATGGCCTCCTGCATTCTTCTAATTCCATATGCATATGAGGAAACTTCAGTGGTACTTAAAAAGTTTATGGAGTCAACATTGTCACAGCCTGGAAACAAAGATTCCTATCATACCTTGACTGCGCCTAGAGTTCCTATGGTGGGTAGAGGCCTGCCACCAAAACAAGGGACTGCCATTCACACCACACCCTGCCACCCAAACCCTAACTACAGATGCATCAGACTACGCATGGGGGGCTCATCTGGCAGGAAAGTGCATTCAGGGCAAATGTAGCCCAAATCAAATGCACCTTCATATCAATCAAAAAAGAAATTCTAGCTGTACAGAATGCTCTGACAGGCTTTAAGGACTACCTTCATCCAGGACAACTAATGGTAAAGACGGACAACACCACAGTTATGTGGTACATAAACAAGCAGGGGGTACACATTCCTACCGCCTCTGCAGACTAGCCATGGCATTGTGGAACACGGCCTTGAGCTACCAAGTACAACTACAAGCTCAAGTCCTGCCAGGAAAGCCGAATATTCAGGCAGACGAACTAAGCAGAAATCTCATGGACCCACACGAATGGAAACTGGAACCATGGATTTTAAACATGTTGACATGCAAATGGGGGAGTCCAGACATAGATCGTTTTGCCTCACCCCAGAACTACCAGTTGGACAAATTTTGCACAAGAACTCCTCACAAAAAAACCTGGAAAGTGGATGCTCTGTCCTTCAGCTGGAAAAACCTATCAGCCTATTCCTTTCCTCCTCTGCCTCTGCTCTCCAAAGTTCTACTAAAAGTTAAACAGGACAAACCAAAAATGATTTTGATTGCTCCAGACTGGCCATGCCAACACTGGTACCCACTCCTGTGCAGTGTGTCACAAATTTCTCCATGGCACCTGCCTCAGACACCTTCCTTACTGTCTCAGCAGGCGAACCAGATTCTGCACCTTCAGCTCCAAACATTGAGTCTTGCAGCTTGGCTTATCATTTAAATTCCCCTTTAGCATCCCTTAGCAAACCTGGGATGGATGTAATTTTGGAGGTGAGAAGACCTAGTGCTAGAAAATCTTATGCTGACAAACAAAAAAGGTTCTGTGCATGGAATCAATCTCAAGGGATGAGCACAGCAGCGCCCAGTTTACCTCAGATTTTGCAATACTTAACTGAGATGCTTCACAAGGGCCTGTCTTTTTCCTCCATTAAAATCCATGCCTCAGCCATTTCAGCTCTTTACAACACAGAACCCCCCCCCCTTCTCTCATCCTCTGCTAAAGCAGTATCTCAGAGGGGGCCAAAAACTTGAGACCACCCAGGAGAGCTCCAACCCCTGCCTGGGACCTTAACTTTGTATTGGAGAAACTCACTCTATCTTCTTTCGAGCCAGCTGCTACTGCAGACTTAAAATTCCTTTTCCTGGAAAACAGCCTTCCTTTTAGCAATCACTTCAGCAAGAAGGATATCTGAATTACAGGCCCTTATGGCAGTGGAGCCTTTCATCATCTTTCATGCAGACAGGGTGTCACTCAGGACCAATCCATCCTTCATGCCCAAGGTGGTATCCAGTGTGGCTCTTAATCAGTCCATTCATTTGCCAACTTTCTTTCCCAATCCACAGAATAAGGGGGAGCGGATTCTGCATTCATTGGATGTACACAGACAACTTAGATTCTACTTGGACAGGACTAAATCTCGAAGAAAATCTGAACAACTGCTGGTAGCATTTGCTGCAGGGGCAGAGGGAAAGGCTATTTCAAAGCAAACCATTTCTAAATGGATAAGCCATTGTATTCATTTCTGCTATAAGCACCATGGAAAACCTATCCCCCAGGGGATCAGATCTCATTCCACCAGGGCTGCATCTACTTCTACAGCCTTTTCAGAGGTGTTCCTACCAGGGATATTCTAGAAGCTGCTATCTGGAGTTCAATTCATACTTTCACCAAGCGATATCACTTACCAATTTTCTCTAAATCTAAAGCTGGCTTTGCCACTGCTGTTTTGCAGGGCTTATAGCTAGTCCTAATTCTGTATAAATCCATCCTCCCAACCATAGCTTTGGGAATCTACCCAAATGTAATGACTGCAACAGTGAAACATGAAGAACATAGTACAGTTGTGTACACTTACCATAAATGTAGATGTTCGAGTGTATTCACTGTTGCATTCCTGGTTACCCTCCCTCCAGCCCCCTGTTTTTCTCTTACTATACCTCTACTTTCTTTTACTATGCTTAAAAGCCTTTTTGGTGTATTTGCTTTTGTTTGGAGGTATATTTTTGTGTTTTTAATTACTTATATATTTTGCTCCCCATTTGGGGGGAACCTGACATCTGGGGCAAGAAAAACTGATGTAATGGCATAGGCTGCATGTTTTATACCCCTGACGACCTGACATCATGGAAGAAGGGACAGCAACTGACGCAGGACCCATACTTTGTTAATCAGGCCGACTGAGGGCAACCTGCCAGCAGATTACCCAAATGTAATGACTGCAACAGTGAATACACTTGAACATCTACATTTATGGTAAGTGTACACAACTGTACTTTCTAACTAGTTGGCTTACCTGATTAAATAACTAAGACTGCAGATAATCTTATGTAACATTCTGATGTCTGACACACTGACAAGCCAGCAGCCTTTTATCCTCTATGATGCATACCATTCTGCCTTTACTTTCTTTGAGATGCATACCTACTTTGAGACGTCAAATAATAAAATATTAAAAAAAAAAAAAAAATAAAATGATGTCATCTTGGGAATTAGCTTAACAGACAGTTTATCCACCAGCCCTAAGGTAAATATTTATCTCTCTGTCTTTCTATTTATCTATCTATCTATCTATCTATCTATCTATCTATCTATCTATCTATCTCTCTCTGTCTGGGTATCTATATGTATGAGAGTGTGAGTAGACTGTACTTAAACAAAACACCTACATTTTGACATTTACAAAGTTGACAACAAAACATTGACTTTACAAATGCTGACTTGCTGCTACTCAAGCACTGATTGACAGTCTTGGAGCATGCAAAACTAAAACTTAATAAATTTGAATAAAACATCATTTTTTGCAGGGGGCAACCCCCCTGCACAACACCTGCTGTTTTTAAATAATAACTCCATGATACCACAATCTCGAGGAAATGGCATATTTCCCCATGCTGAACTGTGCAGTCACATACCTGTTGACCATCTGTTTAGTTGACTTAATTTTGTCGACTAAACAGATGACCAATGTATGTATGTATATATATATATATATATATATATATATATATATATATATATATATGTGTGTGTGTGTATGTGTGTATGTGTATAAATACACACTCACTCTCGCGCGTGCGCGCGCACACACACACGCACACACACACACACACACACACACACACACACACACACACACACGAGCAAGAAACATAAGGCTTAAACTGTTACTCAGTGGAAGTTTTGTGAAGTGAGGCATGGTTAGACAACAAACAACAAAGCTTGCTGAGACATCATCATTTCCTGCCATAGTGGCAGAAACTGCAGCTGCTTCTAACCAAAATGTACTCAGTTTGAGTGGAAAAATTGAAATCATATATGCACACTATTAGCTTGAAGGCTAGAAGGATACCTTACTGTAACATAGAGGATGATGATTCTGAGTACAAATTTCATCCTTTATTCAGACATCTTTATTGCTCAGGAAAATAACTGAGTTGCCAGTTTAACTCAATTTCCTGCAGCCCTGTGTGAAGTGCAATAAGGCAAGAAAATACAAATCTGCAATGTAAAAGTCATAAAACCCATTTCTGAAGTCAAAGAAGGTAATGCACTTGCATTGTTCCAAGAAAGCTGATTTTTAGGGAAAAAAGAATAGTTGGAAACAAATACTACTGACTGAAACTAAATTCTTTGGTAGATGATGGTAACTTACCTGACAAAATTTTACTTCACTTTGCCTTTTCTTTGGAACCCAGCTGAAGCCTTTTACATCACAATATCTGTATAATTAATGCAAAGCAAGGAACTCTATTACAGCTTTTCAGACAGCCCTGTTTCTCTGAAAAAGTATTTTACTGCTTACATAAGACATCAATAACTGTCTGGTTAACTAAGGTGAAACAGCCATTCTTTACAGCTGTCAGCAGCTATCAGGCAGAATGCTATGATTTTTTTCTCTATGTTTTTGCCATGTTCCTCCTGGATTTACTGATTTTCTTCATAATTTTAGATCTGCTTAAAGGAAGTAATGACATTAAACAACTGAACAAAGTTCATATGAAAGCTCCCATTCACTTACTCTATATGGTGTACTATTGGTGCTATGCTTTTTAACGCTGAGGCTGAGAAGTACACCATTCTCAGAATAAAGACGGTGAAAGGGTTTCTCTTCTATTCAGTATCTGAAGAAAAACATAAAGAAAAGAGACATGCTTTAAATTTTACCTTTGTTTTAACAATTTTCATTATTTAAAAGTAAAAATATTAAACTCATTTTTGAAATATAAATTTGTTTGGTAATTGCTTTACTTTATCCTTCAGTTTAGATGCATATGCGCGAATAAGTAAAAAAATGAAAATATGGGCCCAGTTTCTAAAAGACTTGCTCTGAATGTAAGTGACATACTACAGTGTAAATCTGCCATGATTTCAAAGACTTGTTCTCACTGTAAGTAACTTAACTCCTGTGTAAGTCCCATCTATAAACAGTCTTACACCTGGGGCCACATTCTAAAATACTTGCTAGCAGTGTAAGTGACTTTCTGTGGTATGTTACACTGGGCTAAGTCACTTACACCGACAGCAAGTCTTTTGGAATATGGCCTATAGTCTTTCAGAGGCATACCTCATCTATATGATATGCTTTAAAAATCAGCAAAGGGACAAAGCCAATGGTCATTTATTGGCCGAATGCCATTAACATTTCAAAGAAGAATGTTCACTTTTTGTGAGGAAACTGGTAATACAGATCAAACTGGTATAGTACGACAAAGTCAGTAGTTAGAGAAGAATGACTACACACACACACACACACACACACACACACACACACAATTGTGCGTTTAAGGCAGTAGCAGCATGACCTTTCCAAACAAGCAAAAGTACATTTCTGATGGTGACCAGTGACAAGGCAAAATAACTTGGGAAGAATACAGTTATATTTATATGTCAAGCAAAACAAATTCACAAATATCACAGACATTTTATTGTATATTTAAATATTAAAATCTTCATAGACAGACATAGGTTATTGAGAAGAGTTGACAAAAAAGGCAGAACAGATGAAGACATAGTGGGGGGGGGTAAGGGATTTTAAGGCATCACCACATTAAGTGAGAATTGTCTGTTCTGCAGTCTTAATCACTTCTGACTTTGCCACTTCTCTAGCAATCACACAATACACCAAGGATAAAACTTGAAAGGCTTATCTAGAAAAGAAAATTAAGGAAAAAGGAAAAAATGCTAAGGATCAAAACATGGGATATGAAAGGAGTAGCACAGGCTGGAAGATTCAGAAAGAGATTTTTGATATGTTCAGGATGTGAAACGACTTTGAGTGAGCTTTTAGTAGTAAAATGACACTGGATTTAGAGTCTGCAGGAGAATGGGGAGCTTCATAGCAGAATATGAGAGTTACAGATAGAGGACTGGCTATTCAGGAGAGAAAGAATAGACCTGGACTGGACAAGACAAAGTATTAATAAGGCCAACAGGATGGGATAGGAAAAGATAGGGAGGAGAAAGGTAAGAGACAGGAGGCCATTGGTATGTCATTGGAGTACATGGTAGTAAGCAAGTGAAGGTAGAAAGTTTGCAAGACAGAGATGAAAGAGAAGACAAAGAAAAGGAAGCCAAGATGAAAAGACAGAGAATAGTGACAAGTAATAAAGGGGGGGATAGAGACAGAAGTGTGAGAACAACAGGCAATGCCACAGGGTGAGTAGGAGGGAAGTGGACTAAGAGAGACACTCAACCAGATGGGAGCAGCAGAGAGTGAAAGAGTGTCAAAATAATACAGGAGGGGTGGGCGAGAGAAAAGATGTGCCATATTGAGGGACATAGCACAAACAGTGTGAAAGATTGACGAGCGTAAGTGGAAAAGTTACAGATTGGAGTGACAGTAGCATAGGGCAAGGACTGAAGGAGAGGAGAGAAGAGGCAGTGAGAATGTGACACTGGACTGGCACCAATTGGGTTTGAATCCCACCATTGCCAGACAGTTGTGAAGGAGGAGGGGTAACCACAGCCTATATGTATAAAACTGAAAATACACACGTGCCTACTACTTTGCTTACAGTTTGCGCTGGAGCAATAAAATGTTGCTTTTTCATCCTATGATATTTTTAAAAATACAAACCATTTGAAAATTCATCTTTGTTGTGAGTCTAATCCCATTCACATTACCAGCAGAAAGTGTAAACACATTTTTAATTACTTCTCTTCTAACCACATTTACTTTAGAACACATAATCAGGTAATATCTGGTCTGAGAAAACTCATAATATACTATACTTGTAAGCTGTGTTAGTGAACAGTATTAAGTTGCAGCTTTTTCAAAAGTTTGTACTCAAAGTGTATGGATTGTTTGACATAAGTGCATTCTTTTCATCAGGTTCTCCTTATACATTACTTCACATCTTTGGAATGCAGAAAGACCAATCAGAATGTGTTATTTCCAAGCATTTTTTTCTAATACATTGTGGACAAAGGGTTAGAGAAAATAAAGCACTTGACTGATACCAAGAAATATGACCATTGTAAAAAAGGACCCCACTCACAAACTAGTACCAGACAGCAAAGCACCTTTCCACTTTAAAATATTCTCTTGCTATTATATTCAAACTAAATCTACATGACAGAAGATTTCTACACCCAATGCAAACATTATTAACTGTATTTCAAAGACTATTTGGTATATTCCTCTATTTATATTGTATAACATGCTTGGCGCACCTCCATTGCTTTCATTTGAATAGATTATTCATATATTTCACACTTACTTCTGACTTCAGGACCTCTGTGTCAAACTCCCCAATATTCCCATCTTCTGTGTTTACCATGCATGCAATGGGTCACCAGCATGATGCAGTCTGAGAGGGTCCCCCTTCTGAGGTAGAACTTATAAGAAGGTGCCAAGGGATGTGAGCTGTCATGCTCCACTCAGTGAGACAGGAGCAGAAAGGGCATCTATCATTCTGTAACTTGGAGTTTGTTTTTGCACTGATGGGCTTATGTCACAAGGTGGGCATGCAATGGCACCATAAGGGAAATGCCCTGTAATGTTATATTCAAGCAGTCACTGTTTGGCATAGTCTGGTATTTTCACCACTGCTTTTGAGCACATCCCCCTCACCTTCCTTTTGGAAAGGGAAAAGTAGGCATTGCATCATCATTCCTTTCCCACCAGTATCCACTCTTTTAGTGTCTTGTCTTCCAGTCAAAGTCAGGTCTTCTTGGTCACAGTCAAGGCTTCTACCTTCTGTGCCAAAGAGCTGACTGATGTCATAGCCTATTCATCTTATTGTAGGCTGATATACAAAAGTGACACATAAAGAGGCGGGACTATAAGTGGTGTTTCAGACTGGTCTCATGATGTATACTAGGAATGATAAATACAAACCTAGCTAATACTTCCACACAATTTTTTAACATTTTCAGGACTTGACACCAGAATCTATAACTTTAGTCAATGTTATCACCCATTAGAGAATGGGCGACCAGTACAACAGCACCCTGATTGGAGAAAAAAACATTCTCCAGCAGGTGTTAATGTACAGGTAATGCCTGCTGAAAAATGAGTTTGCTGCTTCACAATAGCCTGTTAAGCTGTTGTGTGAGCCTGGGCTGAAAGAAAGTTAATGACCATCATTTTTTTTCACTCATTAAGCAGTGCTTTTGCTGTTTAGTGTGTGCAAAATTAAAAAAAAATATATAGAAAAGTGTGTGTTAATGTATTTATGCATGAAAGTGAGAGTGAGATCAATCAAGCCATTATATTACACTCACTAAGCAGTGCTTTTGCTGTTTAGTGAATGTAAAATTAAAAGAAATATGAAAAAGAAAGTGTGTGTTTATGTTTCTCTTCGCATGTGTGAGTGTATATGTGCTTGCATGCATGAAAGCAAAATGTGTATGTGTGTGTGTGTGTGTGTGTGTTTATACGTGTGTATGAAAAGTGGGAGCGATCAAGCATTGGCAGCAGTGGCAGCAATTGAGAGGTCTGCATACCTCTCGACCTCTCAGCGAAATCTGGATAACGCCTAAATTAAACAAGGCACAAACCCTCAAAAATAGGAACAGATTTTAAATATTAGTCTTATAAAATTAGAAAGTTGGTTGAATAGCACAAGTTGTGTTAGCGTGCATTTTCTAAAGGAAATAAAGTCTGAAACCCAAATATATTACATTATTTAGTGATTTCAGTCCCCAATGATTAGCTAGGTTTGTATTTATCATTCCTAGTATACAATTTAGGAGTAAGGGACCAAAAAATGAAGCAAATATCTGGATATTTTTTGAAAATGTTATATTTTGGATGTAAAAATGCTTCCTCCAACAACATTTACACATACTAAAGCAAGTTTGAAACATTAGGTAGAGGAACTACTTTACATCAAAAATATGCAAAATAATAATAATAATAATAATAATATAGTAATAAAAAAGTAAGTAAAACACAGTTTTACAGCCATCCCATTCTCTAAGCACTATAATGCCCTATTGTCCTTCCTGGGGTGTAGAGGCCTGTGCCTGTGGTGTTGGGTATGATAATACCCCTAGGCAGGCATTATTTATACAGTAACACACATACCTTTTGGGGCATTATTACTTATGTATACCATACAAAGCTGTTTAAAAAGTGTTGTAGTACACATTTCTGCCATTTCCACAGGGATCTTGCCAGTACATGTCTTCATTTTAAAGAACCTTTTCTATGGAACAGGTTCCCCGTCCATGTGAAGCAGATTTCCTCCCTAACCCAATTCAAGTGCAACTTGGACAATTGGATGGGAAGCTGGAAATTCATCCTTGGTTTGGCACGTATGTCTCTAATGGACAGAGGTAACCTGTAAATGGGTCATCTCCCAGGTCCATGCTTACTCTTATCAAGGGTATCAAACTTGTCAGAGATTTAGGATGCATGGCTAGGCTTAAAAAGGGCCTTTGTGGTCTTTAGCCTAGTAAACCCTATGAACATGTGCCATCCTGGGTGCACATTTGAAGGCTTCCTCCAAACCGTACAGAGATTAATATTTCTAGTCAATCAGCATCCACAGCTCCACATGGAATTTCTTATCTTTTTTTATTGTATATTTTCAGAAGAACTAAAGCAATTTGTGCTTACTTAAAAGAGTTTTTTATTTTGTCTGTGAGAATTGATGACAATGCAAAGTTTGCTGTGCCAATAAATTATGTTTTACCTCCTTTTTTTCTGTATTCTTTTTGCATCCATGTCTGGCTGAAAATGTGTTCCAGTTAAGCGCAAATGGTGAAAATTAGCAGGTGGGTAGGAGAGGGACTGGGAAGTGTAGGCAAAGGTAAGGGTATGATTGGACAGGTGAAAATGACTTTGGATTCTTTTGGAAAGTTTTCCAAGCAGAAGGTTTGGAATGGTTTCGTTTAGTGTTAAGTGGTATACAAACATTTGATAATGTCAGGTTATAAGCATTAGACAAGATACTAGAATTTCCTGGCATAGATAATGGGTTACTAGCTCATGCAAGGAGATGTATCGGAAATCCATTATGATATTAAAGATGGATTACTTCTTGGGAATGTCTTTCTGGTTATATATGGGAAAACAATAAGGGTGCCTGTTAATCCTGTCTCTATATGTAATCAGTTTGATTTAATAGTTTAATTTAATTGAAGAGGGTGAGAAAAGCTGGTGATGTGGTGTGAAGCTCATTTTTTTTCTTGAACATAACTTTAAGTTGCCCGTACATGTGATTGTGCATGTGTGTGGTATGAAAGAACAATCATGGAAGGGCTAGCTACCAGTAGTGAGAAAACTGGCTCTAGATGACTGTCATTGTTGATGTCACACCCCAGCCCCATGTGCAAAAATGGAAAATGGTTTTGTGGATTGATGGATGAATTAATGGCTAAGTGCTTGATTCACAGAAACTGAATCACAGTATTTCAGAAATATGGTTTTCCCATCCTGAATCTACTAAAGACACAATAAGGTGAATATTTTGTGAAAAAATAATAATATCTATATAAATCTATATTTGCTTTTTTCTCCAAATAATAGTAGGCTCAACATGATTATAATATGAAGCAGACAGAGTAGGGTGTGCAACATCCCACATGTTAGGGAGAGTGTGAGAAGGCTTTATCCTGCATAAATCATTTATTTTGGTCAAACTTCTGTTCTTGAGTTTCTGTCCACAATTCTCTGCATTCATTAATGGACCTTTGATATTTATTAGGGGCCATATTATTGTGGGTAGTGCAGTACAATTCCCAGTTATGTTACTATATGCAGATGACACGGTGATAGTCAAAAAGATGTAAAAGAGCCAGGATTTATTACTAAGACATTTAGAAGATAATCTAAAAAGTCTAAGCTATTGAGAAGACAAGGTCAGATTTTGTTGGAAAGGAAACTAGAAGGCAAAATTTTGTAGTATTTAGTTTAGAAGTGAAAACATGGAAAGTTGGAGAACAGTGTTAGAAGGAGTTAAAAGATAGTTACATTTTGGGGAAGGTTTACTATATCATTGAGAAAAAAAGTTAATTGACTTAGTGATGCATTGTTATGTATGTGTTCATATGTAGAATCAGTGTTTGCAATACTTCAGTCACTAGGGAGGCAATGGGGATGAATTTTCACATTGCTGTGGAGATGCAAACAAAACTATTAAAAGAAGGACATTATTAATAAGAAAGGAGAGTTAGAATTGTTCCCTCAGAAGTTTTTCTTGATCTAGTAAATATTAACTTCATATTGTAAGAGATTAAGAAGCGAGCAGAAAGATGAAAAGGAAAATATGAAGGGACAGGTATGATAGTTAAGTGGATGAACACTTGGTGTTGGATGAATTACTTAAGATTTTAAGAATCAAATTAATAAGGAAGGTAGATAGATGAAAGAAGCAGGTGGGACATCTGAAGTGTAAGGCTGCTATGGACTGATTTTATATGGATTAAGGCTGGAAAGGATTACCAGCAGGTGTTAAAGGTGTTGTTAGGGATGGAAGGACCAAGAATGCAGGATTTTATATGGTGGTTAATACAGAAAAAATGATTGGTTAAAGGAAATGGCAGACAAGTTAGACAACACTTGTCTTGTAGAACAGTAAGAAGGGTTCACAACTTGAAAAGAATTAAACAGTTTTGGCAACTAATGGAAGATCATTTTATTATAAAAAGCTTGAGTCTTAGCTGTAGGAACAATTATTGAAATTTCTGTGGAGCTTCGTTGATGTTTCATGTCATTATGTATGCATTTTATCAACACATTATAAATTACAAATGCTTCTGTTGTAATTTGGTTACTGTTGTAGAAGTATGCATTACTCTGTAAGGGAAAGTACTTAAACAGGAGTTTAAAAAAAAAACAAAAAAACTATAATCTTCTCCCAGCAAGTGCCATGGGATCTGTGGCATTTACTTAAGCTATTACCAGCTCAGGTAGATGAAACGTCTGACATAAAAGACAGAACTTATTTTGTTTGATGTTTCATTCGGTTGAAACTGTATTTTCAAATGTTTCATTCTCAAACTCAGTTTGTAGAAAAGAGCTTTAAGTGAAAAATATCCTTTCATTCCACTTTCACGGCAACTCAGAATTTGTTCATTTTTCTGAATTATTGCAGAGGCAGAATTGATTACATGAGTTAGTCAGGGATGCAGGAGATTTAGGAAGCAAAGACCTCATGAAAGAAGAAAGCTAAGAGTTTTGTTTTCTTTTTGTTTTAGTGGTTAGGCTTATTGCAGTAGCAGTTTTAGTCATTAACATTCTTCATTTCAGAATTGCATGTTTTACTAACATGGCATACATCCATTTATGGCAGTTAAAGAGTGTCTGATACCCCAAAATAAAGTCACGTAAAACATAACACTTAGAAATATTTACACTGTCCGGTAGGTATCACCAGGCATGTCACTCATTTTATTTACAGTGTAATTTAAGCCAGTGGCAACTTGTTCTAGCTTCACAGTTTTTTGACAATGTGCCAGGATAAATAAAATGCAGATTTATATTTTGTCATGATTATATGTTGTTGAAAGGATGACTGTGATATCACAGCCATCACTACCTGAAGCATGGAGGAAAAATTAGTAACAACTAACTGTTGTATAATGTAAAGCGACTACATGATTGAGATCCCACAAATTGCTGTAGCTACATATTTTGCACATTATTACCCCCTTTACCCACTGTTGTTTGCCTTGTGCAGAGTACTGACTCAGATGAATATGGGTCTTTGCCTGGCATTCTTGGGATACCCCTATTCCATATGTCAATAAAAATGTTATATACCAGTGATCTGCTGTTCAAATTATTTGACCTCCTGCTTTCTCAGCAGCCAGGTGACAAAACCTGCACAAATTTGATAGTTTTCTGGATTATACTGTATATCTATCCACAGCAATTTAAAATGAAAACATTTTCAAAATGTTTGCACCTGAAAATGTCCATACTTCAAAATGCAGTGGCCACAGTGGTATCAACATCCTTTTATGTTGTGCAACTTATGAGTAAGGACATGGCATGCAAGTCCAAAGACGTCATTATCACACCGTACTCCACACTTATCAGACCAATCATAGAGTACAGTGCTCCCTTTGGTAAGTACCTGACCAGGCATATTCAACAAGTAGAGTAACTTCAGAGGTTCCTTACAAAAAGAATACAAGGCATAGCAAATCTGCCTTATGCAGAGTGCCTTGAAGTCTTTTTCCTCTACTCAGTCTAATATAGATTATAGGATTATATAGCCGGGATTATCTATGCCTGAATTACAAGGCATCTGCATCTGCAAACCCCACACATGAATCTCTTACATATTCATAAGTCAAAGATTACCAGAAATACAAAGTCTAGGGGGTCTGAATTTTGTCTGTGACTTAAACACATTAGCTTGTGCTATCTTTGCTTAGATGCTCTGATTTACTTCTAGCTGCATTGGAAGCATCAGTGTATTACTCTGCTGAAAACACTTAGTAGGTACACTTAGCTAGATAACACTTAAAGTACTGGACAATAAAGAAGGCCAGCAAACTTGTCCCCCCCTTTGGTTACAAGCCACCTAGCACTTGACATCTTAAAGCAGGTGTCTCATGCTCACTGATAACTCCTGCTTAACACACACAGCGTAAATACTTGCCTATTATGGAGGTATCCCTCTTGCAAACATTACTGCACAGTGTACATCATACATGCATACCCTTTTCTCATCCACTAACACATTTTCAAATGCAG